>NW_009952891.1:3122388-3148149 GCF_000747805.2 Chaetura pelagica | reverse complement strand
CCGGAGCCTGCAGACCCTGCGCTAAGCACGGATGGGGAGCGGTGTTTGCCCGCAGGATCCAACTCATTCCTGCCTGCTCGTCCACTCGCCAGCAGCAGTGAGATTTGATGACTGGGTTAATCTGCTTTCTATACCGCAAAACCCCTCTGATGTAGATTTGTTGTGGTTTAAGCAACACTAAGTTACTAGGAAAGGATAAGATGACAGGGCTGGCGTGAGTTGAGGCTTTGCACGTGAGAACACACCAAATCCATTCACATGCACTGGACGTTTTTGAACGGGAAATCCAGGAGGGTGACACCTTCCTGTAAGACACAGCCCTAGGGAGTTAAGCAAGCAGGATTCATTCCTTTGCTTGGTAACAAACTTCGGACGTACAGGAAATTTCCGTATTTTTCCAGCATTCTTAGAGGCGATTTCCCGGACCTGTGAAGCAACAGCTGAAACTGAAACCACGAATAGACATCCTTCTTTTTCTGGGGAACCGGCAGCTCAAACATCGATTACCTGATGCAACAAGACCCCCCCGCACAAGATAAAATGTTTGTTTGTTTTACTTTGTGGCAGATCTTCCTGTGGTCGCACTGATGTTCCCCCAGTAACTTAAGCTGCTCTGCCAGATTTCCCTGCGATGCTTTTCTGTGAGAAGCACACCTACCATTCCTAAGGTAAAGCCCCTAATTCCACACTGGGAGCAACACAATCGGTATGGTCGGGTCCGACGGTCCAGATCGGTAATGTCAGGTTTTGGTAATAAAAAGCTGATGGTTTTGATGATGAAAAGTTGTTGGGTTTAGTTTGAAGGCTTCATCAGTCATGTCCACATCTGAGACAAAAGGGCATTGTCAGTCCCTGTCATGGCATCCCACATAAACCTGTGTCTCAGTGGTTTGATTTTTTAACGTATTTCAAGTCAGATGCAGGGAAGCCTGCACTGCCCAGCGGATCGGCGGCAGAACAGGCCGGCAAGGGGCTCCGTGGGGCTTTTTGGAGCCGCAGCCCCGGGGCGGAGTGGAAAGGGTTTCCAGTCTCCTCTGGACTGTAAGGGACAGTCCTTTCCATTGCTCAGCTCTCTCGAAGCCAACAGTGATGCGCCGGAGTCCGTGGTACTGAGGAGTGTCAAGGTGAAAAGTTGTGCTTCGTTAGCGGTGCTAACTTGAAGGTGCAGCTCGGTCAGCCCTGCTCTGCCTTCCAGGAGGGTCCTGGTTCCTGACAAGGGCTTGACAGCCCAAGGCTGCTTGCAGGGACAGGCACAGCTCCTGCACACATGTCTGCACTCGGCAGTGGCAAGAGCCCCCTCTCCTTTTCTCCTAAAAACAGTGTTCCCCAGGAACATTGCAATGTCTTTGTCAGCTCTGCTTTACTCGGTTAGAAATCAAGCCGGTATCTGCCTTTATGTAGGAGATGCGGTGTCTGAAGCCTTTATGAAGAAGCACTGCATGTAATGTGTAGGTGACGGGTTCGTCACTTGATTCAGACACATCATGTGCCTGCAGGTCCAAACATGCAGGATATTTTACTGCCTAAGGAGAGATTAAAAAATATCCTGAAACACTTGACAGAATAGCCTGAGAAAAACACTTCTAGAAACACAGACTGGGATTAAATGAAGACTTTTGGTTCACTTAGAAGAACCTATTGGCAATAACATTTAATAAGATGAGCTGCACAGGCCGTTTTCTACAGAATTAGCTCTGTGAGTGAGGTCTCCTGTCACACAGGAACTTTATCCTTACTTAGAAAGAAAGAAGCCATACCTGTGATCCTGACTGTCCTTAGACTACAGTTACCAGCCTGTGGTTACTGCCTGCAAACATTAGCAGCTTTTACAGCAGCTTTGCCCTCGGTTCTGCAGAGCAGACGGTGCCGAGGCCCTGGTGAGGCGGGAAGGCCGCGCGGGAGCGAGAGGCGGCCCTGAGGCACCTCGTGCCGCCGCCATCTTAGGCACAGCCGTGAGGGGCTGCGGGGCGGAGGGTCGTGCCCGAGGACCCTTTGGAAAGCGGAAAAACCGCGACTAAAACCCGAAGGGAAACGTCAGGGAGGGAGAGGATGCCCCATCCTCCCCTCTCCGGAGCGGTTTCCTGAGGGAGCGGCCCCTCGGCCTGGCCTGGCAGAGACACGGGCGGCAGCTCAAGCACCTCGTGCGGCCGCTTCAGGCAGAGGCGGGAGGGGAAGGGCTCGGCCCGGCCGCAAAGCGGGGAAACCGCGAGGGAGGGAGGGACGCCGGTCTTCCCAACAAGAGGAAAATTCCCTAACGTCACCTGTTTCCCAACATCATCAGTGTTTTCAGAGTTGTACGCTCCTTTCGTAGCAGTATGAGCACAATTCTCGGAACACTCTGTAGGCCCAGGACGCTGCTCAAAAAAATACACTTTTTTTTTTTTTTTTTCACATGAAAATGTCCATCTAAAAGATGTTGAGGGAAAAAAAAAATCCCCATAGGTGAAAAATGTGGTGGCTGCTGGAAAAATCTGGAAGACGATCCCTTCATAAATCTGTTGTCTCACCTTTCCACAACAGGACTTCCCTGCTGTGCCAGATCCTGAGTGGTCAGAGGAGCCTGGAGGTCCAGGGACACTGCACAAAAGAAAAAGACGTTTTTCACTTGAAAAACCATCTAAAAGATGAAGGTTAGAGACTAAAACGCCTGTAAAACATTAGTGGCTACTGGAAAATTCTGGACATTCCCTTCAGCAATCTGAAACCTCCCGCAGCTCCCAGAGAAAAGAAGAAAAGCATCAATAACAGGAAAGTAAATACCTTCTGAGCCCCTTTGGTATTTGCTATTACCTGATATAAAAAAGGACATAAGCTTGCTGATTCAGAACTGTTTTGAGATCTGCACGCTGGATGGAATCATCATTCATTTTATACCATTTTATGCTACTGCAGCGTAAACACATGGAAGAGAACACAAATAGTCTTGAGAGAAACACTCAGAACTGCATATTTGATCAGTATGGTCGGGTCCCACAGTCAAGATCAGTAAGGTCAGGTGAAAGTGGTCAATATTGGTAGTGTCAGGTCCATTGGTCGTGATCGGTAAGGTCAGGTCTGATGGTGAATATTGGGCTCCTCAGGTCATGCAGGATGGAAAACTGCTTGAAAGAGTCCAGCACGGAGCCACAAAAATGATTAAGGGAGTGGAACATCTCCCTTATGAGGAAGGGCTGAGGGAGCTGGGCCTCTTTAGCTTGGAGGAGACTGAAGGGCAACCTCCTTAATGTCTGTAACTACGGAAAGGGCGGGTGTCGGGAGGACAGAGCCGGCTCTTCTCAGTGGTGTCCAATGATAGGATGGGGAGCAACAGCTGCAAGCTGGAGCACATGAGGTTCCACATAAAGATAGGGAAAAACTTTTGTGGCCTGAAGAACCGAGGCAGGGAGGAGAGAAGGGCTGTACTGAAGACTGGAAAGTGGGAGGGAGAGTGACAGGGCTGAGCTGACCCTCCCGTCTTTTGTCTTCTTATCCTCAAGGTGACTCAGCCAAACCTCCTCCTTACACACCGGCTGGTTCCCTGGGCCCTTCAGGGTCTGTGTGATTGACAAGGGGAGCAAATGTAAAACGCAGCATGTGTATTCAAGGAAGAAAGACTGAAAAGGAATGCACAATAATGCTGAGCGCTTTGGAAATCACGGCCATTAGGTCTGATTATCATTAAGTGACCCGGGAGCACCACTAAACCACTGAATGGGGCTTTGCAGGGGCTGCTTGGCCGGGTTTTTCCTGCCGAGGGGCTTTAGCGACCACAAGAGATCTTGGAACATTCAAACCTGTGCACAACTTTCAATTCAAGTACTAAACTTTTATGGAAAAAGTAAATAAACATCTATTGGCCACTGAGAGCTGGGACATGAAGCATGGGATTCAGCAATTTGTAATGTACATTTTTTTTTTGCATTTTTAGAAAATCACACTACAGGAGAGCAGTGACCTCTCATACGTTTCCTAATTCATGGAGGTCTGTGGCATGCTGAACTGTTGCCTCGACAAGGCGAGAAGCCAGTTTACCTAGGATTACATCACTGTCCTCATCTCATCCCTCCATTAGTCTTAAAATACAATATGCAAACGCCACTAAAGCAGAACTACTCACAGCCTCTGTATGCCCCGGCCCTGGGGGGTGGGGGGAAGTTCTGCACCCTTAGTTTTCAGGTATTACAGATGCTGTGTTGGGTGCATGTAGCTTATTGCACGGCCCTTTCAGAGATGCAAGGATGAGGTGACCTGGAGGGGGACTCTGCTGCTAAACTTGGGAATTACCTGATGCCTTAGCACTGGCTGCGAGCAGCAGCACACAGACCATTTTTTTCCCAGCTCTTCAGAAAACAATTACCCGGAGTAAAGGAATGACTACTCTCCACAGGGGTGGAAACAGCAAAAGAAACTATTATTCTTCAAGGCAAGTAAATATTCCAGTAATGTTCATCATTTAGTCAAGTAACTGCCATAATAGCAATACTTCCTGAACATCTTGAGAGGGGCTTTGCTTTAAGCATAGACCTGACTGACAATTAGGAGACTTGTGAGTGATCACAAGGGGTACCAGAGACTCTAAGGAATTCAGACTCACATAAGGACAGAAATACCATGACCAAGATACCCATGAAACAGAGACAATTCTATTAGACATAATTAATTATTTATTTATTTATTTTTCCCAGTAAATCAATGGTAGTCCTACTACGTTAACAGTTTCAGTTTTGGAAGTGAGAATCACTCAGTAGCTCCAGCTGAAGTGCCTGAGACTTTTTTTTTTTTTTTCTGTTGGACAGGAAGGTATCAGAAATCATCAGCATTTACTTGTGAATTCTTAATGTCAAGACGTTTCTGCACTGAATTCTCACCACCCAGGACCAGCAGGGCTTTGCACTTCCACTTCTCAAGTGATGTATGCAGGAAAGGCAACTGAGGGTAAGGATGGAGTGCATCTCCTTGCTTGCTATCCAAGCTCTATATGCTGGTACAAGTTGCAGAAAAACGTTTAATTTTATACCATAGCTACAGTTAGAACAAAGTTTAAGAGACATGAGTAGCTTCACTTCAGAAAATTGGAAAAGTGCCTCCTTGGGAACAGGGCTGTGTTAGCAGGGTAATTTGGCTGACTAAGTGAATTTGCATGCAGATTTTGCTGCTTCAACAAAGCAGAAGAAAATATTTTTCATCCTTTTTGGCTGTTAATTTTTCCAGGATTTGCCTGCCAGGGTAATTGTCTAGGATGGCAAGTGATTAAGATCTGTTTTGCAAACAGAAGTATAATGAGGTTTTAATATCTGGCATTTCCACAGCAATACCCTAGAATCCCCATAAGATGAAATACACAGTCAGGAAGAACAACAGACGTCTCCTGGGTTGTCAACAAGGAGTCTCTGTCTTCAGTGCCTTTGTGCAGTTGAAAAAAACAAACAAACAAACAAAAAACACCAAAACTAATTGAGATGTCAGATGATAATTATCTGCGATGACTACACTGCTCATAACAAGAAAACAATGCTCTTTGGACTTCAACTCAGGGCAGCACCCGCCTCTTCCTCTCTCCATCCCTCCGGCTAGCTGAATTCAAACCAAGGTGGGAGCCGGCTGGGCAGGCGCGGTGCCCCCGGACAGGGGCAGAGTTCCAGCCCCTTGGGCAAAGTGCCTTTTGGGCCCCGGCCAGCACCGCGGGAGGATATTGGATTATTTTTCACTTTGACAACAGGAAGTCTGAGACAAGGCATTTCCCATTCTTGTTCCAACATTATACGAGTGGCCTTTAAAAAGTGTTGCGGAGAAGTAAACACAAAGGAATGTCCCACAAAGGAATGGTTTTTAACAATGCCCTGGTTTTCTCCCCGTTCAGCTGTGAGGCTGAGGACGCTTCCTTGCAAGCCAGTGTGATTCTGCTCACATCATGGCATGGTGAACTTCCTCCTCTGCCCCCCCTCTTCAGTGTCACTAACCAGGAGACCACTTGCACTTCAAAAATGGCTTCTCCTCTGGGGCTCTAAGAAAAGAGCAGTGAATACAGCTGGCAATTTGGGGCACATTTCCAGGAGTGTTAGTGGGTTTAGATCCAGACCCGTCTTCCAGGTGTTGCCCAGATCGAATATTTAATGTTCACTTCAGTCCTGGAGGGAGCATCCCCGGTGTGCTTGGGTCTCATTGCTGAAGTCCCACCACCTCCTAGGCGAGGCTGAACAGGTCTCTATTGTCTTTGATGTCTAGGGAGAGCCTCTCCCCACTCAGACCCTGTTGTCTGACCCTTCCTGGCTTTTTCCCTTCTGCAGTCCCTCTTTCCCCCACCTTATCCTCTTCTGTAAATCCCTTTTTATCCTGTATCTCTCTCCCCACCATAATTGCTTATTTCCCTGTTCTTCTAAAATAAGATCTTGTGTTCAGTACCATAATTTACAGCTTAGACTCATCCCAGTCATTGTGTCAACAGCTGGACCTACAAGAATATAGGAGATGCCTTCACCACTGCCCTTTCCCTCCTCTTCCTCACCCAGCACTTGAGATGTTGGCTCTGCATCTCAGGAAAAGAGGATCTGTTCTGAGACAGCCCAAGAAGATGGGAGGAGAGAGTTTGCCTGGGTTAGCCCTGTACCATCTTGCTGATTGAAAACCTGCTCTTGAAGCAGCTGCTGAGGCTATTTTCAGCTGGAGTTCTCTCCTGAGTCCTGTCCTGAGCAGATAGTTTGAGCCTCATCTTCATGAATGTTCTTAAAATAAGAAAAAAAAAAGTCAGCAACGAGTAGACTGTAAATTCTTGGGGTTTTTTAGCTGTTTTTTCTTTATTTTTTTTTCTTTTTACAATGAGTAATGATAAAGCTCAACGTTTTCAGCTAATTTTTGCACACAGTCCTGATTATGGCTTATAGTCTATATTAGATCCCCCTGTTCACACTTGTCACTACAAAACCATTGCTGACATTGTGTTAAAAAGGGAATTCAAACTGATGGAATATGAGATGGAAAATGTGTTCCCTTTCCTGCAGATACTGAAACTGCAGGTTTTGCTGCTCTCTGCTGAGCAGCCATTGCTAGCTGCTGAGAGGTGAATCTCCACCAGGGATCCCTGGCCTGGAAACTACCATCCACTGAGTCATTCAGAGTGAGTTTTGGAGTGGAGACTGCAGGTTGAGACACTGATGTTGCGCAAGAAATGTAGCTGCACATCTGCCATTAAGGGCAGTGGTGACCAACAGGGCTGTTCAGACAAGCTTACCCTCCACAGCCAGGCTGATCTCATCCCACTGATGTGGCAGTGGGTGGTGGTAACACATCAGGTCTATCACAGGTTTACACATCAGGTTTACAGTTACTGCCCACAGGCTCCTGCAGAGCCTTCACCACACTGTTATTGCCAGTACTTCTGCCTGTACCTTTCCTGAAAGACTACCTGCAATTAGTGTTTTTGATGTAAATGAGGAATAGAGACTTACATTTGATCAGAAGAGGTCTGAGTCTGAAGGAGAAGGTGGCTCAGTGTCACGGTTTACGGGTGCCCAGGGTTTCTCAAGGACATGCTATGCCTTCTGGTTACAAACAACTCCAACATCCAGCACCAGTGGCCTTTCCTTGGCACATGGGCCCTCCAGCTAACCAAGCCATTTGATGATAGGAGTTTATTTGTCCAAATTAATTGTAGATCCATGCTAGACATCTTAACCATTTTAGTATCATGGTTCCTCCTTAATGTTTTCTGCTTTCATCTTCCCAACCAGAGTCGAGCTGAGGAAGAAAGAGATGGTTCCTGGTGTAGTATAAACCTCCCTTTTAATGTGAACCTCTATGTCTGATACCACATAGGAAAGGAACTTTGTTGTCAAGAGCTGACTTTCCCACTTAGTTCAGTCCTCCATCCTGCTGCCAAGGGAATAAGTGTCAGATTCCTCTGAGTTTTCTCAGATGAATAGTTAGACCATGCGGGTTTGAAAACTTACTAAAAAAAGGAGGCAGGGCTGTGTTTCCATTTGCGTGTATTGTTTTAAGCAAGTAGTTATGTTCCACAAATAAAAATGTTCTTTGTTTTATGCATAACAGTAAAAGAGGCTGGGAGGCTGAGGCTCTCCAGAAAATCCATCAGGAATTTCCCAGTCTGGTTTTTAACCTGTGTCACCTCACCAGGAATGAGGTGCTTTGTGACTGATTCATATTTTGATAGTGCCATATTTCTGTGCCATGTGTCAGGCTTTGGCACCATTGTTTCTAGTGAAACATTTTTGTGGGAGGCAGAATGGGAGGTGGATAAGAAGGCAGCTCTCCCATGTTCTGGTGAAGGGGATGAAAAATATCTCCCATAAAACAAGAGAAACTGCCAGTCTGTTGGAATGTAACATAGTCTGCCTGTGGCTCTGCCATTTATTTACTGTGTTCGGATACTAAAAGCTCTGCTGCCTTTTTTTTTCTGTTGTGTTTTTTTTTCTTTTTTCTTTTTTCTTTTAGATTCAAGACAAGCTGCATAATATTTACACCCTTCTGTAACAGATGAAGGGAGTGAGTCATCATGCTTATCCCAGACTGTGGTCCCTGGCAGCATTACCTGAGGCACTGTGCAGAGTCATATATCCCAGGTCAGAGTAGGCTGGAGCACAAGCTCTGGTGCTGGATCACCAGATCCACCTCTGGGTGCTGAGTAGCAATGATACACACTTGCACAAGGAATCCTGCATCTCTGGGTTATACTTAAATTTGGGCATACTATTAAAGATTTGGGGAGCCTTGGTGCAGGTTTTGGTTTTTAAAAAGTTCTGGCAAAAACCAAACAACTTAAACTTGATAAATCAATGTTTTTTTAAAGCTTCTAACCCCACTTGTAACTTGATCGGTAGCAAATTGCATTTGAAAGACTATTTTAATCTGATACTTTACATTGTTTCACTAGATCAATGTAATATCATACAGAGCAGAAAGAGTGAAAGACAGCACTGAAACTGTGTGTTGCTCTTGTCCGGGGTGCTCTTCAGCTAGAGCTCAGCATCCAGCTCTGTTAATGCATCTTAAATTGACCTTTTGTTCCTATTCCTGCCTCTGGAGAGAATACCAGTGAATTTACAGCAGCTTTATTTGGGGAGGTCTAGTGTTGATCAAAGAACAGGATACTTTTAAATACAGAACATTATGAGATAAATACTAATCTTAGAAACAGAGAGGATGCAGGGCATGCCACCATGTCCTTTCATAATGAGCTGTGACAAGGAAATAAAATTACTTCTCTGATAATTCTGAATTTGGGAGGATTGAAAAGAGATTTCAAATAGGCTCTGTGTTGCTTTGCTCAACGATAATAACATTATTTTATCATGTTTTCATAATAACAGATTCTTTGGTGTCCTTTTTCATACTAATTGTGACATTTCTGCTTCAACATTCACGACCTTTTATCTTTTTTCCCACTGTACTCCAAATAGGCATTTCTCCACTGAGAGCCTTCCAACACTGATCCATGTTATCATTGTCAAGCAACCACCTTAATAGGTGTGTATTGTATCACAGATGCCTGTGACAATGAGCTGCAAGCGTCTCAGGACAGAGACTACAGAACACATCTAGAGAGCAAGATGGCTAAAACAATGGGGAGGAGATGAAAGTTGGTCTCCTTGTTGCAGAGCCCTCACATGCCCCCTGAAAGCTTTTCAACTTGCCTCCACTGCTGAGCTTTGCCTCTGACTGTTTCACTATGGCTTATAGATCCTTACATTCTCTTAGTGAAGTAGGGAAGTACATTTTGCTCTTCCCCCTTGAAAGATGTCTTATGCTTTGGGATTTAGGAGCTGAGGCAAGAGGCAAGCAAGTTGTTCTCTAAGTTCATGGTTTGACACTATGCCAGAGGTTTAAACCAAAATGAAAAGCAATTTATACTAAGTGAGCTGGAGGTGATAATGGGAGAGGGAAATTAACATTTTGGGAACTTCTAAATATTTTTTGAGCTGCTGTCAGGCTACAGAGTTTTGCTTTCTGTTGGCTTACAACTTTATTGTTGTTAGTATTAGGATGACCCAGATTCCCTCAGGCATCTGATAACCAAGGGGAGTCCTTCTCTTAAGTGGTCTCATATGCACTGCACACCTCCCACTGGTGGTCCTGCATGCTGTCATAACATCCATCCTGCAATATATCTCAAAACAGAAATAACAACTGAGTGTTGCACAGAAACTTTGGCTACATCTACATGCATTGCTTAGAAGCTTGCAACATTTAGCATGTTAGAGGCTTCCCATGGCAATACTCTGGGCTTTACACTGGGCTCTAATTCTGGGTCTGTAACAAGATTCTTTAACTTGGGCAGTACATCTCAAAGTTGGTCTTTATATCCACCACTTACTCATGACTTGGAGTGCAGTGCACTTAATGATGGAGACCATGTAGGAGATCTTATCTGGGGAAACTTACTGCAGCCAGACATTAAGACAAGCTTGTACCTTCAAAGACAAGTTAAAAACTTCAAAACCTGACATGAACATCCCTCAATATATGCTCATCCTGCTCTATCTGGCCTCTGCAAGCCAATACTAAGAGTAGCCTAGAATGGGAAACATTCATCAACACCCCCTCACTTTGATATGTGTCTGTTTTAAAAAAAAGTACAAACTTGATACTGGCAGCAGAACAGAAGCCATTTTCTTAAGGAACAAGGTAACACATTTGAGACTCTGGTTCTCAGGTTTGGCATGTACCTGGCATCCACATTTTCTCTGGCATACCAGAGTTTCTGAGTGTGTTTCTCTCATCTGAAGGGTCATATATTAAGAAATATGCCCCCAGAATCCTTTAATTAACCAAATTCAAACCATAGAGTTGAGCTTGCTAGATACGTTATCAATTTGATGCCCCCAATTCTCCCTGCTCCATAAGCCCTATGAGCTTAGTAATAATGTCCAGTGAAAAGGCTTCCAAGCTGCTGAGCCCTCTTTCTAATGGGAATTTATCAGCCCTGCTGCTTCTCTAGTATCAAGTCGAGTCTTGTCAGTAAATGACTCTTCTTTCAGGAGTCCTACAGGCTGGGAGGCAGATTTCATTTCATTATCGTCTCCTATGAGAGCAGGATGACTCTTAGTCCTGGGAAGAAGTAGGTCATATTAGGGAGCCTAATAGGATTAAGATCAGTTTAGTAGGACACTGGGAAGGCCACAGATTTCCCCGGTGCTGCAGCTGACAAACACTGTGCAGCATATCTGAAAGTGCTGAATGTTCCTGACAAAGCAAAGTGTTAAATTCATGTTCTTCCAGCGCATACCTACTTCTACCTTAGGAAATAAAGGAAAGAATTTATAATCTTCTAGTGGGGTCCAGGGAGCCATTGGAAAGACAATGCAAAATTATTCCCATTTCACTCTTGACTCATCTCTTTATTCATTAATCCTCAAAATTCCCACTGTCAGAGTGGGAGCTGTGAGTGTGGGGGATACAGGGCTGGGCGCAGGCTGCAGTCCCAGCTCTCCATCTCCCGCTGTCATAACTGCAGCAATTATATCCTTCCCACTGCCTCTAGAGGGTAGAGCAATCATGAGTCTCTAGCAGGGCAGGCAGGGTGAATAGTGCCATTTCAGTCTCCTAAAAGCTTTAGAATTTCCTTAGCAACCCTGCACAAAATTTGCCAGTCAGTGCAGCCAGCCAGCAGACCTGAGACTGGTGATGCAGCAGTTTTGCAGCGCTCTGCCAGATTCATCCCACTCCAAACATATTCATAGCAGTCTCATGGAAGTCCCAGGACTGCTTTGGCAGCAATTGTGCAGGATAAATAAAGCTCCCATTGTTGCAGATGACTCTGCTTTCAATTGCATGGGAATCCAGGACAGCTGGGACTTCTGACTGATGAAGGTTAGCACATTGTACCACTTTGCTAGTAAGGCAGGGCTTGAACTGCAGCACTACATAGCACCTTTTGGAGCTTATTGTTGGGCAGCTGTTTCCTAATTGCTTGCAGCATTTTACTAAGTAGCTAAGCCTTCACTACAATGTTTAATTCCTGTGTCCTGCCACTTGAACAGGCATGAGTTAATATATTCCCAGCCATAGGTATGCCTGGATCTTCACATAAATAGGGAGGGAGTCTTTGCCTTAAAAACCTTAGGGGGTGGAAAGGTTTATATCGTGGGAGCAGAAGACAAGTCTATAATCAAGGGCTTGTGTGATTTCTGAATTGTTGAGAGGAAGAAATAGTGCTCTTTTTATTATATGCCTTTATATGAAGTCTTTTTTATAGTGAAGTGTGAACTGTGCAGGTTCACTCAGAGTAGCCCTGATCATGACCTTGGAAATGATTTCTGAAAACTCCTCAGTTTTCACTAGCTGTAAATATTCCCTCCATTCCTTCAATTAAAAAGACCTGACACAGCTCCTTGCACGCTACTTAAACATTACAATACATTTATTTGTCCTTCCAGTCATCTACCAAACTGAAGTTACTGCTTCTGAATATACAGCATGTACAGGATAGAGATGCAACCTTTTCAAAGACAAAAAAACACCTTCATTTCCTTAACAACGTTTCTCCTAAAGCATTTAAGAAACTGCACACAACTTCCCTGAACCAGAAGTTTCCCAGTAGTAGGCACCTAAATAATTAAGTGTTATTGAAAATTTTATTCCAGAAATCTGGTCTGTCTATACAGCACATGTTTTTTTGAGCCTGATCAGAGCTCAGAACCAGTTTATATAAATCAGCCTCAGGATGGTAATATGATAGCAGCCACACTTGTTTATAACGCAGGCTTCTACATGGTGCAAAGTCTGAGTTTGATTGTTTATAGCAGGCAATGAAAAGACATGCCTCTTGCTGGCCTGCTTTGAACCACTGAAAACTGGCTGGAAAAAAAAAAAAAAAAAAAAAAAAAGCACTCTGCAGCCTTTTTTTTCCCCCAGAAATTTAATTCACTACCTTGCAGCCTGTAGAATAGGGAGAGGAAAAAATAACCAAGTTAAGGCAGACCTTTTTACTTGAGTCTAACCCCCATCCCATGGGTCAGACTGAGGGTGTAAAAGCAAGTGTCTCTCCACACCAGCACAGGGCCAGAATGCCCATGTCACACTGAAGTGACAGCCCTGGGCATCTGAGCCCAGCAGGGCAACAGCTAATTGCCTGTGCACTTGCAGCCAGCAAGCTCAGCCAAGCTGGTTGCAAAGAGGAGGCAAAAAGTGGAATTGGGACTGATAGAGAGTTGTTTAGTTTCCCACTTTTCTGGATGCTAGACATCTCAATCTGCCTGCAGTTTGGGGAGGGAGAGATTCCAAGGGGAGAAGGGAACAGAGGAGGCTGCTTCCATTGCTCTCTCAGCACAACAACCCATTGAGAAGTAAGGGAAGACAGAAAAGAATCTTGTTAAAATATAGTCAATCAGGACCCTACAAAAGGAAGAAATGTTGCTTATAAACTGACAAGACTTGGTTTCTGCATGTTCTCCCTTGCAGCTTCTCTGATGCCTGATAGTACAGTTGTGCTTTTGCAGCTTTGATACCCAGGGAGAGTGGTGGGTTTTTCCCCTGTGCAGCGCTTTAATAGAGTGACACGTGGAACTCTAGATTTATTCATCTGGGAGTTAATCTCCTTGCTTCTTCTGTGAACAATGAAGAATGTACAGGACACAGCCTGACTCCAGCATAGACACACTGAGGAGCAATGCAGAGGCATGTCCTCACTGCTGAAGCAGGCTGGCACGCTTGAGCTTTGTCCTGGACAATCACAAGTAACACCACGTGTCTAACTTGGGGATCATATTTGTTTTTATAAGCTAAATGGCAATCTTTTCCCTAACGGCCTTCCCACGGCCCTCCTGCAGCCAGGCAGAGCAGGCGTGGTGGGCCAGAGGTGGCAAACAGCCCTGCCCAGCACTCCCGCTTCAGCCTAGGCACTGCACACGTGGGAAGCACCGTCCTCAGCTCTCCAGGACAACACCCCCAACAGCTGGGTCTCCATTAGCCCTAGCATAACATGCCCTATTAAAGCTCTCAGTGAACAGATAATTTGTGAGTATGTAACGAACAACAAAAAGAAGAGTGGCCAGGGTTGCTCTGCAGCCAAGGTGTGTTGCTGGTGAGCGGGCGGCACCAGCGGGTGATGCAGACCCAGTTTACGGCCGTCGTAAAGGCAACGTGGAAAGTCACCTGATGCTGGTGGCTCAACACGGCCATGGTTTATGGCACATTGTTTTCCCCTGTGCTGTGCTTCCCTGGGATCACGGCATTCCCTGAGGTTTGCAAGATGTGGCCCCAGTTCTCCAGTGGCCTGGACTGACATGCATGTATTGAGTGCATTGAACTGGTTTTACAGTTTTACAGCAGTTGAGGACTTAGCTTGCAAAGCCTGTAGCATTATAATTATGTTGTCTTTTGAATTTTGTTATCAGACTATAGGAGGGGGACTGCATTCACCCATGGCTGTCCTGTGTTCTCCTAGCAGGATGAGCTGATGTGTGCTCCTTTTTGGAGAGCTGCTCCAGGCTGTGCTCTCCAAGAGAGATCAGGATATTCAGAGGATATGCTCAAGTTTGGGGTTTTTTTTTGTTCCCTTTATCAGTTTTCAGTATCTTCTTTTAACCTTAATTTTATATCCATACTTCTGGTGACCATAACAACTGCCTTTCCTTCTCTCTGTTAACATTGTTGGCAGTAATAGTGTAGCTATAGAGATGTACTGTCCTGATTGGTGTACAACGATTTTAAATCCATAAAGAAAAAATAGAATTGTTATGTTGGTGCTGACCTTTGCTGTGAGGATGCGGTACAAATCACAGAACTCTTCGTTTTCTTTCCCTTGCTTCCCAGTCCCCTCTGTTCTTGAATTAGTTGGCATTTCTTCCAGCTCATCACCAATGTGCTAAGATGGTGATAAACCTTACAGAAAATTATTCAGGGAGTGGGAGTAGGTAGTCTGAATTTATGAATTTTGAATTCCAGATATATTGCAGAACCATTTTGCCTTTCTGTTACAAAATTCTTCTGGGGCAAACCAAGATTATCTACAGGTTACTTTTATCCTTTTGTGCTTCTTTCCCTTACTGAACCTATTTTTCTGCTTCCTGAATTCAACCATTAAGGCTACACGGTCCTTCAAGGAAAGATCCCTTGAGAGAGAAACCACTGATATTTGAAGCCTCTTGCTTCTTGGGAGCAGTTCCTACAGAACATCTGCAATGGCCAAACATTTTATTTTTTTATTCTAGAGTAAAGATTAAGGGACAGTCCTAAGCAGCAGAGACAACACCAGGGTGCTGGCTGCAAAACATCACACAAATGCCTTCCTTTGGTAACAGAGCTAGTCAAGTGTCTTTTGCATAGTAAAATCATTTAGCAACAAATGCAGGCCACGAGGAGTTTATTTGCATCATTGTTTGGTATAAGAAATGCCACACACAAGCAGCTAGTAAACTACAGATTTTATTTAAAATGTCACCAACTGTATTCTTTTGAAAAAAATTATCTGTATCTGCTAATGCAAAGCAAGATGACAAATCTATATGAGAAGACATAGTCCACACTCTTCCTGCTCTAACAGGTCTTCCTCTGTTTCAGTGAGAGGAGCCTACTTCCTATAATTTTCTACTTTCCTATAATTTTTCTGTACACAAACTCCCAATTACTACAATATGCATGTAATTGGTTGTTGTGTTATTTAATCATGTGGCCGGGTAATTTCTCCATAAATTAAGCAGAAAGGATCACATACCATCAATCTAGGGAAACAAACAAAAATCAGATTTTCTACACACAGCTTTGTAAGAAGACTTAATTCCCTTGTTCTCAAGAAAAGAGAGGGGACTGACACTAAGCCCAGCATCTGCTGCTCCCCTCTGATGCAGGTTGCTCTTCCCAGAGTGATGTTCCATCCCAGGGATTGTCAGATGGGCCCTGGGAGTATTTGCCAGGCATTAGGAAACACAAGATTAGTTATTTCATTGATCGATCTGCTTCACATTCTGTCTTGTGGAAATGGAGAGTGGTGGATTCAAATATAACAGGGAAAGAATGAGGAAGCTTCTCTGGGCGGGAACCAGCAGAGAGCTGATGGAGCCAGAAGAACAGGTAGAACAATAACATCAGGACCCATAGGCCTAGCTCCTTCAAGCAGGTTATTGCTATTTTTCTTCCTTGAAGTCCCATGTCCCCAGAAATAACTCCAGAACCAGCCCTGGCTCCCTCCGTTTTCCTCATGTGACGTCTTCTGGTGGGAATTTTAACAGTGCTCTGAAGAATTCAGCTTTGAACATTTCTGGCCCCCCTGATGATTATAAAATAACTTTTTTTCTTCTTCCTTTCCACCACCCCCCCACCCCCCATCCCCCTTTTTTTTTTTTTAAATTTTATCCTCAAAATGGTGTTTTTATTTAACATCAGGACCCATAGGCCTAGCTCCTTCAAGCAGGTTATTGCTATTTTTCTTCCTTGAAGTCCCATGTCCCCAGAAATAACTCCAGAACCAGCCCTGGCTCCCTCCGTTTTCCTCATGTGACGTCTTCTGGTGGGAATTTTAACAGTGCTCTGAAGAATTCAGCTTTGAACATTTCTGGCCCCCCTGATGATTATAAAATAACTTTTTTTCTTCTTCCTTTCCCCCCCCCCCCCCCCCCCCATCCCCCTTTTTTTTTTTTTAATTTTATCCTCAAAATGGTGATTTTATTTTTTTTTCCCCAAGTAATAGGGAACGAAAACAAATGATCCTGAGTTGCTTGTGACAGAGAAAGGAGAGGGTGAGTGCAGGAGGGTCAGCATTGCACAAGGAGCAGGTATTTGTCCCTGTGAAGCAGCAGTTTCCTTGCAGTGCCTCAGGGCAGATCACAAGAAAGCCAGGAGTGCTGTGCATTCTCACACTGCAGAGTGACCTGCACATCAAACGACTGCATCCCCCTTCAGAGCTGCACCCTGCCAGAGGATCCAGGAACATGCCTGGGCTTCCTTGCTCTCAGGAGCTATTTTCCCCCCTCCCTGCCAGGACTTTCACTCACCCCTTCAGGCAGTGGGTAAGCCTGGGCTTCCCCTCCTGCCTCCCCCCTCCCACCACACACAGCTGTATCTCCCCCCACTCTGCTACCAGCTCCCCAAATCTGTGGCCATTCTTGCAATCAACTAGGGTCCTTCAACTATGTATAGCGTAGGTTTCCCTGCTATGAACTATTTCCCTTTTCTGTTCAAAAATAGCTAATCAATAAGTCCATGCTCTCTACAGCCAGCAAAATCAGACCAACCATCTACCTGGCCAGTAGTACCTGTCATGTAGCCCAGCACCTCTCCATCCCTGCCACTATCTGATACTTCACCAAGCTCCAGCACACTTGGGACAGTAGATTAAAATCAGCAGTCTGAGGTTACAGTGAATTCAGCCTCACTCCTTTCCAAGGCAGTGACATCTGATCCTCTGGAGAATCAGGCCCTAGATTGCCACTGTCATCAGCCCAATATGCTAAAGGAAAATAACTCTGGCCTGGGTTGGCCTTCATACAGAACTGCAGCAGTCCCAGGGCTAATTCACAGAAAGTTGTCCTTGCTTTTTGAGGGCAGTGACTTCCAGCAAGAGGATGGAAAAGGTGACTGACAGTAGTGACATCTTCAAGCATACCAACCTTTGCAGTGTTGTATTTCTGGGACTGTGTGACATTGATTCCTACTATTTTAAACCCCTTAAGGGACAGGCTTCCACTTTTTCCCTTGAAAGGTATGTCCATGATGTAGTTAAGTTACACTAATAAGCCATTTTTCACATATTCAGCTTAAAGATGTTGAAAAATATTATCTTTCCTCTTTCATCTTTACTCAAATTCCCAGAACAAGTAACTCTTATCTTTGTACCTGTGTAAATCCAAAATATTTCACAGGATAATATGTTTCTGCATTAATATTTGCATGGTTTTGCCTAGTTGTTCGTTTGTTCTATAGTTTTGGTTAAGCTTTAATGCTGTGAATACCTAATACAATCTTACACTATACTAGCAACATCCCAAACAGTATTGATTGTCAAACACCAGCTGCCTAAAAGAGGAAAGTTATTGATTCATAATTTTTGCATTTGAAGAGAACATTCAGATTCTCATTCCAGTGAAGATTCCAAGTCCTACAACTTGGCTACTCAGAATGAGATAAACACAAGCCTTTGTAACCCTGAGAGGTTTGAGTCCACTCATTGGTGGCTTGCTACTACTTCCAAGCACAAACGATGGTCTCCATAACTGGATCTGCTGCTCTGTGCACCTCCCAGTTTGAGCAGGAGTTAATGTTTTACCAGGGAAATAAAACGGCCAAGGAAAGCAAAAAATAAAAGTGGATGGGAATGGGAAGAAAGTCTGACAGAACAACACAGAAGTTACAAAATCGGTATCTTATCAGACACTCTCTAACAATAGGAGAGAGGAGAACAGTCTCCTCAGAGAAGTCAGTTCTAGTAAGTCTCTCCTGAGGTCTGTTTGGATTCTTATCCCTGGAGAATCAGGAGATGACAAAGAAGAAGGTACAACAATGAGAAAAGCCATGTAAGGATGGAAATGGTAGGGCAAAACAGTATTTCATATTTAAAACAAAAGGTGAAGCAGCTCAGAGCAATCTCCAGCGTAGCATTGCTTACTCTGAAAGATGCACAAGAGACTGCAGCAAAAGAGCTAAGTAATGCTTAGAGGAGGTTTCTACTTGAACATCGTGGTTCCTGTAATATCAGAATCAATGTCCACAACACAGGATGACTAAAATAGGATCTCTTGCTGTAGACCAAATCTGTATCATAGTGGTTTTGTAAATGCAAGGAGAAAGTCCACATAGCTAACTTGCAGTTGCAGGGAAATATCCTAAATCTCCCTACCATAACCTAATCTACCCAATCAGTGCTTAAATCATGCTGCTAAGCACTATATCTGTATTTCTCTTCAATACCTCCAGGGATAGTGACTCCACCACCTCCCTGGGCAGCCTGTTCCACTGTCACTGGAGTACCTTGGCTGTTAGACAAGGTGTAGGTTACAGTGTTGCCTTCTGTGTTGATACCAGGGAAGCCGGAAGACCTTCCAAGGGAATGATTTTGCTCAAGTAGCACTTTACAACTGGTTTATATAAAAATTTAGATCAGGGCTTCATTATAGATAAAATGGCAAAGTAGCTCAAGTCTCTTTGCAGTGATTCTCAGATGAGCTCTCTGCAGCACTGCACCATGTAAAATCTGCAAGAAGATAAACAAGGGATGGATGCATGAAACTTGCTTGATGTCACCAAGAGACTATTTAAGAAACCAGAATATGAGTGGTTCTAAGGAAGTCAGCAGTGGGACACCCACAAAGACTTCAGAACAGAGCTTTTTGCAGAAGGTTTCAAAAACACCCGTTGCCACATGAACTCATAACCAAGTCTTAAGAGTCTAATTTGAAATAACTTAGTTTAGGTAAAACCTGTTGGCATTTTTATATCAAGGACTTGGGTGTGCTGCTTCCTGTGTGTATTGGGCAAGGTCAGTGCTTATAGTGTTAGGTTCTGATGGACTAAATTGCCAAAGAATCATCAAATAAGACTGCCAGTCCTTCTTCATTTACAGCTGTAGGCCTTCCCAGATTTGAAACCCAGTTGAACATGACTCAAAATCTTCTGCCAGAGGTAAAAGATTTGCCTCTGTTAGAAAGCTTCTGACAAGTTATTTGAATATGCCAACCTCTTGGGGCTTGGTCTGTGTTGAAAGATGACTTTTGCTCCTCAGCTTCTGCTGTGGAGGACCTCTGGGACTGATTTCCTTGAAGCTACTCAGAAGCATAAAATCCTATTAACAAAGATCTCCCCTGCTGTGACAGAAGCATTTATATGAGTCCATGAGCTAACCCTTGGCAGAATCCTCCAATTTGATGGTGATATTTTATCTGGCCTGTGGATGAAAATATGAAAGAGCCATCCCACTGAGCACGCAGAAGCACCAAATCAACACTTCTGTAGAAGACGCTGTGCATTAGGCCATTAAAGAAAAACTTCTTGGAGTATCAATGCCCCTTGAGCATTGAGGCAGGAAGTATAACAAGAACCAACAACAGCAGTCTGCCAAAGCAGTGCAGCAGCCTCCAGAGAAGCCAGGGAAATCAAGTGTCAGAGCAGGTTCCAACATGCATCATATCACTGCAGGCACCAGCCTCCAACACTGGCAAAGCAGTGATGATTCCACAAGGACTTCCTCTGCCAGGCATAGTCAGGAAGAAATGATGGAGGATATTAAATGTATGTGTACACATGCTTGGTGGAAAGAGTAAGTGATGACCATAGGAATCCTGCTTTCTGCTTAATGCAGCTACTGCAGACATGAAAGATCAAACCAAAAGTCATTGAAAATTACCTTATTCTAAGGATCCCAGACCAAGAAGTGAATTCTGACCAGAAGCTGTCATTAAAATTATCAATTCAAGTGTTTTCTCAGCATAGCATGTCTGAAAAATTAACCCAATAATTTCCTTTCCTCCCCATGCCCTACTACTGACTGCACCATGCATGAGAAGTATTTAAAATACATCTAAAACTGCTCAAGAGGCATTTCCCCTCCAATTTTCTCAAAATAATTAAATTATTTATCCTTGCTAAAAAATAAGCTCCGCCAAAATGTACCCTGAGTGGAAGGCCACTTCATTCCACTACAGTGAGACAGGAGGGGTTGCCTAGAAAGTGAGATATGCTGAAATAATGACAACCTGCTCTAAGCTGTGATGGTAGCACCAACAGAAGGTTTAAGTAAGTTCCATATTCAAATAACAAAACAGCTTGTATTAAATATAATTAATATTAATTGTTAAATATTGAGAACAAATGAAGGTAGTCAGATGCTACATTTGGCTTTAAATTAATGTTAATTCATGCTCTCATCTTGTCTCCCACACTCTATTGTCAGTTCTCCTTCTCTGTTCTCTAAAAGTCCAGCTTCCTGACCTCCTCTGAATGCAAACTACTGCTGCTAATAGGAAGAAGTGCAATGATGTGATTCCACATGCAAACATCTCTATCAGTTTCAGTTCCATTTCAGAATCCCAGTTAAATTAATCCTTCCTATTTTAAAGTCTTCAAATGCAATTGCCCCAGGGAGCCTTCCAGATGTTTATCTCTGTGCTTCCAGCCCTGCTCTTTCTATTACTCTAATTGGTATCTTCCTCCTTTCTGCAACATTCTGCACATTTCTGGCATTGCCCTGGTGAGCAACTCCTCCTCCTCACACCCCACAGATAGGAGCACTTTCTAGGAATTAACTCTCAGTCTCTGTTCAAATATATGTAGCAATCATTCCTGTTCACATATGCCTCTGAAAAGTATCTTAAAAGGAGAAAAAACCCAACAAAACAACCAAACAAAGCCATCTCATTTGTTTCTCACAGTTTCTATGAAGAAAGGCTGAATATATCTTTTTTATTCTGTCCTGGGTTTTTGGCTTGCTTGCACTCTGACCTCTCCAGCTTTGCTAGCTGGCAGATAGCATAGGAAAACCAGGAGGATGACAATGACAATAGGGCTGACATCTGAACAGGGGGCAGGGGTTTCTGATCAAATTTCTTATTCTTCATCCTACTGAACTCAAATTCCTAATAATACATAGGAGACAACTTACTCTGGGAAAAATGCAGCAGTCACATCTCTATCAAAAGCCAAAGGGCTTTCATAGCAGCAGTTCCTTGTAGGAACAATGAAGCTTCATAATTCTGATACTCCTTTCATATACACATACACACAAAAGGAAGGGAAAGACTTTTGTCCATTTTAGTGTGAATTTCTGACCTGAAATAAAAACTTGAGTCATTGAAGGATGTTGCGTTGCTTCTTGCATCTGCCTGCACAGAGCTCCCTGCAGGATCAGGGCTCTGATTTGGAAGTGACAGAGTAATTCATGTCTTTCCAGGACCCAGTTTTATTCACTGCAAAGCAAAAGGTGTATCTTTACCTTTGAAAAGTTGCTTTCTGTTATTAGCTTCACTTGGTTTAATTTATTGTCTCTCTAGGATCTTTTCTCTGCCACTTAAAACAAATTCAGCCAATGTTGTAACATTCATCTGAAGTGAAAATGCCAACTTCAGATCTCAGTTGTCATGTTTTATTTAGCCATTTTGTGACTGAAGATTTTGTGGGTTTGCTTTCTAAACAGTTCACAAGAATAATCTCCAATACTGGAATCTGATCCATCCGTGCAGATTCCACTCACTTCATTGGCTTTACCTGGCCTGATCAAATTGCAGGATCAGTTCCTATGTTCGTACTGAACTCTGCCAGATTGTAAATAACACATTGAAAAGAAATCAATCTACCCCTTAACATATGATGGATGATGCTAATATGATAGCTAAAGATTCAATGTAGCCATAGCATCACTTCTGCTGATGCTGCCCCTGCCCTGTTTTCACGGTTTGTTTAACTGTCAGGATAAAGTGAAGACCAGGCTGAGAAGCATCAGTGGCAGAGAGAAGGTAATCATTGAAGTGGATTCTTTAAAGAGGGAAAGGATTTGTGGGGGCAGGTTTTTCTTCTGAGGAAGAAGGTAGAGGAAGGAGATAAGAAAATTGCAGTGGATAGATGGCACTGTAGATCTCAGGCTGTCATCAGCTTCATGGTCCACAAAAGCTACACTCAGTAGCCAGGTGGGGATTTGATGTGTGGGCAGAGTGGGGAAGGAGCCTGGTATAACTGTGGGTATGGCCCCACGAGTGAAAATGCAGTGTCTTTAGGAAGAACAGAACTGACACAGAGACACATTTGCATTCATGTATATTCATCCAGAAACACAAGAGTAAGCTGCACAAGCAGCAACCCCAGTTTTGCTGGTTTGGTGCATCCATATTAAGGGTGTGTGCTGGTGCAATTGCCCTTCTGTCATTACATGGCTATAAATTCCCTTAATTACAGGCATGGCCACCTGCACGCATTCTGGAGCACCAGCAGCCACGCGGGAAGTGAGTGTAGAGACTGGCCAGGAGAGGACATCTGTGCTGAAGCTAGGGCAGCTGGAGGAGCCAAGTGGGAAGCAAGATTTCCTGAAGCAGCTGAGGAGCAGGGAGGAAATAAGCAGGCTGGCAGAAATGCTCCTGATGTAGTTGATTCTGCCATGGAGCAGAGAATGGACTAAGCATCCTCCCCCTTTTCTTCAGCCCAGTTTTCTGAGGTTCCCTCCTACAGGTTTCCCTGGGGTGGCCATCAGGCCCTGCTGCAGATGGGAGCTATCCCAGTGTGGGGCAGCAGCAGGGTGGGCTGAGCCTCCCTGGCTGCACCAGGGTCAGGATTCCTCACTCAGAGCACAGAAACACAGCAGAGACACGGGGCTCCCTCTGGCTCCTAAAGGCTCTGCCCGGGGCACAGGCACATGAGCACTGGCCTCTGAGGGTTTTAAAAATAAACAGCCCGAGTCAGATTTATTTTTAAATTCCAGGGAGGCTCAGGAGGTCAGCCTCAAAAAAATGAAGCCCATTTCTTCAATGGCACTTTAATAAAGATGATAGCACCTCTTTAACTTCAGGATGACTAACGTGGAGGGAATGCTAGGAGGCTGCAGCCAGTCCACAGTCTGCTGACCCCAGAGCACACAGGGAGGGATCTCCTCTGCCTACTACTCTACAGCTGTAGCCTGGAGGATGAAACCCTTTGCTCAGGTGCAGCTTCACCAGACTCCCCAGTGCTCTGTGTGGGCACATGGGCCAAGAGGGACAGGATTAGGTGACAGAATAGAGGCCTAAATTTAGACAAGACTCAGTAAGTGGGTGTAGGAAATGAAAGGAAGGAGTGGAAAAGGAAATACAAGAATAAAAGTGATAGGAATGGATACATAGACTCTATTAATCATGTTCCTGCTTGAGATCTTTATTAAATATCAGTAACCCTTGCTAGGGATTTGCCCAGATCTTCTCCACAAGGAATTTGTAATCAGAACTAGAGTAGACAAGAATCACTGGCAGAGAGATGTGGCTGCCAAGGATGGGACGTGCAGTGCAGAAACAGATTTATTAAGAAAATAGCAGGCATTTATGGAACAGCTGGATAAATAAGTGACTGGGTATCAGTGCTGGAGTAGAGGCTGGGTGAAATGCCAGCCATAATGATATGGCCAGGTGGTTATACAAAAGGGGGCTGTCCTTTCTTTTGAAGGACGGAGCTTTTACTGTCTTGTACTGGAGAAAGGTGAATGGCAGAAAGTTTCAGGAGGGGGTGGCAAGAGGCCACCTATATTCAGCAGAAGTATTCTTTATGTAGTTGGGATAAAATGTTAGTGTATATTGTGATGCAGACTTCACTTTAGGCTTGGCAATTAAGATTTCCATTTCATGTCTAGAAACAATTAAATCACAGTGCTACAATCATTGGCTGATGGTATAAAACACTTACTATTTAATTATTTCAGAAATGCATTTGATATTATTATATACATAAAATTTATTATCTCTTAAATATAAAGTAGATGAATCAATCCTCAATAGTTCTTTTTTTTTTTTTTTTTTTTTACTCACCACTTTTTTCACACAATATATTCTATCTCCTTTCAAAACATTGTAAGGCACTTCAGTCCATATTGTAGCCAGACACTGGAAAGACAAAGTTCAGTTAAATTAGGAATATACAATCAAGTGCTTGATAGTCATATGTCTTCACAACCTGACGATACATTCATCATTCCCCCATCCAGCTACCAACAGAAACATTCCTGCCACTTTCTTCCACACCCCCCTTTCCAGAGCAAAGGATTTGTACTGATGCATTTTGCACAACTTCTGCTCCTCCAAACAGGAGAATTCAACAAATTTTTGAAAATTTGCTACCTTAAAATGAGCTGAAGCTCAGGGTAGTTTTTGTATATAAAATAACGTTTTAAATGCTTATGGTAACGTCAGCTTATGGTTAACTTCAGGCACCCCTTCCCTGCAGTAGTTTTCCTTAGTTGCCCACAACCCTGGTGTCTGTGGCTGAAGAATCAGGCAGCCACCTCCTTGTTGTGACATACTGGTTCATCCTGTATTGGGGATCACTTGGGGAGGGAGGGCAGAGGAATGAGTTTAAACCTGTGTATGATTTAGGAGGTTGGAATGGAAGTCATTAGGAAAGAGCAATGGTTCTGGGAGGCAATTACACAGAAAGATTGGCAGTGTGTGGAATTCCAAGTTTAAGATCTGTGCATCAATCTTTGTCCAAACCTCTGTCCTAATCCCACTCTTTTGTTGAGATATTGTAAACCCAAGTTTTGCAGATTTGTAATGTCTTTGCTTGGCTCAATAGCAACAAACCAATTCTGGGTTTGTAAATATTTTTTCTTTAAACGGCTTTTAAGAATTGAGAGGAACAACAGGGAGAATCAGAATGTACTTTTGGAAGGCAAACTATCAAATTGCTGTTTTTAAAAACTTATTTTCTCAGTATTATCCTCAACTTCCCTTGTTTTTCCTCTTTCTAGCCATGGAGTTTTACTACTTTAGGCAGGGCCTCAGACTTGGAACATTATTTTCCACTCCTGCCCAGCCCTGCAGACTCCCATGTTGGCGAGAAGGGGCCAGCTCAGCTGGAGCCCAGACAGGCTGGTCTTCTCCCCCAGATTGGTTTTGATCTGCTCATTTGAGAAACTAGAAAAACAAACACACTTTTGAGTTCACTTATCCAGTTGCAGTCAGACCAGCACTGTCTGCTCTCCTCGATACAAATTTCACGAAAAAGCAGCGGCACGCAGGTGAGGAACACGCCTTGTGCACAGATTTCCTCCGTTCCTCTTCCCGCAGGTCATGCGGTGCAGGGGCCACCGGACACACCGGCAGAGCTCCCGGCCCGGCCGTGCTCCGGCCCCGCTGCAGGGCGCTGGGAAGGGCCTGCCAGGCCCCGGGCTCA
>NW_009952891.1:3048722-3120512 GCF_000747805.2 Chaetura pelagica | reverse complement strand
ATGTGTAGCGCCCGCACAGCCCCGGCCCGGATCCTGCACCGTCATGCAGTTGCGCTGCTTTCATAAAGGAGGCACTACATTTTCAGGCTTGTTTCCCCGCTCCCGTCCGGTGTAGTCTCTCCGGTGGTGCCTTTAGGTTGTGTGGGTTGGGTGGTTGTTTTTTTTGTTTTTCTTTTTTTTTTCATTGTGTTATTTTTACACACCCTTCCCCCTTTGAACGGCACCTTCCGACTTGAATTCAACGATGTGAACTTATTTTTGGGCAAATGTACTGTGGGATTTTGTTCCCTAAGGAAGGGCAGGAACAGTATTCTGCTCCTATCCATGATATTTGACTTGGAGGTCAAAAACACCAACTACCTAAATATCATTTAGAATGCCTGGCTGTGAAGATGCCAGTTCTCCTATGACTGTTTTAATCAACAGTGACACATAAACGCACCTATTTTGCTTGGAAGCATGACAACCGACTTAGAAAATGTACCTTTCTGCCAAATTATAGCCATGGAAATCAGGAAGAGTAAAGATGTTTTAGTGGAAGTTGGTCATATTGACTGTGAGTTTACATTTCCAGATTAGGAGGTCATTACATAAATCCTGGCTTTCTTAATCATACATCTTTATTTAATAAAATGATAGTTAAAACTTAGTCACTATCAAAGCGACTAGTTTTGGGTTTGTTTTAGAAAAATCTCCTGACTAGTGCTTATATACTGTGTGACAAATGTAAAAGGTAATAAAATACACCTCATATTCGTTTGTGTGCCTACAAATATTAACATCTTGTGGATTATTTTCTAGCAGATTGTTTGATAGCCTTTAGCAGTCTGCATTTTTTCAATAACCTTTTCAAGTCCTTCAGAATATTGACTGTATCCCAGCACTTTTATGGGCTTGATGCTCTACCATGATTGGCACACTGTGAAATGCTGAATTCATTTATGCAGTTGAAGGGTGTTGTCCAGAACTTCTCTGTACAGCATCCCCACTATCAGTAGGGATCCAGGAGTCCAAGATACATGTGGAAGTCTCGTTGATGGTTGTGGAAATCTTACCCTGGTGGCCACCTCCATTGGAGGGGTGAGGAGAGTGTTTGTATTTCAGTGTAGTGATGGCAAGAATATAATGTTGTCTCAGAAATCTGTTAGAGATCTGTTAGGCTGCCCACAGGTGATTTCAGGTGATAGCACAAACGTGCTAACTTGTGACTTTACAGAACTGTCCATTTATGCAAAACCAAAACAAGTTTAGCCTTTAGAGTTGTTGTTTTTTTTTCCCAATTCTTCCTTGATTTTTCTTGAGAAATGTGTTAAATTTACAAGATTGCAGAGATCAGATTTTTGCTTACTTTTAATAAAAATTCATATCATGGACGGATGCTTATTTAGTGTGTAAAGCAATGTTCATAGTCTTAATGTATGGGTGTTTGTGCTTTCTTAAGAGAGGTGATTTCAAGTAGTGAGGAAAATATTTAATAACATGTAGTTAGCTTAATTTTAACATGCACAGGAGAGTGTCGAATGCCATTCTTCAGTGAGTGATCACGTTAGATTTAGGAGGTATGTGAAGAATGTGCAGTGGAAAATTGCACATCTTTATTTTGAGTTACGTGAAGGTTTGCTTATTCTGTATACATTATACTAGATGAACTATTTTTTATGGGTGAAATAAGCATTTCAGAAGCAGTAATAGAATTGTGGAATTAAAGTCTTTAGGATTAAATCAGATGTGATATTTTGAGTATCTGCTCTCATGTCTCTGTTTTTCCCTTCCCTTCTCCTTATGACTAATTTACTCTTCCTTGATGACCTTATGGACACTGTGTGTAAATGAAAGTAGTACTAGAAAGGGCTATCAGACTTCAGGAGGGAGAAATACGTTCCCTTTAGAAACAAAAATTACTTAATCTCTGCATCATGAAGGAAAGAAGCAGTGACAGCCTTGATAAAGGGCAGGTACCTGCTCGGCAGGACCAGGTGTGATGCAGGCTCACCTACTTGGAATACTTCAGCCAAAGTGCTGTGGTGTTACTAATCACTTCCTTGTGTATTTAGTCTTCTGTTACCTGTGGATGTTGTTTGTAATCAGCTTTAACCTTATTACCAAGACTTGGCAGTAGTGATACGTGGACAGACAAACTTCAAATTGATGAGAACTGTCAGATGTAGCTGTGTCCCCTGTGCTGAAGGCAGCTGCTTCCCTAGCTGAGGGCACAGTTGGACAAACACAGCATTTGCTGCCACTTGTTTGCACCTCGTGTGTTGGGCTAGTGCACCTTCCTGTGACTACAGTGTGATCAAAACTGAAAACAAAAAGTAGGGTTTTAAAAGGTGATTTAGGTTTTTAATTTGGTTCACCCTGCAGCCCCCTTTAGTGTTGTGTGACAGTGGTGAAGGTCTGGCACTGGGACAATGGAAGGAACAAGAAGGGCTTTTTGAGGTGGCACTGATGCTGGCAGTTACCTGACCAGATTCTGTCACTAGCCATGGATCTTGTGTGTGCCTGTCATCCATTGCTGCATTTCAGTGTGTGATTCTGGCTGCTGTGGCTACCTTTGGGCTGAAACAGAGTGGAAATGTGCAGGTGAGCTGTTGGTGCCCGAGTTTTAGATATATTAACAATTTGGGGTGGTGATTGGCAAATTTCCTGTAGAAATTCTGAAGAGTTTATTTGTATGCTAAGTAAATAGTGGAAAAGACAAATAGTAGTAGTTCTGTAGTGTAAGTAGGGCATCTGGGTTGCTTTGCCATACAAACAATTATGGCTGTTTAGTTGTTAGTGAGTTGCTCTAAGTGTAATTGAATCCAAGTCCTGATACTTTATATATGCTCTGTAACTTTTTTTCACAAATGTGCATGAACTTCAAAGAGCTTGACTTAATACAAATCTACAGCTACATATTTCATAAAGTTCTTTCATGGAAAGTCTCATTTGCAGCTTAATACTTGTAGTGTTTCCCTTGCTTATAGTTTGAATATGCTTTTTTTTCAGCTTCAGGCTCTGCCCATAGTTGTGCACACACGTGTGTTTCACATCATGGAAGTTTCTTTTCTGAAGTAGCCAGCACAAGCTTATCAAGACAGTGTCACAGTTAGCAAACACAGTTCTTGTCTACTCCTCATGTCAGTTCTGCAGCCTCACAGGCAATGCCATCTCTCATGTTTTTCCCTAGTTAGGGCAATTGAAAGTTGAGATTTAAATTCCAGGTGAAATGATGAAAGATATTTACAAAGAAGAGGAAAAAAATTAATGTCTGTTCATGTTTGTAAAAAGTTTTAAATTGCTCTTCCCTGCAGTTTTCATGCAATTAAAAGTCTGTGTTGCTTGCTTTTCATTCCTGTTTTGCTCACTACTGACATACTTTGGCCAATGGCATCCTGGGGTGCATTAGAAAGGGTGTGGTTAGTCGGTGGAGAGAGGTTCTCCTCCCCCTCTATTCTGCATTGGTGAGGCTGCATCTGGAGTATTGTGTCCAGTTCTGGGCCCCTCAGTTCAAGAAGGGCAGGGAAGTGCTCGAAAGAGTCCAGCGCAGAGCTACAAAGATGATTAAGGGAGTGGAACATCTCCCTTATGAGGAAAGGCTGAGGGAGCTGGGTCTCTTTAGCTTGGAGAAAAGGAGACTGAGGGGTGACCTCATCAATGTTTACAAATATGTAAGGGGTGAGTGTCAGGGGGATGGAGTTAGGCTTTTCTCAGTGATGACCAGTGATAGGACAAGGGGTAATGGGTGCAAATTGGAGCATAGGAGGTTCAAGGAGAATATCCGGAAAAGTTTTTTTACTGTGAGAGTGACAGAGCCCTGGGACAGGCTGCCCAGGGAGGTTGTGGAGTCTCCTTCAGTGGAGACATTCAAAACCCACCTGGATGCGTTCCTGTGTGATGTGCTCTGGGTGACCCTGCTCTGGCAGGGGTGTTGGACTAGATGCTCTTTCGAGGTCCCTTCCAACCCCTAGGATTCTATGATACTTTACTAGTTATCTGACCCACTGTGTAATACTGGTCTCAAGGATGTAACATTTTTTAGTCTGTCTTCTGAATAGCTACTTTCCTCTTGTATTTTGTTCTCATTAGTATTCTCAATTCCTGGCAGTTTAATATTATTTGCATACACACATCATTTCTTTTTTTGTCTGCTTCCATGCCTTTCTCCTTCAAGGCTTGTATCCCTCTTTTTCCCTCAACTCCTTTGCTGTCTTCTCTATTGCTTCTAGCCAAGTGGTGCTAAAGTGAGGCTGTAGGTTTGGGAGGAGAACATGTGGGCTAAATTCATCATACAGCCAGGGGTATCTGCTTGTTGATTGTTCTTCCTGCCCCTTTCCATCTCCATCTTTGAGACTTTTCCATGGAATAGATGATGCTCAGTTGAGGGAGGATAAAAGCACTGATGCAGCAGGCAAAGTAAGTTGTTTCTGAGGTTATACCTAGAGCAGAGAACCAGACCTGGCCTCTTATTCCCAGTAATGATGATGTTTAGTACTTGTGGAAATGGCATGCTTGGCCTTGGGAAAACATGTGCCTTGCATAATTCTCAGACAGCTGCTTCGTGCCAACCGAGAAGTGGCAGTGGTGACTTCTGAAGAGTGCTGCCTGTGTCTAGTTTCTTCTGTGCATTCTTCAGGAGCTGAGTGTTCAATGGGTCATCAGATATAGTAAACTTTTTGTGAAGGAGAAGTAGAAATAGTTAATAGTGGAAAAATGTGTGTAAAATTCAGAGGGAATTGTAGCTAGCATGCTATTCAGGATGATATACACACACACACACACACACACACACATATATATATATATATGTTTCAGGCTTCCTTACTCCTCTCCAGGTGTTACATGCATACAACTGAACACAAAAGAGGAGTGAAATATGCTGCCTGTCAATACCGGATACCTATGCTAAGTAAAGTAGCAAGTTATGTGTGTAAAAGTAACATAAGCCCAAACTTCAAAAAATGCAGATGGAGATTGCTGATTGAGACTAACTGAATCAGTTTCTTTGCTGCAGAATAATTTATCACAAGAAAATCTAAACAGTGCATCCAGCTTATAGCAGTTAAACCAGTTTAGCCAGTACATCTTGCATGACATCATTCAACATTTGGGGTAAGGGTGAAAATGAACTGGTTTAAAACTTGTAAAACATCCGATTTTTAAAAAATAATACATTTAAAATAGGGCATTGTTTGCTTTCGTTTGTGCTTTGATGTGTTTTGTATCAGTTGCTTTAACTTTGTATCTTGTGGCTGTAAAATGTCAATTGTGAAAGAGTATTCAGTGGCTTGCAATACAAAGTGCTAGTTATCCATAGCAAGTGTGCTTTTTCCCATATGTATATTAATATATATAAAATAGTCTGTGCTAGTTTGACATTGTCAGCAACCGGATTAATAGTTATTATAAAGTATCTTAGCAGGTAGAATGAGGGCTGGAGGCTGGCTATCTCATTTATCAAGTTGTCATATATGCCATGTCATTTTTCTGAGACCTTTTTTATTGGTCACTTAATATGTTTTGCTGGTTTTAGCCTTTTAATTTGATACACTAGCAAAAGGAGTAAAAGTGCACCTCCTCAGTGCAATGGCTGTAGCATTATGTATCTGTGCTTACTGTTGCAGGCTTAGACTTAACACATTTTAGTATTTCTGCTAAACAATTTTGTTTCAGCTTGGCTTACCGATTGGAGTAAAACAAACTCTGTAAGTTCAGAAACATTGAATGGAGTTTGAGTGACTTGCCAGCAAAGTGAAGAGTGGTCCCTTCACACCTCTTTGATATGAAACATCATAAAAGTGCTGGGAAATAGAATTTGGAGCTTTATATTTTGTATGTTAAAGGGTCAGATGCACTCCAGTAGAACTTAATTTAAATGCAGAAATATGTGAAAATTCTTAAGGTCAGTTTTCATAATTTCCCTTTTCCTAATGTAAATAGGAAAGGATGTGTGGGTGTTCACTTGTGTTCAGTATAGCTCTAAGCTTGATCATCTGGTTATTTCACAAGGTGCAACTGTAAGGTTGTTCTTAAAAAATAGGGCATCTGCAGCCATGCATGTATGTTTTTGTAAAGACTTTAGGGAAACTTAGTATAACATCACATTTAGACCTGTAAAACAAATGCAACAATTGGATGAATTTGTTGAGCTGTGTTTAAAAAACAGACTGGTCATGTGTTTCAACAACAGAGATTTTCCTTCCCATATGTTTTAGAGAGTTACTTCCTAACATTGCTGATACTGTTCAGCAGAACTTTGGTGGAGGTTTTGATAAACGTATGAGGGTGCAGGTACCTGTTAAAACTTGGCAAAGATTTTAAATTCCAAATCCATCTTAATAGGTTAATATTCTTACTGTTAAATAGATCAGGGATTAGTAATGTAAATTTGTTTTGTAAAATGTCTAATTCATTAATAAAAAATGTACAGATTTTAAATCTGTAGTAAATGTATTAGTAAATTAGTTGATACATGTAAAGAGAAGGGATATTATGTATTTAAGAAAAGAAGCTGACTTCCCAGTATAAGATCAACATGTTATTCTGTGACTAGATAAGAAATTTGTGCTGTAAAACTTGCTTCTGAGCCTTGGCAGTCCAGGATTGTGGATTGGTCTAGGCCATGCAGTGATCTGTCTGCACTCCTGAACATCTCTCCTGTGCCTGGCCATGCCCACGGTCCCTCAGGGCCCAGCAGCAGCTCTTTTAGACAGTCAAAGTGGAGTTTGCAATCCTAGTGCTGGGCCATGGTGGTTTCTGCATCATCTATAATTTTTTCCAAGAACAGAAAACACTTGGAGGTGGGGAAGAAATTGGATTGTCCCCCTTCATGGTCATAAAGCCAGGCAGCTCTCCTGATACAGCCAACTCTTGGCTGTTGCTGTTCAGCAGTTGTGAAATATGTCTGAGTTACATACCATCAGAATATTTCTGGTAACCATAATCAAGTAATAGTTTTTAGACACAAGTTTGCCTTCACAGCATGTCTTAACTGTTCCATTTAGATAAATGGTTGGTTTGGTTCTGTTAGATGTTAGAACTGACCAGACACTCGGGTGCTGTTGCATGGCTTTACAGGCTCCTAAGACAATGTGAGATGTGCTTTTTAAAAAGGAAACCTGCTTAAGCAGAGGCTGTGTGAACCCTCTTGTATTGTTCATTAAATCAAACTAAGGGTAGTTACATTTCTTTCTTCATTGGAAGTAGCAGGGAACTGACGTCTTCTGAAGAATTTTTCACCTGGTTAAGTTTTAGTTGGCTAATAATGAGGGCTGAACCTAGTTTCTGGGAACAGTAGGCACTATTAGACGTTTCAACACAGAGATACCTCAGATGTGTCTGTAAATTATATTAATCAAACAGTGGGTCACAAGCCACATGCAAAACCTCCTTGTTGGTGAGAATTACAGTAGTGGTGTTTCACAATTTTCTTCTGCTTTCCTTTCCCTCCTCTCATTCTTCCTGTGTGGTTTTTATCTCCTCTGTTTCAGTCTGACTGTTTTAGATACTTACTGGACTTAACCCTCCACTAAAAAAAGTCCCCTTAGAAACTAGTAAAGTGCTTTGCAATATTTCCATCATGCCACAAAGGTAGTAGCCATAAGCATAACTTCTGGATATATTTCTTTCTTTCTTTCTTCCCCCCCTTCTTGAAGTGTTTTCACAGTTGAGGAATTAAAAATAAGCCCCAGTAAAAAAAAATAATAAAAAAGCCAGAAATTGAAACCTAGTCATTTTTTTCAAGTAGTTTATTCTAAACTTTAACCACAGTATTTGATAATAATTGCATTTTAAAGTGTTTTGCTTCAGTTCCATGTGGACTTAAAGATTTTTTTTCTTGTTCTCAGCAGGCTTGTCCTGTTTTTTTAATCTTTTTTTGTTCATTGGGCTCATGAAAAAAAATGACTAGGTTTCAATTTCTGGCAATTTTTTTTTCTTTTTTTTATTTTGCTGGGGCTTATAACCTGTGCCCTGAAGTATATCACCCAGAGTAGGAAAGGGTTGGTGTGGTAGGATAGAGTCTCTTGTGAAAGGGTTCTTGGGGTTACCCTCAGAAGGAGGAACAGCTGTGCAGCCCCTTTGCTTACCAGAGGAGCTCTGCTGGGGAAATCCTCTCTTGGTCTTGGTAATAGCACAGACTAAGGGCAACATATTTAGAAAGTTGCATAAAAATGGATCTTGTTTCACCTCTGTCAGTTGCCAGTTCACAAGCATCCCTGTTCAGCCATGACTTGTTCTGTCCTCTCTGCTCTACTGGAGGTGGGTAGTGCAGCCTGTGGGTTACATGGTCCCTGCAGCTGAACAGAGGGCACACCTGGCTCTGTTGAAGAGCAGGGTGTAGAGGTGGGAGTGGGTGCTGTGGCATTGTCACTGAAGAAATGCATGTTGAACTGCAGCACCTGTCCTCAGACTTTCAGGGGTTTTATACCAGGGTGGGCAGTGATAGGATGAGGGGTAGTGGTTTTAAGCTGGAAGAGAGTAGATTTAGGTTGGGCATTAGGAGGAAAATCTTCAGTGTGAGGCTGGTGAGACGCTGGAACAGGTTGCCCAGGGAGGTGTGAATGCCCCATCCCTGGAGGTGCTCAAGGCCAGGTTGGGTGGGGCTTGGAGCAACCTGGTCTAGTGAGAGGTGTCCCTGCTCATGCAGGGAGTTTGGAACTAAGTGTTTTGAAGGTCCCTTCCTATCCAAACCATTCTATGATTCTGTGATATGGTACATTTTCCTCAAAACTGAATGAAAACCCATTCATATTATTGCAAATTATGCTTGCATCAGAAGCATTTGTATAAATTCATATTGCAAACTAATAATGTAGATGAATAAAAATTTAGATACTTCGGATAGTTTGCACCTTTGAGGAACAAAACTGAGGTCAAATCCAAGAGAAGAACCTGGTTGCTTGAAGTAAAGTATAGCCAAGGGTCTCAACATGAGCCACAGGAGCTTTCCTAATGCCTTTCTTGTCCAAATATGTAAACACATGCTTTTGCTAGTAAATTTATAGTGGTAGCACTGAATTCAACACTTGAGTACATTGTCCAGGCCCATTTTCTTCAAGAATATTGTTGTTGTTACCTAGTTTTTGTTTAAAGTGTTGCAGCAGAAGCCCAGTCGCAGTTAGCAGGTGTGTGTTCTAGACCCCTCTGGAGTCAGAGGCATCCAACATCTCCCACATCCCAGGAGGATCTCTTAACTGTTCTGGTGTCCAGTGACTGTGCTGTGCAGCAGTCTTGCTGTGCAAGAAAAAGGAGTCTAACCCAAACTTGAGCACAAGCTGCAGGGAAGTTCCTGCATTTTGGTGTGGACACCAGACTTGATTATGTCAGATGGCTTTTATATGCTGCTGGGGGCCAGGAGAACAGTGTGTGTAGTTTAGTCTAACATCACTACAGAGAAAAGCTACATTCTAGAGCAGATTTATTTTTTTTTACCTCTATACCTCCCTTTTACCTCCTCAGTTGCACTGACAGAAGTGTGTGGGAGCACATGGTAAACAAGATGAATGAAAAGACCTGAATTGAAAATAACTTCCTTATTTTGGTTTATTTTTAACCTAGCTCAGTTCACTGATCTGCTTGATTGTTTGGCCCCACAAACAAGTGGGTCAGCATGACTGAGGAGACAGGAGGAAGAGAAAATTCTTAAGCCATTAATAACTTCTGTAGGTTTTTTCTGTGCGTAGGGGTCTTTCCTAGACCCTTTACTGGACATGTGGGCCCGTCTCCCCCAGTAAGTCCATTAGGAGACAGGGCTGCAGCAAAGTTCCAAGAGTGAGTATTACATCCATAGTTGCAGAGCTCTTAGTGCAGACACATGGTTTTACCGTTGTAAAAGTGGAATCTTGTTCAGATGTAAACCACTCAGGGGGATGAAATTGTTCCTGTTGCAGGTCAGCTTCTCAATGTCTTCATTTCTGAAACTATTTTTTTTTTTCTTTGGCACAAGGTATTCCTTGTAGCTAAAAATAGTCTCTTGCGTTTTCCAACTTGAAGATACAGCTGAAGAATCTTCAGCTTTCCCACCTGTGCTAAGTGGGTTACTGTTTTCTGGCCTAAGTACCTATTAAAATCTCAAGAGTTACCTCAAATCATAATCCAAATGTATTTGTGGGGGTTTTAACCTCCTGTCCAAACTAGCTTTTCTACTGATATTTTCAGCACAGTGCTAAAACTTTCCAGGTTGCATTCAGACCTGGAGTTGGTGCTTGCTGTAGCTGTTCTATCAGCCAAGCTCTCTGGCCAGTGTAATGGTCCTAATTTAAACAGAAACCACTGACTTCTGGAATGTGGCTGGCTCATGCAAGTTTTTAGCAAGTCTATTAAAAGAAATGTCAGAGTTACCCTGTTTTGTTGTCTGTGAAGTGTACAGAAGATGTGGGAAATTTTGGCCATTTATTATACTTACTGCTGTTAGCATCATGTTCACAGGTTAGGCTTAAGAATGTAAAACTGGCTTAGTGCTAACTGGCTTAATGCTAGACATGGTCTAGTTAGTGTAGCTGGAGCAAAATACTACCAGAGGTTAACTGGGTAATGTTAATTTTTTAATCTCTCATTTTTAATATACCTTGAAATGCATGCTAACCACCTCAGATGCATGCCTTATTAAATCAAAGGATAAGAGTACAGTAAAAGTATTTGCAATTTTGCCAGGATACAGCTTTGTAAAGAGAGAGATGTTTGTGTTTTCTGAAGAAAGATATTTTTAAAGTGGGTTTGTTGAGTCATTGATGGGACTTTTCTACCCTAAATATAGACTGTTGCATACTATGAAAAGCTAGTTAACTTCTTGGTGTTGTAAACCCCTTCTTGGTGATAGTGTTGCACTGTTGATTTCTACATCAGGCTCAGAAATATGGGGACAGTTGGTTAATTTGGTACCTTGTTTCTCCAGTGGGGAATGCACCAGAGCCCTGTAGCCACATGATGTGCTTGGCTACCATCCTGTGACTGGCAGCACCCTTCCCTTGGAAGCAATCTTCCAGCAGGGGGACCTTGTGGCAACGTCAGAAGCTGCCTTTATGGGCTTGTGTTTCCTAGGTCAGGGTGCATCAAAGACAGAGGAAGGGGTACTTTGGGGAGAACAAGCTTTGATAACAGGTTGCTACTTCGAAAGCAGTCATTTTTGGCCTACCCTACCGGTCCAGTTCAGAGGAGCATCAGGAGAAGTAGGAGCTGAGAATAGCCTACAGTTATTTTTTGAGCAGGTTACCTTGTTCTTGGTTGCAGCCTTCTCTAGATGCAGTTTGGACCGAGCAGAAGAGAGGTTGTAGGGCTCTCTGCTCCTTTTCCCTGTGAAGATGGTATGTTAACTGCCTGCCAGGCAAGGAGTTGTGGCGATGCTCAGATGGGTAATGCAGAATTTACTCTCTATGTGCTCTATGGATATTAACTTCAGAAGCTTATATTCAAGATACAGCTGTATTCTTGATCATATTGAGGTGGGCATGAATACTGTGAGAGCTAGAATGCTTTCTTCACCTTCCTGTATTTCTGTGCTGTTTAAATTCACCCACTGAGATCTGAAACTGCAAGTCATGGGTCATGGTTGAATGTATGTAACTGCCTCCTGGATCTGCAGAGGAGTTTGGACTGTCCCTGGCCTATTCACCAGCAGCAAAAGCTATTTTACTGATAGTTTAGTACCTGGACAAACCTGAATAATTTGGTTTATGGCCTACTAAGGTTGTTTAACCACTTGCTGTGTTGTGAGAGTTAAGAGAAAATACAAACTGCTGCAGCTATGCCACTTGTAGCAGTGAGAAATACCTTCTCTTTTCCCCAGCCCTCTGCCAGTTATTTTAGATGTATTTTTCAAGCAACAGTAATCAAACATGAGCATTAGAATTAGGTCGGAGCTGCATCAAAACATGTGGTACTATTGCAAAAAGTGTAAAAAGCACCAGTGCAGATAACAGTTCACAGCCCTGGCCATAACAGCTCTGCTATGTACATTGTGCACATGCCACTATCCTCTCTGTGTATCTAAGCCAAACAAAAATGCAGACTGGCCTTGAAAATCCTTGATGACCTAGAATTCATGCTTTTTGTCTCATATTTTTTTCCTATCCTGTTTCCACCTTAAGATAAATTATCAAAAGGGTGATGAACCTGCATAAGCAGAGATAGTCATTGTTGGGTGTTGAGAAACTATTACTGGATCTTGGATTGCTGCTGGATGGATCTTGGACTGAGATCTGACCAAACCAAGTACACTAGTGTCTGAATTAAAGTGTGTGGATAATTTCTTTGATTCCAGATAATAGTATCAATAATAGTAAAATAATACTATATTGTGTAAATAATATTAATGGTGTTGTTTCTGGTTTGGTTCCTCATTTGTAGAACAGAAAGGTTCAAGAAAGCTGTGTCTTGTTTGATCCAACCTTTTGCCTATTTGCATACTTGTTAAAATTGATTTTAAAAATCACATGGAAACTGTGCATGTCCAGCAGGCTTTTTATGCTCAAAATGACATTAATCTAAAAATATTTCATATTTGTACATTTAGGACATTAAATGAGAAACTAAAATATAAAACTGTCACTGGAAAAGTAGTCACAGTGTGCAGTTAATTCAGCACAGGTAATACTGTCATGTAAAGGAGTTTGTCACTTCAGCAGGTTCTTACCCTCAACTGTAGAGGAATGCCATAGTTCTGCTGGAGAGCTCTGGACACTGTGGAGTTTTAGTTTGCCTGTGTTCAAGTGATTGTTGGGGCATTTACTGATGGATCTGGAGTAACCCTTCCTTTTCCCCAGTAGCTGGAGCTCAGCATTGAGGTGGGTGTTCCCTGTGCAGCCCAGCAGGATGTGTTCAGAAGCACCGTGCCTGGAATAGAAATTCTTACATTTATAGCTTTTCTGTTTGCTTGGGAAATTCATGGACTTGTTTGCTAATAGCATTTGCAGCAAATAATGAAAATACTTCCCCCCACCCCAACTTCAAAAACAAATTTGGCTGTGAACGCTGCATCTACTAGAACAAGTATGAGAGCAGAAGCAATAGTAAGAGCTAAAACAAGGTGCCTGTAACATATACTGAAAGGTGTTTCTTGTTGTTTTGGAATAATTTATTCTGTGTCAGCACTTCGAAGCAAATATTTTAATTTTCAAAGAAGAGAGGTTGGAATTTGCAGTGGTTTGTACAATGAAGGAACACTTGTGTGTGTGTGTGTGTGGTTTGGATTGTGCAGCCCAGTAGTAGTGGGTGTGATATTTTTCCTGTGCTTGCAGTGTGGTCCTTGTAATGGATTGCCTCTGTGCTGCCATACAGCTGCACAGGGGTTAAATCCCAGCATCTTCCCTGGTGAAAGATAATATGGGGAGACCCTGCAGCTTGATAGAAGTTCTCTAATAAAATCCCAGAGATCCCTAGCATCCTGCAGATTATCATCTGGATGTTTAGTGGAATCTTGTTTACCCAGACTGTCCAAGCCAAAGTGAGACAGACATCTACTCCCTGTGTTCCTTGTCTTTGTCTCTCTTTTGGTCTTGTGGGGTTTGTTTGATCTTAAAGAGTGTGCTGAAAATGCATCAAGGGTAAAAGTTCCACAGGAATGTTAAAATACCTGCATTTGGCTGTATGAACTAGAGCAAATCAAAGCATTTTTGTATGGTGGGGTTTTTTTATTATTTAAACGTTTTTATGGTCAAATAATGTAATGGGGAGAAAAAGTATATCTGCTAGGTAAAAATTTAGACAAGGTATCATGTTTGATGGGATTTGTGAACAAGTTTAAACAGGTAAAGACTCTCCTGTTACTTGTGCACATCTAAATTTCCTCTTGTGTAGCTTAGCTGTTTAAAGTGTGCTAGTGTTGTGTTACCACCCTGATCAACACATTGCCACTTACTTGTAGGCACCTGGTTTTTTGGTAGGTGAAATAACTGGGTGTTTTATCAAAGGGTTGGTTTGGTTCTTTTCAGGTCTGAGTGCACTGTCGTAGAGTGCAGCTTTTCCTCCTTGATAACCTCCAGCAAAATAACCATTCCCCTTTCAGTCCCAGTCTATTTTGTCTTTGTATTTCTTGCCTTTAATGTCTCTTCTTATTCTTAATTGCAAAGGCATGGCATGTTTCTTCCTTTTTTTTTTTTTTGTCTGAAATAATGTTTCCCCTTTCAGAAAGGGAAAGGTATTCCTGCGTGGATAGCAGTTGCAGTTAAATTATTTCTGTCCTTAGTAATTCTTAAATCCTGGTCTTACTTTGACTGTGACCAGTAACATCTGAAGCTGGCTTCAGGTTTGAGTTCAGACCTGACTGTAGTGACATTTAAATTAGAGCCTTCTGCATTATTTCTGTCAGTTCAATGTATTTTAAAAATAGTGACTTTTATAGGAGAAATCTTCAAATAATGCACCCTAGTTGCAGATGCTTTTCTTGTATGTACTTTTTTCTTTAGCAAGATCTCTTAAATTGAATCCTTTCTGCTGCTGAAAGGAGAAACATTCTTGTGGATTCTTAATTGATTTATTTATTATTTTGTGAAAAAGGTCTGTAGCTGAGGAAATGCCAGGTATTACAGTCTAGACAGTTTGTGGTGTACCTCTGTGTTTGGTTTTATTTGTCCCTCCTCCTGCTGCCATTCACAGTTACATGCTCATCCTCCTCCAAGGAAAAGTGTTGGCAGTTTTAAAGCAAGGGAAAAGTAGTCCCAGAAAGAGAGAAGGAATGAGATGAGGATCCAGTAGTGGGCAGGACTGACCAAAAAATCTGCTTTTGCATGCTCCAGGTCAGTACTCTGTCAGTACTCAAAACACTGACAGCATTTGTGGGATAAAAGTTCTAGCAGGAGGTGTGACTGAGCAAGCTGGAGCAAAAAAACATGAGTGAGGATTTCTGTCCCAGTTGTGTATGTTTTTAGTAGCTGATGAGGACACAAGCCACAAATGCTACATTCTTAGAGAGAAAAATAAAAGTTGGGAGAAAACTTAAGGGACTTACGGTTTTCCTGAGACCAAGGAAGAATTATTCATTGTCAGCAGACTAAGGAATTTGAGATACAAGCTTAATTCAGTGATGATGTTTATAGCAGCTTCTAGCCAGAGGCAAAGCAGGAAGGCTGTAATTAATTTTGGAAGTCCTCAAAATTTGCTTCGAATGAGTGGTGCTAGCAATGGAGCAAAAATAGAAGTAGTTGGGAAGATTTGCCAGAAAGTATTGAGATTGGGAGAATATTTGTGGAATTAGGATGTTTTGCAGAGCACAAAAAAGATGTAATTCATTGGGTGACACAGTAGTCAGCTGTTCTAAAACCCATTTTCAAGTCTGTTTTGTTGCCTTTATGCTCTAAGAATAGTTGACCAAAAAGCTCTTGAAACACTGTCTGAGTATTTGGCTCATGGAACAAACAAAAAACAATAATATGTAACAAATAGGAAAGTAAATACACAGCAAACGTGAGCAGTGGAGTACAGCTCCTTCCTCAGAATGTATGTTTTGCCCCAAAATGTGCTACTTATGGCTGCTGCCACATGTGAGGTGAGTGGCTTTCCAAAAAAATAAAAAAAAAGGAAAATAATTTTGACCAACTTGTTTTGTCTCACTTTTCAGGGAAAAAACCTAATTTGGGTTGTTATTTGGGGTGTTGACCCATCAGGGCATTAATGAGAGCACTGAAGAGCTCCAGCATAGAAAATAAACTCCATCCAAAGCTCCCTCCACCCGTCATCCACTTGGTTGCACTGCAAATATAAATTACATGGGTGCAAGGTCTCATTTATTCAATGTTTCTCAAATTTCTGTTTCTAAAACAGTTGTGTGCATGATTTGCATAAACCACATAGTTTTGAAGTTAGCAGCTGCAACACTACTGTATGATGTACATGGTTCAAGTAGCCCTGTCTGTGATGGAGAATTTATTTTTTTTAATCTTTGCTGCTTTACAGGTGTTTCAGTGTTTATCCATAGATACTTTTAAAATTCTTGTTTGTATTCCAAGTAGCTTAATTTTGGAGACCTGAATTTAGCTGTTCTCAGCTATTGCAGGTATGGACGAGTACACTAGTTTCTTTGCCTCGTTGATGTCAGCGCATTTGGGTTAGGTTTTGAAAGAGAAAGCTAACCTCAAAAGATCTGTACAGTTGTGCCTTTTTCTTAGGTATGTGTCTTTTGTAGCATGCAAACTAACTTTTTTTCTGATTGTCTCTGCTTAACTAATGCAGACCGGGCTGCTGGCTCCCAGGGCAGGCTTTTTGGCATCAGAACAACTGGTTAGCTATGTAACACTTGAATAGTTTAACAGGAAAAGCTTTTTTATCACTTCTTAATAGTTTTCTTTTGTGTTTGTTAAAAAAAAAAAAGTGACTTGAAATTGCTGACTTAAGAGTGATAAAATTGACAATGGAGTGATTAACTGAGGATTATAAAATTTCTGTTTGGAATTCTTTTAAAAATTCCATGGTAAATAATGGAAGCTAACACCCAAAATTCCCCATGTTTTCAATATAAAACAGTTTTTCAGCTGTGCTATTTGTTCGAAGAAAGTTGCTCTTCATGTAGACAGTATTAAATAATTTAAAACAGTTTAGTGCTAATTTTGGTGCCTTCTAACGTGGATGTTTTCAGTACAGTAACTTACATCTTCAAAGCAGTAAAGAGAAGCTGATCTTGAGAACATTTTATGATAATAACCAGCCCTTTCTCAAAACCTAAGTAATTATTTCCCTGTGTTAAAACTCAGGAGTAGAAAGGTTGCTGTCAGAATGGAAAGGGAAAATAAAGGTTAAATCTTACTTAAAAAGGAAAGCTTAGGAAAGCGTAAATTGCTTAGGGACCTAATGGTTCTGAGTAGCCACCTGGCAGATGATTCAATAAATTAAGGCTGGCCAGAAATTTAATGGCAGTGGTTTCTTGGGAGTGTCCAGACCCCAAAATATTCATGGAGATTCCAGTCAACATGGGGATGCACCTGATGTACGGAAGGGGATTTCCATGCCAAACAGGAGTGGGATGGGATAAACCCCACCCCACAGCCTTTGCTCCTCAGGGCACCAGCACTGAGCCTCTTGCCTGTTCAAATCAGGGGCATCACCAAGTCCCCATCCCAGCTGGGCACTCCTACCATGTACAGTCATTGTCCTTCTTGGCACTGTGAAGGTTTTGTGGAATATGGAACAATGCTAACAGGTGAGGTTTGAAAATTTAGCTTATTAAGTAGCAACCTCAAAAACTCCTGAGAACTGTGTCTTTCAGGAATTTGGGAAATTGGTGGAGAGCAGAAAACTTGGGAATCTGGGTCTTGAAAAAATGAAACCTGTTTCTTGTCCAGCTCATTGTAAAGCATCTCATTTAAAAAAGGAATGGTTTTCATTTTGCTCATTCTGCAGTTCTTAATTTTAGATGAGAGCATAATTACTCCTTGTTAATTCTAATGAAAACAAAATGGAAAATTAAAACACAGTGTTGCTTTTTTTGTATTTGTGTGCACTGGGATTCTCTTAAAATCGTAGTTTACCTTGATACTTGAAAAGTATGTGTTAAAAATCAGCAAAGACTGAATTTCCATAGGAAGTAATGACTTTGCCAACGATGCTCTATATATCGCTGGGAGGAAACAGTAAATGTGCCTCCCTTACCGGGATGTGCACGTGTCAGTTCACATAAAGGACTTAAAAGCAAACGCAGACCTTGCATGGTTTAATTGTTGTTGTCATTTTCCCCACAGTTAATCTAGACTTGTAAAAGCAACCCTGCCATGAGGGGAGGGTTTATCAGTGCTGGGCAGACCCATGCTGACTGCGCTGCTGATGGTGGAGCAGACGCAGCTCCTGCCGTAGCGTCACAGCAAGAGACTTGCCAGAAGCACCGACGGGCTGGCAGGCAAAGTGGGTGAAGGGCTGGGTGGGGAGCCCGGGGCTGATTCCACTCCCTGCCCCACACCACCTGGATGCTTCCCAGCCTCTGGAATTGTTGTTCTTGAAGTGGAAGAGAAGCACGAGTTGGTTGCGCTCTTGTTTCGAATACAAGGTGCTAAAGATCTCTGCAATGGGCATTTGTTCTCTACAGTGAAATCTATCAACAGTGCAAAACTGTGTTCTGAATCAGGATTTTTTTTTATTATTATTTTTTTTTAAACTTCAGGCTGGTAGCATGTTTTTCAGTATGAGTATTCAAAAGCTTCTTATGGCAACCCTGTGTATTTGCCTGCAGTTAGCCACCCAGGATTGAGCAAAAATTGTTTAACCTGTGTCTTAAGGCTTGTCAGCAGCAGATACTTAATTTAAATGTTAGGGAGGGGTGGATATAGCGAGATTTCTTTCTCCACTGTGCTCACCCCCGAGGGTCTGAGCCTGACCAGGATTCCTCTTTGCCTTTTCACCACTCATGATGAAATCTGCTTCCATTCATTGCCTTGCCTTTGGTCTGTGAATGCATTTGGTTTGTGAATGGGAGGTAACACACGTGTCATATAAGTTCACTATGCATCTTGAACACTGAGTGCAGGCTGGTTAGCAGCCTTGATTTCCTCTTCCATCTTAAAAAGGTCTAGGAGAAGTAAAGAAGTATGACAAAGTTAAACTGTGGCATTCCTTGTTGGGATGCTATTAGTGTCTGCTGGTTTCAAAAGAGGGGCCACATACTCATAGAGCCTTTTGAAATGTAGAAACACCATCCACAGATCAGGAGATCCCAGAGCTATGAGATGATGGGGCCTGGGAGGCCTGTGCCCTGCAGCAGTGTCCTTCCTCATTCCTGTTCTCTTCAGCCTGCCATGGCTTCCTTTGTTGGCCAGCATCAAACCTACATACTGTGCTTTGTGTACCTCTGTTTGGCACTAGTGCCACTACTGCTCTTGAGCCAGAGGGAGCTGGGAAGAAGGTGTCTAGGCCTGCACAGCATCCTCTGACAAAATGCTTTCAGAATGTCCATGTGCAGCATGGAAAAGGCTTTTATTTACATTCTGGTCATTTCATGTAAAGTCCTTTGTATTGTAAGTAGTACAAAGTAATTGTTCTCTGGTAGGGTGTTTTTTGTTTGGGTTTTTTTTCCATGCTGTTCAGGGTGTTTGCCTGGCATTTCCTGTACCCCCTTTTAGTGACCTTTGTGAAGTGAATAGATCCAGTCTTTTCTCTGTCCTCATTCTTAACATGTTAGTGTGTAACAAGAAGTCAAACCAGCATACGCAACAGGCTTTAGTTACAGTTCTCCCATGCAAACAGCATCTTTCTGCTTCCATATTGTAATTCAGATAGTTGTACTATTCAGTGCACTATGCTAGTTGAAGTCTATAGTAATTTTTTATAGAAGTACCACTTCAGGAACATATAGTCAGGGGCTGTGCTAAGGAAGTCTGGAGATCTTCCAGCTGTGCCACGCAACTGAGCAGTGTGTGCATCATATCGCAGAAATCACCACAGTTTGTGTACCCAAGGATGTTTCTGCATTTTTCTAAATTCGCCATAGGACTACCAGGTCAAGTCTGTAGATGATTTGGTTTATGATTTCATGCTGCTTTGCTATAATAGCCACCTTTAAAACAGGCTTAGTAGTTACATAGTCTAAAAAGAGTAATTACTTGTGAGCATATTTAATTTAGACTCCCTTACTATTCAGCAAAGAAGCCTGGATTAAGTTCATTGGTGTTGTCAGATGAGAGGGAAATACCACTGATTATGCTTGCATTCTTTTTCACAGTTGTATCAGTTCTTAAGTTATTCTCCTGAATCTGATTTGTTTGCCATTCCCACTTCTCACAAACCCTTAGTCTTAGAACTACTAGCCACCTGTAACCAACGAGTCAGATTCCTGTGAGCCTACTTCATGTGTACCTGTTTGAACAAGATCAACCCTAGAAAATCCAATGATAAAGGAAGACATTTAAAAGCATTACTAGAAGTAACAGGAAGAAATGCTGAAGGTGTTAGATCCTTGGTCTCTGTTGTGCATATTGCAGTGTTTCTCTAGCTCAGAGTGATCTGTGCTGTTAAAAGGTAAATTAAGGTATGAGATGAAAAGTGTTTTGGTTTTTTTTCCCCCCCTCCTAGTATCTGCAAAATCTGTAATAATATCCATTGTTGTAATTTGCTGTGAAATTACTTTTGCATTTAAAATCTGATGTGGATAGGTTAACAAAGTTTCAACAGTTTTTAAAAAAAATCATATTAGTATTAGGAAAATAAGAAGATGCAATATAATCGCACTACCTTTCCATGCTACTGCTAGTGTGAGCAAAGCTCAGCATACATATTAAAGGCTGAGGTCAGGAGTGAGCAGTGCAATTAGCATTTGCTGTAAGGATGAAACTATTCTCAAGAATTTCAGAGTTTGAAATAATGGCAAATAATATTTTAACTTTGTGACAAAGTAACTGCGCAGAATCAGTCTGCCTTCAGAGCTAGTTTAGGCAAGTGGTGCATGTAGTCATACTAACACGTGTTGTGTTTTTGGGGTTTTTTTGTTGTTTTTTGTTGTTGCTTTGTTTTCAGAAAGAGTGAGGCAACCTCTTAACTTTTCTGTTAAATGTGCAAAACCTTTTTGCTGCCTAAGTGTATAGTGAGCACTCAGTCATAGCATTTCCTTTAATACACACACCCCAAAACTTTCCAAAATTGGACGGTACTCATTCAAAATGATACAGAAGTGAGTTCTGAAAATGTGTGTAGCTACTGAAACGTGTGCTGGTCCAGGTGGTGAAAGTGTATGCTTTTCTGTGCTGTCACAAGAAAAGAGGAAGGTGCTAACGGGAGTGTAATCACCAGTCCCATAATGTGCTCATGTTATTATCCAAACAAACTCATTTTAATTGCTATTTAATTGTCTTTTAAAAAAACCCCACAAATGTGATTGCAGCTCTATAGCACGGTAGAAACATAAATGCTCTGTGATGCTTGGGCTGTCCTGGCTCCAGCTGAGAGGGTATCCCTTTCTCCCTTCTCTTGAAGTTCGTTTTTCTTTGAGTAGTTTTTCAGCCTTTCCAGTGATGATTGCCGAAGAGCTTAATGTTTGTTGTTGCAAGAGATAAGTCCATTACTCAGTAAAGCAGTAAAACATAACGAGGGGTGTGATACTGGAAAAACACATCGTTTAGGGTGTGTTCAGTTGGTTGGGACCAAGTGCCTTGTCTTCAGCAAAGATGTAATCATCCTACCATCTCTGGAATGTGCAGAGACAAGACATGACGAGTTGGGTAGTTGGTTCTATAGCCTTGCTGCTCTAGATGGAGCAAAGAGAAGGTAGTGCAAGTCCAGTAGCTGTTGCCATAAATAGGTCACGACACTTCTGATGTTTCAGCTTTCCTTATCGTGGAAGAAAATGATTTGTCTTGTCAACTTGTTGTAGTTGATGGTTTTAAGTATTACATGGGAGCCAGACAGAGTCTTTCTTCCTTTCTTCCTGATCTAACAGTTTTCTGGAACTGTAGCCTAAGCTAACAAAGCTCATCAGACTAAGAAAAGGAATTGTGAAAGATTTTTCAGCAAACCTTCTCTTGCCCAGATGACAGCCAAGAAGCTGAGACACTGTAGAATAGGTAAAGCCAGGTTAGTGAAACAGGTTGGTATCATTCTGATAAATAACATCACTGTACTAAAGACAAAAATGTGCTTGTGTCTACCCCAAGTTATTAAACACCTAGACCTTAAAAAGTGTATGAAAAAATTCTTAAAATGAGAAGGCTGTCTGTGCAACCTCCTTCAGCAAGAGAAAAATGCTGGATAATTGTAGGTGTGGTGTTAGTGTCCAAACTGAACTCTGGTTCATGCAGTCTTTCATTTAGCACTGAATTATTCATAAAGCAATGAGTTAAACTGCTGAAAGCAAGCACGAATTTAGCCACTGTTTGTTTTAGTAAATTTTTCAGGATTACTTCAATGGCAGCTTTTGTTCCACTGCATAATTGTGATGATAATACCCTAAATGCTTTATGCATGTCTATAAGAAGTTAATAACATTTTTAAGACTTGAAATTTTGTTTTGTAAAGTGCCATCAGGCTTCTACTCCCTTCAAAGGTAAGCAGGTAAATGAGTTGCTGCAGCAAATTGTCTAGTTTATGGAGAAGGTTGTGTGTAGACTGTTCTCAGTTATTTTTCTGTCTACCAAATTACATTGTACCTCCCTTTTATTTTGAAATAAAGAGCTTTTTCAGTAGGATGAAGTTTCAGATTCTAGTTTCCTTACAGACTGGTCTCTTGCGTGCATGTTTTTTAGTGTTCAGGAGCTTCTTAGAGTAATAACTTTTTTTGTATTATCTAAGAATAGAATAGTAGTGTAATATATTAATATGGTATTTTTTTAATTCATTAGGTACATTCATTGGTGCAATGTAAAATCTGTCTTTCCACCCTATGTTTTATCAAAATATGTTCCCTGTGGACAGGCAGGCATAATGATTGGAATAGAAGGCATCAGCAATATAATGGTTGATCAGAGCAATAAGTGGTGGCTGCAGTGTTACTGTCTGTGTAGTCATTGTTAAATATTTTGTAGGCATGGAAGAGATGATAAGTCTGCTTCCAGGAAGTTGTCCCATCCCAGTATTGTGTTTTTCTTCATTTACTGTCTTATGTATGATCATCTCCCTCTGTGAAGGGTGTGCAATTCACAGTCAATAATGCAATAATTTTTGGGTTTAGATGACAATTAGAGGGCAAGAGAGTTCTGTATAATTTTTTTTAAATCTAACTTTGGCTACTTGCTCTCTAGTAAATGCTTTTTCTCCTTTTTCTTTATTGCTAAATTTGCTAAGACAAGTTATTGAAGCACTGAAGACCTTTAAACCTTGTCTCTAGCTGCAAGTCATCTCATTTCCTATGCCTGTAACACTTTTCTCCCTTAGTCCGTAGGCTTGCCACTTGCCTTCTGGTACATCTCTAGGAGGCTTTTCCCCTAAAGACTTAGTCATTGTCCTTCATAACTTTCATCTTTAGAGGTTTAAGTCACTAGACATACCTTATGACACCAGATCAAGTAATGAATCGAGAATGAAGAAAAATAAGAAACAAAAGCAAATTGCCCATCAGTTTGCTAATGTGAGAATTAACTTTTAGCTGTAAAGGCAAATTACATGATTTTTACCAGTTGTGGAAACATCTGTGGCAGCAGTTATCTATACCTTGACATCAGTCTATAGGACATTGAGGATTTATGCACTTCCCTTTCTCCTCCTCCTCCTATTCTGCTGGCTAAATTGATCTCTCATCTCTGTTTCATCCTTTAAAAATGTTTCTGATAGATTGCTTTATTTTCAGATGCCTTTTGAAAGGCAGCCACACTACAGAAATTGGTAGATCCCCTTCAAAATTTCATTACAGCAACCTAGGTTTGTGTTGAAAAAAGGAAACTGTAGAACACTTTAAAATTAATTCCTTTTCTCCTGAGTCCCTTTGTGCAGTAAGTGGTGTTTGTATTTAAACCGCAGGTAGGGATTAGAGGCCAAATAGTTTTTCTTACTTTTCAAAGGCAGAGTTCATCCAGAGCAAGTGAGGGGAAATACTTGCTTTGAACACTTCTAGTTGTTTAAAGATTGACTACTGTAAGTTAACTACATTAACATCATAAAGCTGGAACTTGTTTGGCTAATTTTGGTGTATGTGGTTGTTTTGGGGCTTAGGGGTTTGGCTTTTTACCTGTCTCCCCCTTATTTTTTTTAAGCCCTGCATCTCGGAGTTAATGCCTATTAATCTGGATTTTATAGCAATAGTTTCCAGACTTTTGGAGAAGCAAGTCACTGGAGGCCACAGGTTTTCTTGTGAGCTGTTAGTATAGTCATAGAAAGAGTTCCCCTGGTTTAACAGACTACCTGCAGACAGCTTACAGGTGTGGTTTGGGAGCCTTTGCTACAGGGAGATGTGAAGTAACCTGCTTGCATTGATTTTTCCAAGAAGTTTGATTTCAAGAAGTAAAATTCTTGCTTTAAGATTTTCTGAATGGGTCTCACCAGTGTCCTCCTTGCACCACCACAACTCAGTAACTGCTTCAGAAAGCACTGCAGTTGCTGGTTGCCTTAGGAATTTTTCAATTGTGTATTTTGATATGCTGACCTATAGTTACAATAGCAGAGATCAATTTGGTAGCAAAAGAGGTGGCATTTAATACACCACTAGAAATCACTGAATGTTTCTTTCAGTATAGTTTTCAGCAATTATTATTTGTCATGTATTTTTTTTCAGCTTGGGTTTGTTTTATTTTTTACTTGTATTATCCTTGTGAGACTGCCCTTCTGAATTATGTACCGAAGTAGTAAGCTTTCACAGACTGATTCGATGTATTTAAAAGCTTTGAAAGAGATTTTAGTGTGTTCAAACAATAGGAGTTACACAGTGACAACTAAGGACCAGGGGCTCAGTGGGGCTGCCCCAGGGATTTGTTACAGGCTCCTCTGCTTTCAAGCAGTCCAGTGAGTTCTGACACTGAGTTGCAAAGCTGGACCTGGGCTGTTTGTTCATCGTACAGTTGATGTCCTTTGATGGGATGTGATTTGATTGCTGCAAGACTGTCCTCATTTTTCAGTGAGATTTACATAGCCTGACTTTATTCTTACCTCCTACCACATCATGCTTTTGCGCAGTAAGCCCCTTTTCTGAGTGTTTACTGCAGCTTCACTCATCCATTCGAATTTGCATCCCACATCTCCACAATTTATCTTCTCTGCATATACAGTTCTATTTATATTTTTTTAAAAAAGAGTATTAAAAGACCTTTTTAAAACTTCTATGAAGGATTTGATTCTGGAATGTCCGTTTAGCCCATCAGCAGGGGAGAAGGTCTTATGTTTTCAGCTTCCTCAACTCCCTAAAGTCTCCCTAAAGGCAGAACTCTGGATATGAAGTTTGGGATGTCAAAGTCTTCTAGCTGCTGCCAGCAGTGAATGGCTGACTTCAGCCTGCTGACCCTAGTCTTAGTGCAACTCCCTTGTTGTTTCTGGGATAGTTGTGGAAGTTCTGCAAACCAGCTGTAGGGACACCTAAAAGTACTTGGTAATAGTGATTTCCACCGTGAGGCAGTTGAGCATGATAAATTGTAAGCAAGTTTTTAGTATCACCATTACTCCTTCATTGTGGTCTTGCTAACCTCAAAAGGAAACAGAAATGTCTCATAACCTGCTAAGGAGGCTGCTTGAGTTTCTCCTCTGTGGCTGCCAGATCCAAAAAGCTAATAACAAACATTATAGATAATCTTTGAAAATTTGAATATTTGGTGTGATATGAGTCATGACTGAAACTATTGAAATTAGTAGCTGGCTGCCATTGTTAAAGTAGTAGCAGTATTCTGCTGTAATTTAGTTGCTGCAATAGTGGAGTCATGCTGTAGCTTTTGTTCTCATGTGGCTGCAAGCATGTGTTTACTGCTGAGCAAGGTATCCGGCATCTTGGAGAGAGATGGAATTCTGCAGTGCTCCTGTCTTCTAACAGGACTGATGTGGTGCCAAAAGCCACCTACGTGATCTGGACAAAATCTTTTCTGCTTTTCCATTAAAAGGAAAAAAATTCAGCAAAGTTTGAAATTCCTTCTCTGTAGACTTGAATTATTGTGGACAGTAGAACAATAGAGCAGTATCTCTTTCAGTGACATTGAGTTAAACTTATTAAACAAGCTGAGTCTATCTGAACAGCTTTTTTTGAGAACAGTCTTTTTTAATCATTGGTGCTATTTTTGTTCTGATTACTTAACAATGTGAGTATTTGCGTATGATAATGTTGAGGTCATTTTCCATCTAATTTGGGTGTTTTAATGTTTTCTATAAGACCTGGCATCGCACATTAAGAATGTAGTTTCAGAAAATTTTGCCCTTTTTCCTTCTTTTCCCCTTAGCAACAATTGCAATAACCATTGTGCTTTTCAGGCTTTCATCTCAACACTTCAGTGATAGACTTACTGAAGGAGCAGTGAGAAGTGTGCACCTGCACACTTGTTTATATATGATGCAGTAATTTGTCTGTACAGGGTGACTAACACTTGTTACTAACTTCCCAAACTATGTTGTCATGCTCTAGCTGCATACATCAATTTTTAGACCTGATTTCATTTCAGCATTCATGATCTTTCAGTAAATAAGTGAAAGCTTTTATTTTGCTCAAACTCAATATCTGAAATGCCTCTTCTTGGAAGGTGTTTTAGCTTCCAAAGTGCAGAGATCCCCTTGAACCACTTCAAGCTATGTTGCTTGTTTGTAATGTAGTGGCATGGGTAGAGAGAAAGTTCTATATAACCCTAAATGTTTCAAAATATATGGTCATCACTGTTCTTCATGTTGTCTTGCATTCCTTTTTGTAACTAGTGAATAGCTACAAAGTTGTGTGTGTTGCATTTTGGGGAGGTAGAAAACAAGTGCTCTTCAGCAGTTTGTCAGTGTCTAAAATTCAGGTATTGAAAGCTATATTTATGTAATATTTTGCATTACTGTATTTCAGGAGCTAAAAACATTCCTAATTCATAAGGTCACTTCATGCTTTGTTCTAATAATTTCTTCGTTTGTGTGACTTATGTTAAATTTGGTTGATTAATAGACTGCAGCTTGATTCCAAGGATACAATTAAAACTGGGTGTTCTGGTCTACGACGTGACTGGAGTGATGTTGACACACTGGTTTAAGCAGCATTAAAGACAGCAGTGTATTTATTAGTATGTTTGGTAGGAAGGTTTTCCTGGCCAGTGTGGGCAGGTATTTTTTCTTTTTCTTAATCCTGTGTTGTATAAGTGAATAAGTCTTTGGCAGCGTTCTGCTTGAGGAGAAGGAAAACATGTTTCTTAATTAAATCTTGGTATGATTTGACAATTCTTTTTTTCAATTTTTTTCAATTTCTTTCCTATAAGTTCTTAAAGATAACAGAGAAAAATATAAATTACCTGTTTTCAATACTATAGTTGAAAATGAGTGTCATACTGCTTGCTAGTAAACCTGTTGAACAAGGACTGTGTTTTGTTTTTACTAAGTGTTTACTGTAATAGTTGGATTTTATTAGAAGTTAAAAATTTCCTTTATTCACAGAAACAAAAATTATTTGCTAGTGTTATCTGGGTTAACTATCTGAAAGCTGTGTTACAAAATGAGTGTCAATATCTGTCAGAAAAAGCAGCAGTGGCATACATCATGTTCAGTTTATCTTATCACTAAATAGGATCTCTAAGAAGCTGCCTGTGTTTATCTTTTAAGTTGATTGCTTTTGCTATGATCTCTTCCGCATTTTCTCCCTCTTGTCTGCTAACCATTCATAGTTTTGAGGAATGTAGAGCAGTACCTCATAGAAATCTCTTAATTTTATTAGTTAAGGGCAGCTCCTTCCCCATAAAATAGGGTACCAAAATTTGTATCTTCTGTTAAAATAATATTTTGGATGAGCTTTTAGTGAAGAACTGACTATTCCTCAGATGTTTGCTTCAGTTTGTTTCTAGATACTAAGTTGTCTTGATGATAACTTGAAAAAAAATAAATTAAAAATACTACTATTAATTTAGTGTAAGAAATTGTTGTATTACTGTAGGTATGCTGGATGCTTCCAGGTAGGACAGAAGTGACCTACAGGACAGCAGCTTCCTTGTTAGACTCCCACCATGCTGCTGTTGAAAGGTTTAAAAAAAAGGACAAGCTGTGGAAACAAACTTAGTGGTTGTCTTACTCTTTCTTGTGCCTGTTCCTTTTGTGGAGTTGCAGCAGTTAAAGCTTGTCCCTCCTTAATTTTGTTGTAATTAAGTTGTTTATTTTTACTTGGTGATCTGCTGTGGTACTGAGAGCTGCTAGTGGAGGCTTCTACAGCTGTATTGTCAGGAGCCAGTCCTTCTGCAAACCTTTTTCTAATAAAATCAAAACTTCAAAACATCCTTGATTTTGATTTTGTGCTAGTACTGAGCAAGCAGTGCCCATTGCTGTGGGTGCTGCATGCTGTATGTTTCTACAGGCACATTTTGCTTGTGCCTAGGTGAGATTTGCTGCATCCTGGTAAGCCTCTGAAAGCCGTTTTCGAATTTATGATCTTTGTAGCTCTAATCCAGAAGTAAGTCTCTAACCTGATCTGTTTCTCTTCGTGCTCAGGGCAGTGCTTCTTAGTTCTGTGGCTTTACTAGATGAGTACATAATCAGAATAGGAACACCGGTTGTGAATCGGAACACATTTCCTGTGTGCTGTGCGTTGGAACGAGGCTGCAGCAGCGTGTGGCACACACCTGAGCGTGTGGCACACACCTGAGCCTGCCTGCCGGGAGAGTAGGACTGAGGCATCTCTTCGTGCTCAGGGCAGTGCTTCTTAGTTCTGTGGCTTTACTAGATGAGTACATAATCAGAATAGGAACACCGGTTGTGAATCGGAACACATTTCCTGTGTGCTGTGCGTTGGAACGAGGCTGCAGCAGCGTGTGGCACACACCTGAGCGTGTGGCACACACCTGAGCCTGCCTGCCGGGAGAGTAGGACTGAGGCAACCGGTGACTGACCCACTTCACCTTTCACGTGGCTCAGGGCAGCCTTGCCCGGAGGCGGCGGCTGGAAAAAGCCTCTGGGGTGATCGCTGCAGCTCCGCTGCTCCTCGCCTGTTTGTACAGCCGGTACAGGACATCCAGCTGCTTTCAGAAGGGAGGCGAGCGTTTAGCCTAGTTGGTCTCGCCCTTCGCACCCGCTCTTGCACCCCCCCGTGCCCCCCGTCCCGCCCGCGGGCCTCGGGCCGCCCGCGCTCTGTCCATGGTGCTGACGGGGGGCCGGGCCCTTCCTGCCGCACAGATTGCCCACGCCCTCAGGAACTGCTGTGTGGCTCTGGGGTATAAAACTGCCCAGACAGTGACTTTGCGGGTTTTGTGGTCTAGCAGAATATACAAGTTAATAGCAGGGCTGGTATTTCAAAGAGAAACTTATCAGAGACTTTAAAGAGCATCTTTTTTTATGTAGTGGTTGTCCTTGAGGTGGCTGAAAGGGGCTGTAGGTTTTACAGTTTGATAATAAAAACCAGTTCATTCAGGAGCATAACTGCTTCCCTGTAATCATGCTGAAATGATCCATCAGCTTTTCATGTGCAAGCAGTAGAAAGAGGGGTTGCTCAGTTGTTGGGATAAACTGGGAAGATGTTTGTTCACATCTTTAAGATAGTGGGGTTTTAGTTCATGAAATTGTTTCATATCTCTTGTTTTAGTGGCATTTATGTATGTTATGAACAGTTTCTGTGGCAAAATCTAATAGCAGTGATAGACAGAATCTGGAAAATATCACCTCTAAAATATTTGAAATGGAAAAGGATTTCCTTTCCAGTTTCCCCAGGATTTTAAAACTTACTATTTCATTTGATTAAATGTTTAGGTTGTGTTTGTATTTTTTAAACCAGTGAAGAAGTCTTAAAAATTAATTGTTAGTTTAGAAAGTTTGCTATTACAAACATACCTGTATAAAAATGTGGAATGTTTATTAAAGTTTTCATTTATTTATTTAATGAGACTTGGTTGTGGATGCTGACTGTAAGACCATTTGGAAACTTAAGAATCAATCTATGTTCTTCAAATTTGTATTTTCATTAATGTGGACTTTTTGCTTAATCTGTAACTATTCATCTATTTGAGGAATTTTGCAAGGGGGCACATACTAGTATAATTGTTGGGTTGTGACTTCAGTAGCTAACGTTTTTCAGGGAAAAAGTATGCCATTTGTCTGGAAAAAATTGATTCTCATATAAGCTCTACCTGAAACAGAAACATAAATATAGCTGATTAATTTTTTTTCCCCTTTGTTAGCTGGAGATACAGATGATCCTCCAAGAATTACTCAAAATCCTGTTATTAATGGGAACGTAGCAATGGCTGATGGACATAACAACACTGAAGAGGACATGGAAGATGGTAAGTAAATAGTTGAAAAAAATGTGTGGTTTGGTGGATTCTTCATGATTTTGAGGACAGAATGGTCTATGTCCCACTTGTGTCCTCTGAATTGCAGCTCCTTAAAAAAATGAAGCCCTCTGTAGTTTGAGTCCTGGTTTTCAGATTAGGCATCCTTTTAATGTAGCTGTACAATAGCATTAGGCATCTGAGGGCTTGGGATTTTTTTCTCTCACTCTTTCTAGGTACTAATTTTTAAAATTGCTGAAAGTGATACTGACCTTTGGTATATTTTGTGATACATCCCTTTAAATGTACTGCAGCTGGTGCTTTGCTGAACAGTAATTTTGTCAGTTATGCAATTTCTTCAAGGCTTTTAGAATTCTTATCTGTGCTACTCTGTTGTCAGGTGGCAGCTGTGATCAGTTTTTCTTAGTATGAGAGGTTAGTGGTAACTGTTCTGTTGAGGAATATTTTTCTACTCCCAACTCTGCCCTTTTACTTGCAAACGCAAAGGAAGAAATATGTATTGATGTCATGTTAATAAAAGGGGACAGTGATTGTATTTTTTAAATGCTTTTTGTTGGTCTATTAAATAAGGGTGTACAGTTTCTTCTGTTACAGAAGATCAAATAATTTTTAAGTAGACGTGTCTAGGCTTATTTAAAGAAAGATAATGAGTTTGTAATTTACTTAGGTATGTTATATTTGATGAAGAAAATGTACAGTAATTTTTTTTCTTATGAGACGATATGGGGGGACTGCTTATTTTTGAAGAATTAAATAAAACAGAATTGGAAGAAGGGAGACAAAATATGAGTGGGTTGTGTTTGCCTCTGATTCCTTTTTTCTTGCTGTCTTGTGAAAGTACATTTGGGATGAGGCTTCAACATTTGGATTTGTGCAAAACAGTGAGTGATTTTTGTTTGAGAAAAGACAGAGTTTGATGTTAAAGGTCAAAAAAGTGCTTACTTTTGTGCATCCAAGGAACATATAATTGTTAGAATACTGATAGAAAATAGTGATACTCCATGAAGATAATATGGTTTAAATTCCAGACAAAAGTGTCTCATGGTTGATTTGCTTCTGTATCATTGGCAAAGATAAAGTTTCCTATGATCAGATTCTTACAATGAAGCAAAGATTAGGTCTGTTTATCCTGTAATTTTCTTTTTTCTTTTTTGTCTGATTGCCTGATCTCGTTCAGGGGCCTTTGATTTCTTGCTCGGAGTAACTAGCTGAGACTGAAATAGAGAATTCTTTTTTGACTACAATAAAGTTATCTGTAAAAGATTTTAAAATGTCTTGGTCCAGCTGTGGTATTTGGAGGTTGGCAGAAGATCACATGGGCTGGTACTGCCTGGCCAGGGCAGCAGCTCTGTTGAACTTCTCAGTAACAATGTTCCTAAGTAGGAAGCCTGGTGGTGTTTGCTGTCAGTACAGCCTGTAGATTACACCTTGGTCAATTAGACCAAACATTCATCCAGGATCTGGTCTGCGTATACTTGCATAAATTAAAAAAAAGGGGCTTAGTGATTGACCTCAGGCCATATTGAGGATGGCAAGTAATCAGTTCTACACCTCTTCATTCAGAATCATACTGACTTTTTAACCAAACAGCTGCTGTAAAACAGTTGCTGTCACCAAATACTTGACTCCTCAGAGAACTGGACATGAAGGTGCTGTGGCAGGGAGCAGTATCTGAAGGTATCTGGCAAAAGGCTTGTGAAAGCTTCTGTGTTTATGGTAGTGCTCATGTCTTGATGGACTTTCAGTATGGTCAGGAGCTTTGGTCTGTTCTGCTGTGGGATGTCTTGCAGGGTTAAAATGTGATTATTAAGCAATACTCTAATAATTTCTCATTATCACATTTGAATAAGGAGTGTCTGGCTGTGTCTTGGTGCTATGGTAGCTCAGCATTGACACAGATAGAAAATACTGTTATTGCAAAATGTTATAATTGCAAAAACATTCCTGAAGACTTGCATCATGTAAGTGGATGATGCTTCTTTTCCAAGTCTTGTAAATCAGATTAGTTGCTTGCTGTTGCATTATGTACGCAGCAGTTCAATTGCTCTCTTGCTGTTTGTTCTCTTGCTATCCTGCTTTGCAGCATGATGCAGACATATAATGGACAGCTTGGAGATGCACAGGATAGGAAAAATGGAGGGAGACATTGATCTCTTTTAAAAACATGCTCTGTTTTTCATTGCTGTTATTCATAGCAACTGAGACCAATCTGAGCTGATAAAGAATGCATGAAGAGACGTTAGATACCTCTTCATTGAAAATCCTGATGAGTGTAATAGTTCCTAGGAAAAGAGGAGAAGGGTAGGGTAAAAGGTTGATGCTTCCAGTTGGATCACAGAAACCAGCTTGCTGCTCAGTTTTTGAGTTCAGGAAACTTCTGAGGTGATTTTGTTCTTCCTACTTAGCACAAAAAGAAATGACTGACAAGATTGGAAAAAAGTGCAGCTCTCATCCCTTTTGCTAGGCGAGTAACCACAGGCATTGTGAAGAACATGAAGTGGGAGCAGTAGTAGACCACCAACAGATAAGGCTGTGTGATCCCAAGGGGTTTGGCTAGAACCTGTTGTTGCTATGTGTGATGTCTTAGCAATTAAAAAGAACCAATTGAAGGAATGTGCTGTGCTTTGTACAGGGAATGACTTAAGGAAGGGAGCTTTGTGAGCAGCCTCTGCAAATGAAAAAAGAATGAAAACAGGATCCTGATCAAATTTTGTTTGCATCAGTATTTGAAACAGCACATAGAATAAATTCCTGGAGAAGTTAAAGTTCAAACAGAAGGTCTCCAGCTAAATGTAAACTCACAGCTTTGCAACTATCTGCTGAAGTCTCATTTCTGTGAAGAATTGCAGGGTCTGGGAGGCTTTTGGAAGCATCAGTCTTAGCCACATGCTAGCATTGCATGCTGGATTAGGATCATTATTAAAATATTTATAGAAAATTCAGCCAGTTTCTCCATTAATAATTCAAGTTCAGAATATTTTAATAGCCTCAATGTACTTTAAAGGTAGCAACATTTACTAAGAAGAAAGAAATCTGCTTTTCTCAAAGTCATAAACACTTACATATATACTATAGTCTTAAAGTGGATTATGTTCTATATTTAGAAATGTGATTTGAAGGTTCTTTGTCATATCAAGGTGCTAAATGTGATATTAGTCCTACCAGTGAAAAAATAATTTCCATGTAGCAAATATAATTCATTGCATGTAGCTTCATAAAGCATTTTCAGCTGGGTCTGTTCTTTTTACCTTGTGTTCAGGATCATGTGTCATATTTGTAGTTCAGGGATTTATAGTCATAGTTGCCAGTCACTACTAATTATCCTGCTGCCAGTTGCTGCCTTTTATTGGAAACTGGTGGACATGTTAGACTGAAAAAAGGTTTTATATATTTATGTGCTCAGAATAATCATCACATATACTATTTAAACTTAGATATAAACTTAATATAATTTGTATTTTGATCGATTGCTCTTGCTAAAAATATGGGCTTTCTGGAAGGAAAGTAAGGCCATTATTTTGGAGGATTGTGTTTTGTATTTTTAAATAAACTTCAATTTTAAGGTTGACCGGTTACGAGGCTGCATTTTTGTTGAGTAGTGACTAGTGATTGCTCAAATATTTTACTGAGCATCGTTCTCAGTGAGCTCCTATGCACAGGCTTTCCTGAAAAGAAATCAAGAAATAGAGGCAAACTTTCCGTGAAGGCTCTGCAGCTGCTGCGTGGGCTGCCTTTGTTAGCTGAGAGCGCAGAGTGCTGCTGCATCCTCCTGCTAAAGTGCTTTGCAGGCTGCAGCAAAGGAGGCCAAAAGCCAACTTGGCTGGCTCGTTTTTCAAAGCTTAGACTGAGCCCAGATCATGATGACCATGACTCGTTTGATACATGCATGATGCAAGACTGATTTCTAAATTGTTAAGTGTGTTTATGGATTTTTTTTATCCTGCCTGTGAATCGAGTTTGAGAGCGTAGAGCTCCTTTGGCTGCTGCCTGTCTGGCTCTGGGTCACAGGAGACCAGCTCTGTCAACAGGCAGTGAGAAGATGGAACAGGTAGAAAAGAGTGTCTAAGATGGTGATAGAATGCTGGTTAGCTAGACTGACATGTAGGGGAAAAGAGGAGAAAATAATTCTTTTAACTCTGCTGTTGCTGAGGAAGGTGACAGCACAGGGTAATGCAAAGGTCATTGCAGGTGTAGTGGAGAGAGGAAGCTGGTTTCTGCAGTGGTGCTAGTACTTCCAGGAGATAACTGGGAATGCTTAGGACTGTCAGATCATACACAAATAAGATCAGCTGTGTTACCAAGATCAGAAGTAGGACAACTGCTTGTAAAGAAAAACATTTTGCAAAGGAAAAGAGTGCAATCAGTCAAAGCTCCCCTTCAGTTGTGGACAAAATGTGTGCATTTCTTGTATTGATATGTATAATGTTTACCATTTTAAGTGAAGTAGCAAACAATGCTCACCTGTTTTTAAAAGAAAACCAACACTGTCCCTGGTGCCATGCAAAGCTTTGAGTGAATGGATGCTTTGCACGTACAGAACTAACACATTTGTAGTGTGCTGTGTGCCTTGTCACATAATTTCATGATCCCATTTCTGGCTTGGTGATGTTGTACCTCAGTGCCTTTGGTTTTGGATGTCACTGCACATGTTACATCTGCTTCAGTTGTGCATCAGGTGGTGTGAGAGTAGTGGTCTGTGTCTGCTGCCCTCTGTGCTGCTCAGACCTCCTGTGCCCATAGCAAATCTTGCCATGTCGCACAGATTTTAAGTTAGAGCCTCAGGAAAGGAGGAGAGGGGAACATCACCTGCATACTCTGTACTTCATCCATGCCCTGCAAAAAAAAAGATAAATTGCAGGTTTTTCCTCCCTGTAGGCAATATGAGGCATGTCACAATAAAGAGAGCTCAGTCTTGTGCCTTCCTGAAGCTGTTGCAGTCTCCAGCACCCTGTTATAGCTGTGTACAACAGAAACAGAACAGATTGTGGTATATGAAGAACTGGGGATGTGGGAAGAAAGCAGTATGAGTTTGTGTGTGTCAAAATAAGCTATTAAAAAAAAATATTAAACACATTTAACTTTAGCCACCAAAAATCTCTAATTTTCACATACCACAAAGAATATAGGATCCTACTCTTGAGCTAGTCTACAGCAAACTGGTATGAGTTTTTAAAATAACCCACCAGCCAAGCATGGGGTTAATCTGTTTTGAAAAGACACTGTTGCAAATGGAAAATAACCGAATGGTAACTTGGTATCAATAGGGTAGTTCAACAGACTGAAAATCCTTTGCACATCTTGGTTCATGCAAGCTGCTGACTGTAACTAGGCTGGGAAGATACTACACAACACAGAAGAGTTAGAGTGGGCTGTTATTTATGTTGTGAAGCAGTTGATGTCTGTCTTGCTGCAGCCGCTGCTTTAGAAGAAACTGGAGTGGTAGCAAATTCTAGTACTGAAGAATTACTTAAGCAAATAGTGTTCAAAAGGAACAGGTCTGTCAGTGCTCTGTTTTTCTGAATGCTGTTGCAGTGTGTTTCAAAATGCAAAAATTTGAAACTTTAGTTGCTAAGGAGCTCAGTGCCTCTTGGGCTTTGTTTGGTTTTTTGGGGTTTTTTTTGTTGCATCCAATACATAAAACATGCTCACATTGCATGATCTTTGAAAAATGACATTTTAGAGTGAAGAAGGTATCAGGATTCTCAAATAATGTTGTGTGTGTGCTGCAGATACAAGTTGGCGATCGGAAGCAACGTTTCAGTTTACAGTTGAGCGCTTCAACAGATTGAGCGAGTCCGTTCTCAGCCCCCCCTGCTTTGTGCGCAACTTGCCATGGAAGATCATGGTCATGCCACGACTCTACCCGGACAGACCCCACCAAAAAAGTGTAGGATTCTTCCTCCAGTGCAATGCTGAATCTGATTCCACGTAAGACCCTTCTAATTGCTGTACAAGTCCTCATTTGATACTAGTTAATCTGTATTGCAAGAAACACAAACAGCTACAAAAATGTGACCTAGCAAGAGAAGAATTCTAAGAAGGGTTTGAATCCCCTTTTTTTCCCCATCTTTCTAAATCTCAGAGAGTAATGTTCTCTTTAGGAGAGCTAAAAGTAGCTTGTGTAGCTACAAGATTGTGTTAGATTTTAGATATACTTCTGTTTGATTGCTGGAGATTAGATGAACTAACAGGCTTCTTGGCCCTGCTGAGCTGTAAACCCTGCCCTGTAAAGCCTGTAACTGTGAGCAACTGATGCAGAGCAGTGTGTGAGGTGGTCATCTCCTTAAATGAAGTTCATCACTCATTCAGAGATATGACCATGTACATCTTCTTGGAGTCCTCTGTGCAAATCAAAATTGGCTGCTTTTGACCATGTTAGAAATAATAGGGAAATTTAAAAAGAGACATACAAATTTCTGGGGCATTACTGCAGCTTATCTAGCTAGAGTGCAGACCTCTCATAGGTATCCTTTCCAGTAGAGTAATTCCATTCTTACACCAAATCTCAGGCAACTTTTAGTTCACTCTGAATAATAATTTGCCCTTTTCCATCATTCTTGTAAAGACGAGTGCTCAGTGCAAAAGGCAAAAAAGTTGAAAGTGTATTAACCAGTCAGTTACAGTGACAAGATGTTGCCTGAACTGATACTCAGTCTGATTGTCTTGCACAAATGGGATACATTTGAACAGAAATGGTCATAAAGAAGTGCTGCTGAGTATTGGGGAGTTAATCTTGTGGGAGAGGAGTTGGCCTACCCATCTGCACTGAAGTAGATTAGAAACAGCTCACCTTAGAGAGCAGTTAGCTTCTTAAACCATTGCTACCTCTGACTGCCCCTCAGCACTTCCTTAAGAACACTGTTGTTCTAAGAAAATCTCTATTCTAGCTTCACATTCATGACAAGGCTTCAGAAAGCCCCAGGGATTCATGCCCACAATAGCAATTAAACAAATCTTAACATTGAATCAGAAAAAAATATTAATTCGTACATGGGAAAATAATGTCCCCAAACCCCTTAACTCAAAGATTATTTTAATCACTACAAAAAGCTTGGTTTTGAATGAATTTTGAATGTTTCTTCTGTATTTATAGGTCATGGTCTTGTCATGCACAAGCAGTTCTCAAGATAATAAACTACAAGGATGATGAAAAATCATTCAGTCGTCGAATTAGTCACTTGTTCTTTCATAAGGAAAATGACTGGGGCTTTTCCAACTTCATGGCCTGGAGTGTAAGTAATTGGGCATATATTAATCTGTTACTAGACAGGGACAGTTTTGAGCTTGCACTCCTGAATACTGAGATACCTATAGAAAAGGTGGGGGCTTTTTCTTTCCAAGCTGTTACTTTTTTCTGTAATTGAATTTCTTGTAAATTCCTCTACTTAATTACTGTAGATTGCTTTTACCTCTCTTGTGATTTAAATATTCCCTTATTTTCTGTGTATCTGAATGCTTGTTTTTTGCTTTCACTATGTAATAATCAATGGCATTCTGAAGCACCATGAGTTTTCTTGCATTTCCAGGCATTCTTTCCATATGTGTATAGATATTTAATGCCACCACCAATGCTTATCTTGAATTGAGAAAGTTTTTAAACCATTTCAAAGTTTTGGCCCTTAGTTTTTCATCTGGCTGGAATATTGTCCAGAAGAAGCAGAGCTTTTTGATTACTGACCCTGTTATCCACAGAAAACTGAAATAGTACTGCAAAATCTTAAAATTCAGGAACAAGTTTCCTGTATTGAGACATGGAAAAAGAATGGAAGTGTATTAAGCTGAAAAACAGCTTTGTTGCTGTCCTTCAGTTTTTCACCTTCAATTTATTGTTATTGATAGCTCAGGTGTGGAAGCTGAGTTTGTCTAACAGGATGCAGTCATGTTGCAAGATCCAGTTTTCATGGTTGTGTGTAATTCCTGTTCTGCAGGAAGTTACTGATCCTGAGAAAGGCTTTATAGAAGAGGACAAAGTTACTTTTGAAGTTTATGTTCAAGCAGATGCTCCACATGGAGTTGCGTAAGTATCTTAGTTTAAACATAAAATTCTTAATTCTCATATAATGTTGCTTGAGATTGTTCAAGTATTAATTGGTAGCTCGCATTAGACATTCTCACTTTGTCACCTTTAATCTGTGAATTCTCACATGGAAATATTTTTCATTAGTCAGACAGATTTTTTTGTATAAGATAAATTTCTGTTTGCATTATTCAACATGATGTTGTGGAACTTCAGATTCTGTATGAATAGAGCTGTGATTTAACACCTCTGCAAATCTAGCTCTCAGCATTTCAGATCTTCAGCTGATCAGAGTTCCAGACACACTCACATGGCTCTGCTTTCTAACTTGCCTTGGTTTGCAGTTGTTTTAAAGCTGCCTCATCTGAGCATTCTACTTCATGCCACTTAACTAAATGGGTTGTCCTGAAATGCAGACTTGTCCTTAATAGTACAGTTCTGGGTTCCAGTACACTTCATGGCAAATAATTTTTCTGCCATATAGAATATCTTAAAAAAAAAATAAATTAACAAAACCGTCAAGCACTAATTTCAAAGCCTGTTGTTCATGGCAGGCAGTAGAGAAGCGTTGCCTGTTGTTTGAACCTTAATAATGAAAAGTAGCTGATATCTACCAGCAGTGCTGCTGTAAAGAAAGTGCTTTTTTTAATAGTTAAAACTATCTTGTTTTTAACTAGTAACTGTTTTCTAGGTGGGATTCAAAGAAGCACACAGGATATGTTGGCTTAAAGAACCAGGGAGCAACTTGTTACATGAACAGTTTGTTACAGACTCTATTTTTCACAAATCAACTACGAAAGGTAATAGAAAATGAGATTGCTAATTGAAATATCCAGTATGTTATATTTATAAAAGCTTCAAAAGAGAACTGTCAGTTCCTTGTGCCTCCTTTGTCCTCCTGGAGAAATTATAACTTAGTGATGCACATCTTATGTGATGCTGAGTGCAGAAAGCTTCCTTTTATAGTTTGTTGAGCATAGGCTCTTGATGTCTGTGAAAGCACACAGAGCACCTGGTGAAGAACTGAGCTTAAGTGGTGTTTCTAAGACTGTCTCATGTGTTAATGTTGATATGAGGTGTTGGTATTAAAAAAAAATATGATGCTGCATCTTGGAGATGAGGTGAAAGTAATTTTCCTTTCTTGAAATAGTTAAAATAGAGAAGTCAATTATGACCTCTCAGCCCATAAACACTGTCAAAAGATAAACATGTATGACCTTTGTAGTTAATTTGTCTTAAAATTTATATTATGCAGTTGAATTTTATATTATTATGGTTAGCATCTTTAGATGGAAAGTGTTATACTTTGAGTAGTTTAAACAACTTCATTTTGTATATGCTTCATTCATGCATTTTTTGCTTACTGTAGATGTTATTTCTTTGCTGGAAGGAAAAACTGTTATAAATATCAGCTCAGTAAATATCTCATCCAAACCCAGAAGGAAATATACTAGATAATGTATCAATTTAAAATAGTACAGTGGTCTTAATGGGATGAAAACAAATGCTGACTTGATATTGGATGTGGCTATCTGGAAGAGAGGATATACTTGAGGAAAAAATGTAACTTGACATGATTTGGCTTATTGGAGTGTCCTATTGATCCTAATTTATCCTTCTGCACATTTCTGTGCTTATTGTGTGCCATTTAGTGAAAGTGAACTGTTCTGACTTCTGCTTTCTCTTGTGTATGCTAGTTGTTACATTTCCATTAAGCTTTCTTCTTTCCAAAATGTCCCTTTTTAATATACCTACTCTTGGCTGTCTTTAAGATTTCCCACCATCTTATCATCATTACACTTATCACTGTAAAGTGTCCCAGTTGGGTTTTTGGTTTTTTTTCCCCTTTTGAAGAAGTACTGCTTACTCTGAGGCATTGCAAAAAATAGCACATTGAACTCCAGTGGACTGTAACTGAGAGCTTTCCAATGCCATGTACAAGAAATAAATTCTTGACTTGTTTTACATAATGCACTAGTTTATTTTTTGCAAGAGATATATTTTACTTGTTTGATTTCTCATTCTTTAAAGTGTCTGGTTTTGCTCAATGCTCGTAATGTTTGTACATTTTATTTTTTTGGACAACTTCATGTTGTTCTTGAAAGAAAAATGTGTTTTTATAATAGCTACATCTGATCCAACTGAGGAATTCCTTTCAAGACTGTCTTGTAGTCAGTAAATCAATATGTACCATGTAGTAATCTTGTTCTGTGAAGAAGAAAGTCTTTTGGTAATACAGGTTTGTTTCAACTGAACTTACCTTTTCAGGCATTCCTCTGTACTCTCCTCAAGCCCCAAATAAGGATCAGCTTTTAGGGAGTGACCATATGAGAAAGCTTGATTTAGTAGCTGGTAACTGCAGCTTCCTTTATGGAAACATGACTGGACATCAGTTGAAATGTCCCATTCTCTGCTCACTGTTTGGGTTTTCAGAACCTCAATAAATAGAGCAGGCTGCAGCCACTGTTTTAGACAGTTTTTAATACTCACTTGCTGTTATTATACATAAGGAAGAATCAGTAGTTGTCTCATTTGAAAAACAGAATTTCTACAGCATTTTTGTTTTCACTTTGAGCAAACTTGTTTCTCTTAAAACTGAGTAAAATAAATGTCTGGTTTCCTCAGTTTGCTTGTCACCAATTTCACAGAATAATAATAGATCATAGAATCACATAATAGTTTGGGTTGGAAGGGACCTGAAAGATCATCCAGTTCCAACCCCCCTGCATGAGCAGGGACACCTTCCATTGTACCAGGTTGCTCCAAGCTCCATCCAACCTGCCCTTGGACACCTCCAGGGAGGGGGCAGAATTTCGTTGTATCTATTAATCCTCCTTACTTAGAAATAATTATTTATCTTGCTGTTATCTGGAGCTTTGTTAACAGAGAAGTTGCTGTCAAGAGCAGAGCTGGGGAAGCAATGATCAATACTGAAGGCGAGCACATGCCTATAGAGAAACAGGCTTGGTGGAGCATGGGTGGGGATCAGTGGAGATGTCCTTTCTTCTTTGCTTGGTATCCAGATAACGGATGGGAGGTTCCTGAGTATTTGAAATGAGACCTCCCTTTACTAGCAACCAGGTGGCTTCAGTGATAGGGAATAAAGCAAAAGAACTTTCTCTTCAGAGCATATCTGCTTAAATATAGTCCACACAGGCAAAGGATGGCTGTAATTTCTGAATAGATCCATATTTGATGTTGGACCACATCACACAAGTCTTCCTGTGTCTGTCATTGTTGCCCCAAGCCAGTCAGTACTTGTGGCTTTATCCAGTCCATTTTAAAACTCTGTTACTTCCCTTGATAGAGTCCCTGTACCTCGCTGCAGAATGTTCATATAACTATACTATAAACATTTCAAGTACATTACTGCTTGATTTAGCTTTCCTTGATTAGTCTAACAAATTTTACCTTGTCCCTGTCATTCTTTTGTGTTTTCCTGAGGGAACTTCTCAGGTTCTAAATTAGAGAGATTCTGCTTTTTTCAAATGGATTGAAATTCCTCACACTGATCAGGAGGTCAGACTTTCAGGGTTCAGGAGGATAAGACAAAAATAAAAAGTTTTTAAGGGATGGTATTTGAAAGTGATTTGTTTTAGCTTGGAGAAACACTTTAGCTTTGAGAAAAGGGATTCAATCATACTTGCATACACAAACAAAAGGAGAGAGGCTGTGTGTTAAATGTTTACTTTGTAGTAACACTTAGAATATAAGAAGAAATAAGCCTAAAGTTTTTATTCAATGGCAGGTAGACCCTGGTGTCCCTCTGAGTTTAGAACCTACAGAGTTCTCTTCCAGACTAAATCACTATAAACTCAAAACTCTTAAAGCAGTGCTAACTCTTTAAGAAAATTGCTGATGAAGCTGCATGAGAAAATACTGGGGTTTTTTTCTCTTAATTTTTCCAGGTTAGCCAGGTAGTTAGCCTAATGGATTGGCAAAAATAATGACATGAGGGATTATTGAGTTTCCACAGTTAAAACTTGTTGCTGATGATAAAAGGACACGGTAAGTTAGAGGTCCTGGACACCTCTGAAATCTAGGCTGATGCAGAAACCCAGTGAGAGCTACTGAGATCCAGTTCACTTGCAGGAATATGTTATTCCTTGTTGTGTCACAGGCAAAAAATTCAGCTCGTAATTTTTCTGTTTCTTAACAGGTTATTTTCTCATGTGCTACTAAATATTGGAGTCTTTAGTTTTTCATGTCTTATTACCTGATTTCAGTCTAGAGTTGTGTGTTTTCTTTTTATGTTAATCCTTTCTAAATAAGCATCTCTCTGTAAACATATTTTCTTTGCTGTTACTTTTCCCTAAATATATTGGTATATGCTTCTTTAAAAGTGAATTTAGTTTCAGTACCTATTGAACTCTTCTAGTTTCTATTTGGTCTGTTTGTGTAATTGACTTATTCTCAGTCCTTCCCAGATGGCTATAATCAGTGAATTGAATTGTTAAGTTCATTGCAAATGTCAGACAGTGATGATGTTAAGTAGGAATTAATGTATGAGGGAATCTCAAAGCTTCCTCTTAAGTCCTTTTCTGTGTGGACTATTTCTGGTTTTGTTCGCTGGTTTCCCTTTATATGATTTCATGTGGTTGGTTTTTTTTGTGTGTTTATTGTGGGGTTGTTTTTTTCCCTCTGACAATATTCACAGATAGTCAAGCTACAGCACAAATCTGCAGTGATTTTCAAAAGCTTATAGTGTTGATCAGTATAGATGGTCCTACTGTGATGATTGTGTAGACTTACCAGGCAGGGCAAGTTTGAAGGTGTTGAATGCTTTAGTGCATTTCCTAGGGTGACATAAGGAAACTATTTAGATAAAATAACTGTGAATGGCATCTTTTGAACCAGTGTTTAAGAAGAGCGATTCCAGACAATTAATGTTTTTACACTACAGTACAAGACTTTTTTCAGACTTTTTTGGGGTGATGATTAAGTGGAGTTGTATGAAGGAATCCTCTGAAGATGAAAGAATGCATTAAACAATACGAGCAATAAACTTTTCCTTACATACTAATTGAACTAAATGCTTTTTCAGGCTGTGTACATGATGCCCACAGAAGGAGATGATTCATCCAAAAGTGTTCCTTTAGCATTGCAAAGAGTGTTTTATGAGCTGCAACATAGTGACAAACCCGTTGGAACTAAAAAGTTAACAAAATCTTTTGGGTAAGTTTCAGAAGTTTGGTCTGTTTATTGGGCTTTTAGAGGCTTTGTAAAGCTTTTCTTTAAATGAGGCCATTTCTAGAGAGGTGCAAAGATGTGTTAAATGGCATTATGTTAATTACTAACTTTTCTTAGTCTGCTTGGTTAGGTTTTTATTTATAGTCAGTATTAACAACAGCTGATCCAAAAGTCAGATTTTTGAGGGGAGTGGTGCACAAACACAACTGTTAGAAGCAAGGTTATAATTTACCTGTTAACAGAAAATGGTATGATGTTGCACAAGTAAAATTCAGGACTAAAATTATGGAAAAATTGCAGGTCATGTGCTGTTTTGTCTTTTTTGTTTTAATTTAAATCTGTGCTACATTTAGAGAAATAGCAGTAATTTGCATTTCCATACTTTTAGTTCTACATTGATTACTTTTGTAACATTTTCTTTTGGCATATCAAAGATGTCTGTATTTTTTGCCTATGCACAATTTAGAAACAATGCTGTATTCTGTTTCCTGATTTAAAGCTTAAGAGGAGTTAATGAAGTAAAGGTGTCAGAGAACACACACAAAATAATTATTTGGATTTTCCTGATTCTACCATTCCCATTTCTTCATCTATGTCTACAAATAGGCTTTTTTTTTTTTTTTCATTTTTACCCAGTATCCAGTTCACTGCTTGGTATGGTATTTTTTCCAGTCTGGACATGAAATTATACAATATAGCACCACTGACTGTTGATTTTATTTTTTTTTTCCTTTCACTGCCTTGATGTTTCAATTGAGCACAATTTAGGACAGAAGATTAAGATTAGCATAACTTTTACAAGTCTTCTCTTTGCATATCGCGTACGCATGGAGAAGGATTTTATCAATAATTGTTCTAAAAGATTATATTTCACATTATTTTCACACTGCATTTGTAGACTAGTCTTTCCTAGTAATATTGACAAATTTATTTAAACACTGGTTGGCAAGTTTGTATCATCTTTTTCATGTAGCTGCCCTGGTGTCCATCACATTTGTGAGGACTCTGATCTCACATCTTCTAAAGCTTGTAGTAGTGCTTAGTCCTGATAAGATGCTTTGTAACCTGATCTCTTTAAAACTTTTCCTTTTAAAATTCCTTCAAAAGGTGAAAATAAGATTGTTAACCTCAGTGTTTTAAGTTTTATCTGGTTGTATCCTCTTCTTTACTAGCACACTGTATATTTAGTTTATCAGCACTGCTGCTGTACTGTTACACCTGAAAGACTTACTGATATCATAAATATTTCATCTTAAGATCCCAACTGTGTCATCTTTAGCAGCATGAAGAGATCTTTCCTGAGGGTGTTACAGATGCTTAATTTTGTATCTGGGAGCAGGGTTTAAAAAATGTGTTCATGCCTGTCTCCATTTTTGGGAAGGAATTTTTTAATAAGTTTGAACATTTGGCCTTTTACCACCCAGGAAATCAGAGAGGGGTTTCTGATCTTGTGAGACCTGTCTACATGCTGTGTAGACAGCAAATACTGGGTATTGTGAGTTTTTAAGTTTGGCTTCTTTCAGTAGAAGTTGATGCCAGTGTCTGAAGGGGCCCTTTCTTATCCCAATATTAGTATGTAGTCTTTTTATTTTTGTCCTTTAAGCTGAATAGTGTTTAAAGCCTTGGGAGTCAGGAGATTATTTTCCATTCTTAACTATCTAATGGGTCACTTAATTCAGCCTGTGTACATGTGGACCCACACACAGTTGTTGTACACTTTTGAGAGTAGTAGGTATATAACTGAGAGTGGGAGGGGAAGATCAAGTCAGTATTGCTGCTGATCACCCCTGGGCTGGTGCCTTCAAGGGCAGAAAGAGCTCTCAGAGACTTGAAATTTAAAAAGCATTCTTGAGATAAAGAGTTCACAGGAGAAGGTGTTTCACACTGAAACCAAAAACACCCTGCTCTTTTATTGAAGGCAGTAGTGCTGAAGCCCTGGTTGCAGTGTGTCACCTCAGCTGCCAGGCCTCTGGAGACTGTGCTCTCACTCCTCCTTGCACACAAGTGTGTTTGCACATAGACAGTTCAGGAAGCCTCCTGGCATCCTCGGGGCTACTGTGCATCCAGGATTAACTGTTGAAATGAGCATGAAGGAGCCAGTATTTCCTATAAGTCCATTTACTTCCTTTCATATGCCACAATAATCCGTGAATGCTACTTGACTGCGCCTGAAGGGCCCTCAGAAGAGAGGCAGCTGGCAGAGGGCTGCAGAAACTTTTCTGATAGCATTGAATTGCTCCCAGGCCCTAAGAGTTTTTCTGATGTGAACTGAGAGAGGGTTGTAGACTGAAAGTATTCTTCTGCTAGCAACAGCCTGGCCCTGGCCTCTTTGGCTGGCTCTGGCTGCCTTCTCAGTCCCTGCCCCCAGGTGCACAGAGAGAAGGCAGCTGGGTGCGCAACAGTTGCCAGGGTGTCCCACAAGTTCACTGCCTCTTCTTACAGACAAGTAAATGCTGCAGAACTAAAAAACCTTGTGTATCAGCCAGTACCAAATGTCAGAATCTTTACATCTCGCTGTGTATTAAATCCTTGATCTGCAAAGAAATAGAAAAAAATTTTTTTTAAGCTGTAAGCTTTCTTTATAATACAGTAATTTTGTATTAATTTGCCTTTCAAAGGTGGGAAACTTTAGACAGCTTCATGCAACATGATGTCCAGGAGTTATGTCGAGTGGTATGGTTTTATATTATTTCTTATTGATCTGTGATGTATAATGTTGTCTCTTGATATTGTGTATGTACAGAATATAACTTAGTAACACTCTTAGTAATGGTGACACTTGTTAGTTTAAATTTGGTCTCTTGAGATGTAGAGGTTTTGCCTTGGTTTGTTTTGTTTGTTTGTTTTTAAGAATAGGATTGATTGTGGCCTTTTGAGGGTGAGGAATTTGTAAAGGAAAGGGAAAGCTGAAAATAAATGGCAGGTATGCTGGTATACAGTTTTGAAGGTGGAAATGCATCCTGACAGTTGGGAGGTTTTCTAGACTCAAAGTAGTAAAGCAGGGTAGTGCAGTTTTCGGGGTAAGAGGAGAATTTAAAGGACTAGAAAGGAGATACAGTACAAATAGACTAACATTTTGTTTTTATGCAAGTGACTTACAGTATAATCAGTGAAGTTGTCATCTCTGTATGATGAATAAATTCAAAAACTGCAAGTTTATCCCCTGAGAAAAAAACATCATTTTTCTTTCAGCTGCTTGATAATGTGGAAAATAAAATGAAAGGCACATGTGTAGAAGGCACTATTCCTAAATTGTTCAGAGGGAAGATGGTGGTATGTATTTATTATTTCTTCTTTAATTTAGTACTTAATGTTTTAATTTTAATATATAAATTAGCTGTTACTTGTATACGATGAAATATTGTGGTTTTTGTTTACAGTCTTATATCCAATGCAAACACGTAGACTATCGATCTGAACGAATAGAAGATTATTATGACATCCAGCTAAGTATAAAGGGAAAGAAAAATAGTAAGTGATACATTGTGATATGCACCAATCAAGTGCTTTGGCATGTTGGATATCTTTAGTGCTTGTTGACTTCATATGGGTTTGTTGATGCTTAGCACTTCAAAATATCCTTGCTTGATTTTGTTTGACACCTCATTGAAAACATACTCTGCAGAAAATGTTTTTGCTTACATTACCTTTGTTTTTTCTTCTCTTATTTCCCTTCTCTGCTCCTTCCTCCCTAATGTCCTCGCTGATATCTTCTAATAAAAATAAGAACTTTGGGATATTTCCTGGTGCATACTGTGCTGTGGTAATAACAGTAGTGCTGTCAGAGTGGATTATAATTTCTATATGAAGATGAAGTTGGAGGAAATCAGATTCTTATTTAGACCTGACCATAGTAATAAGGAGATAAAAAGTATAAACTAATTACCTAGCATACAGCACAGCAGCATAACAGTGGTCTCCTGTCATTGCTTTACCAAGAACTTGGCATTACAAGACTTGGGAGAGGCCGTGTAAGAATCCAGCCAACAGAACCATCTAGCTTGAGACTTAACAGTTGCAAAGTGAGAAGAGAAGATTTGGCAGGCTGTTGTAACTCTGTGATTTTAAAACCTGTTGATATTCTTATGTATGCCTCTTCAGTTTTGTGCATTTAGTGATGTTCTTAAGCAATGTAAAACGTGTTTTTTTTTAAAAAAAGACAAATATCGAAAGACAAACTCTCATGTCTTAATATGTTATCTGATTAATACATTGTTAAGCTCCTGGACTAGACTAAACTTACATTTTTCTTTCTACAACTCCCCAATCTTCCTTTCCTTTAGTTTTTGAGTCCTTCATTGACTATGTTGCAGTGGAGCAGTTGGATGGTGATAACAAGTATGATGCAGGAGAACATGGCTTGCAGGTACTTTTTGCTTTTATTTGGTTTAAATCTTATTTTTATGTCCTTGATAAAGTAAGTTAACAAAGCTAGAGCAGTAAAAAATGTTGTAAAACCCATTCTAGGTTGTATCAACTGATTTTGGTGCTTTTTCTCCCTTGACAGCTTTTACATAGCTCCTCTTAATTGCTGTTAGGTTTCTTAAAATGAAGCCTGGATTTTAAAATGTTCTAATCAGCACCAAGTTCTATTTTTTATACCTGTGTTTTACTGACTAGAATGGTTAAGTTCTCTGTTGATCTGAAGACTGAGGAGCTCTGCCTCTAAATGTGGTCTGTTCTTCAAGATGTCTAGTAAAAAAGCAGCATAGCTCTGAAAGTAACTTTAGAGGCATCATTTGTGTATCATCAAGAGAGCCAAATGAACCCATGGAATTTTGAACATACATGTGTGTGCACATGTTTCTGAGCTTTTCAGCTGCTCTTCGCTGCACCCACTGTAGGAAGCTGAAGTCCTTTTTAGTAAAACAAAGGTTTTTAAAGCTTATTTTTGCAGCTTCCATATACCTGTTTTTGTGAATAACAAATCTTCACTGTATTCTTTAACTGCTGTTAGGAAGGTACAATCTGGTAGCCAAATTATCTGTTGGCACAATACAGTGACCACAAAAATCTTAACTGATCAAAAATGAGTTTTCTCCCCCATATTCTCTGTAAATTTTATTTATACAAGTAACTTGCTCGTAATGCAGTGAGATGTTCATGTGTGCTGGTATGAATATTCTCAACACTCTCTGGTGCACATTGTGTTGTCAAGCCTTTAAAATAAAAGTCCATAGGAAGAATGTCTGCAGCAAACAAATATTTTGAGTTACTAAAAATCTTGCAATTTCAACACTGCTTCTTTTTAAACATCTAGGAGGCAGAGAAAGGTGTGAAGTTCCTGACATTGCCACCAGTATTACACTTACAGCTCATGAGATTTATGTATGATCCTCAGACTGACCAAAACATCAAGATAAATGATAGGTAAGTTTTTTTCATTGTAGATTTTGGACCTGTTAATGTATTTTATAAAACATAATTTGCCAAAATTCTATTTTTGAGTCAACTCATAGAGGAAGATGTGTGCAGTGGCACATATCAGAGGTCCCCAAAAGGTACACTGATTGAATATTAAGGCTCTGAATTACAAAGTTAATACCTAAATAGTAATATGTAGTTGTTGTTTTGCATATGAAGCAAGTGAATGCCTCTTTTTCTGCTTTGTGGAACATTCTTTGTACTGTGTGAGAAGTTGGTAGATTCCTGTAGGCTGCCACAAGAGTGAGTAGGATGAAGGAATAGTCTTCCTATTTCCCTCTATTTCCATTCCCACTCACTGTAAGTAGAGTTTTCCAAGGAGATACAGTGTTGTAAACTAAATCTGTATTGCAGTGATTTCAATTGCACTGAGAAAATGAGACTGCAGCACCTGAAAGACATTTCAAAAGGGTGTTGGAGTCCTGTGGTACCTGTGCTAGAAAAGCTCTGTTTGTCTCTAGAAAATAACGTTTGAGTTTTCCCCTCAACACAGCGAATTCAAAGCAGCACTATTTCAGTAAAGGGCCGTTACCCTTGTTACTGAGACATGTTTCCTAGGTACTTAGGAAGATTATTTTTTTAGGAAGATTATTTTTAGTCCATATTGAACCAGTATGAAATCTGCCACTGTATACAGGGTATCCTGGATTTGTAACAATAACTCGTTCAGTTTTTGCATCTTGCTGCAGGAGTAAGCGCTGATGTCCTGCATAATAGCATGTGTCTGTCTTAACTACCAATAAAACTGTCTTAATTCTTTTCCAAACTAGGTTTGAGTTTCCTGAGCAATTGCCACTAGATGAATTTTTGCAAAAAACAGATCCTAAAGATCCTGCCAATTACATTCTTCATGCAGTTCTAGTACACAGTGGAGATAACCATGGCGGACATTATGTCGTTTACTTAAATCCAAAGGGGGATGGCAAGGTGAGTATTGAAAAGCACCTGAACGTATTTGTGCTTTGCCAATATGGACTTGCAAGTTTCATAATGAGCAAATCTTTTTTAACTTTTATTCCCTAACAGAAAAGTGTTCTGGCACACTCTTTTCATCACACAGGGATTTGACTTCTCCATGTTGTTCTTAATACTTTTCATTTGACACCTATTCTAACTTGTTTGAGAAACTGGCTCTGTATTTTCAAGAAGAAAAAACATCAGCCCTCCTGTCTAGTTTTTGCTCTTTAGAGAGGAGCCTGTATTTGGAGGCATTAAAGAATCACCTGCCTTTATAAAAGGAGCAGCTTCATCTTTGCTATTGGCTTTTGGCAAAGTACTTTTAAACTAAGGGAATCCCTTCAGTTGTGTGTGTAGTTTTATTGCAATCAAATTTGATCCAGCATTTTTTTTAGGCTGACTTTATGCTGAAGCAAATAGAAATGTTTCAAATATTTCTGTGACTCAGAAATTCAATTCAAAGTGTTACAGGTTTAGGTAACTTGATTGGATTGGACATTTATAGGTCAGGTGCCTCTTCCCTTGAATTGTCTGGTTTTGTATGTACATGAGTGTTCACATTAAAAATAGAGGTCAGATTTAGCTTTATATTTATTGCTGTTTGTCTTTCATTCTTAATTGGCTTTGTTTTAATTAAAAATGTGCTGTAATTTACTTTAAATGTACACATGATTGCTAGATAACTTGTGCATCAATTTTTTTATTTTACAACAAATAAGGTAAGCTTTCTGAAATTTGTGTAAAAATGTTGGCTATTTGAGTAAGAGTCTTAAGAAAAAGTAATTTGAAAAATTATTGGCCTTTTGATATTCAGTGTAAAATGTTGAAATATTTCAGCAAAGGTTTGGTATTTATGGCCTTCTTTATGCTGAGCACAAGTAGCAGGTAGCACAAATTATACTGAACTAGATTTCTTTTTTTAAACTCATGCTGCTTGAAAAGCAGTTCTAGTTACTTCAAAGACCTGAAAGATGTGCCAGAAATAGAATCAATCTATCATTCAAGATCATGTTTTTGGTGTGTAAAATAATGTTTATCTAAAAACTTTCTCTCTAGTGGTGTAAATTTGATGATGATGTGGTATCAAGATGTACAAAGGAAGAAGCAATTGAACACAACTATGGAGGTCATGACGATGACTTGTCAGTCAGGCACTGCACCAATGCCTACATGCTGGTTTACATCAGGGAATCCAAATTAAGTACGTATGCACTGCACGTGTTCCAAGTTAGATTTACATACAGGAGTTCATGGCTATATTTTACTTCCAAATTGTTGACAGTCTTCTTATGCAGAGGGGCTTTGTTAGTTACATTTGGAATGTACAGATGATGTGGGATCAACCAGGCTTTCTCTCACTTTTGGAAAGTATGTGCTAATCTGGTGCCTTCTTGTCTTAGCACTAAAAGGCAGGGCTGTGCATCTGCAGAGTGCTTGAGTCTTGGTTGGTTGATAGGATGCAAAAATTAGTGGACTAACTTCAGTATGGAACTTAGTTCAGATTATAAATTTGTAGGTATATGTACACTGAAAAAAAGAGTGGTGATACACATTTTTATTAATCCTGAAATTGAGTATTTAATTCAGAAGTCTGATACGTATTTCATGACAGTAGTGCTTTTTGGCTTGGGATACAAAATGCTTCTTTTGCCAAAACATCATGAAACTAACCCATGCTTTTAATTAAAACATGAAAAAAGCTGGTTTTGACTTCAAATCAGAGGAGAGTCAAATGTGTATGAAGAAAACCCTGTTTGATGTAAATCTTGAAGTGACATCACAAAACTTCCTTTGCAGGTGAAGTTTTACAGCCTGTCACAGATCATGATATTCCTCAACAACTTGTAGAAAGGCTACAAGAAGAGAAGAGGATAGAAGCTCAGAAGAGGAAGGAGAGGCAGGAAGCTCACCTCTATATGCAAGTGCAGGTCAGCTTTTGATACAGATCAAGTTACAACTACTTTACCATTAAAATTTAAAATGTTGAACCACCCACGGCAAATCTTGATTTTCAGTTTTTTGAATTTGTGTTTGGAAGTAGCATTGGAAGTGGAATTGGAAGTGAAATTGTAATCTTAGTGCTTGCAAGTGCTTGCATGTGTATTTACATAGGCAACACATCCTAATGAAATGCAGTACTGGGTGTTAGAGACATTTCTGTGTTCTCTAGAAGTTATGTTTTTGCAAGTAAAAATAGTATGTTCAGGTGAAAGGAAAAGGACTAGGGCATTTTAAATGGCTGCCCTGCCACTGCACTTTTGTCTCCTTCAGGACTTATTTTCTAAAATTAGAATGTATCCAGCCATAGGCTGTGAGCCTGGACTGCTGCCAACCTGAGCTCATCAAGTAGAAGCAGAAGGAGAGAGTGCTTATATTTGCAATTATGTTTTTGGAAAAGGCAGATGGACTAGATAGTTATGAATTGCCTTAAGGAACCCTGTTTATGGCTCTTTCCAGAGCCCATCTGGCAGAAGAAAATAGAACCCATATTCCATTTGTCTCCATGTTTCCTCACATCCTCTTTTTTACGTTCATAAGCAAAGGTATTGGTGAAATTCAGCTTGTTTTACACTGCATTTACACTGTGTTCAGTGGAGAGACTGTGTTGCACCATTTGTGTCTCTGTTAACAGAGCTGTGGGAGATACAGGAAACATTTCAGGCCAGCCTCTTTGCACCAGTAAAATAATTATGTAGCCTTTTTTTTAAGTGCCAGGATTGTTAGAGCACATGTTTCCAAGATTGGGATCTAAACGCAACTGGTTTTTAATTGTTTGGGATTTGTAAGAATTAGTGTATTTTAATTACTTACACTGATTTGACTATCAATCACAATCTTTTCATTATAATCTGTATACTTGCAAATTTTCTTCATGAGAACACAAAGTGTTGGCAGCAAGCCACTACCCAGAGAGCCAGTGCTATTGCACTGAGGCATCATGAGAAGGTGTTACATTGTACAGCTGAGTTAATATCAATAATAACCTTTACATGTAATTTTTCAGATAGTGGCAGAGGATCAGTTCTGTGGTCACCAAGGCAATGATATGTATGATGAAGAAAAAGTGAAATACACTGTTTTCAAAGTATTGAAAAACTCCACACTTACAGAATTTGTTCAGAATCTCTCTCAAACAATGGTAAGTTTCTGTAGCTAAATATCTTATCTTATGTATTTGTTTTATTACATTATGGTTGTTTCAAGGTCTTTATTTTCTGTAGGTATTGGCAGCAGTCATAATGTAGGCCTTTTAAAAGAGAAGATCTGTTCAGGTTTAATAGAAGTATCTTAGCCTTGTTTGTTTGTTTCCTGTCACAATTTTTATTTATTTTAGGGATTTCCCCAGGATCAAATCAGATTATGGCCAATGCAAGCCAGAAGTAATGGAACAAAAAGACCTGCAATGTTAGATAATGAAGCAGATGGCAATAAAACGGTAAATATTCATTGATAGAGGACAGAATTTCTGTATATCACCCATGGTTTTTGTTCTCTTTAATAATCAGTTAGGGACTTCAGATTTTTCAGGGTTTTAGTTTAACCTGTAGCTGGTAAAGTTTGATATGAGAAGACTTCAGGTTTAGTGGATTGATTGGGACAAGAGGGTGCGTTGTGGTGTGTTATTTTTCATCCATGAAAAAAGCATCATTATTATTATTTTAACATTAGATTTCAAACAGAACTGTCTTTTTGAGTTCTGCGTTATTTGGACAAAACCTCAGGATTTAATGAAATGTGTTGCTTCAAGTGTTAAACAGTGTGTCTAAATACAGCAGAAAACTGATTGGTTTCACTGTCCTGTTACTTCTAAAGTGAAGTAATTTTCTTGCCATAATAAAGACAGTTGTAGGTAGATTTTGTAAATGAAAAAGAAATAGGTCAATTATTCATTATTATTTGTGCTTCATTAAAACCTTTTCTGGTTTTTATATCTATCATTGCTTCTCTTAATAAATTTCATAAACTTCCTTTCTTCACAACTAAAAAAAAGTAATTCTCTCACTCATAGAATGTCATAAAGTTCTTGTGTCTGATGAAAATGGAGATATTTGGTTATATTATATTCTCCAGAGGCTTTTTTTCTTCTTCCACATCTTTCTACATAGATGATTGAGCTCAGTGACAATGAAAATCCATGGACAATATTTTTGGAAACAGTAGATCCAGAGATGGCTGCTACTGGAGCAACATTACCCAAGTTTGATAAAGACCGTAAGTATAAATGCTAAAATCTGAGTGAATTCAAAAGGCTTTTCTTTTGGTGTATCTCAGAAAACATTGTGTGCCCCTTTTTTCAATCACATGATTGATGTATCCATAAAAACCACAGTGCTGAAATTAATTTTCTTTGTGCAGTGTTTCCTTCATTTATTTTAGTGCAAGCCCTATTTCACATGTTCCTAAAATCAGTGCTTTGATTTTTACGTACATAAAGTTGGTATATAAAAAAAAAATCAGTATTTTGAGGCCATTAATCAAATTAATAAATCAAAGTCACATCTTTTGCTACTGTTTAAAGAAAAATACGCAGGTGATTTCCCCGCTTCCCAGACATACTCAAATAAGCCTTAAAATTAAATCTTGATTCCTGATTTTGTAGATGATGTAATGTTGTTTCTGAAGATGTATGATCCGAAGACTCGGAGTTTGAATTATTGTGGACATATCTACACACCTATATCCTGTAAAATACGTGAGTTCTGAAGTTCAGTGTCATTATTATAATTAGAACTTTTAAAAGGCAACAGATAATATATCTTTGTTCTTCTAATATTGATTTTATCACTGATATCGAAGTTAGGCCACAGCAAGAAATTCTGATTTCTCCCAACACCTGGTGGTTCTCTTTCCCATGCTGTGGCAGTGAAACTTCTGCAATTGCCTTAGTACACCATTGCCTGCCAGTTAATTATTTTCTTACAGGTTTGCTGTGTTTAACAGGTGTTGCTGAACATAGGCAGCTGTTTCAAGGCTTGCTGTCAAGCTTTGTGATTTGATACTGCTTCCCAGATTGTGGGTTGGTTGGGTTTTTTCTTCCTATTTCAAGTTATTTTTCTGGAATGTAGTTCTGCAATAGTACAACTTTCACTCTGGTAGCCTGAGAGCAGCACCTCAGGCTGAATTGGGCATGAGCTTTCATTTTCATATGAGTTCATTTAAAGAATTCAGCAAATGTCCACTTAGTAAAAATACTTCAATTTGTCATTTTGTTGACTTGTACATGCTTTCTAATTCTGTATTTTAGCTGTCAATTTTTTTTTTTAAGAGAAAAAAATTTCTTTGACGAAGCAGCAGTGTTACTTCATGTCTTTTATCTTGGATGGCCTTGCATATGTTTTTGTTATTGTTCATATTAGGTGGAAGGAAACTTAAAGTCTGCCTCTGGGTTGAATGGCAATAAGGGAAGCTTTTAGACTTCTTTTGCTTAGGAATTTAAAAGCTATTTATCCAGGGCAGAAAAATAGGTTCACTTCTTTCTGCAGGAAGTCTCACTAGCAGTTAAGGTGCACTGCATTTCACATTCCTTTTCTTTTCTAATAGGTGACTTGCTTCCAGTTATGTGTGAGAGAGCAGGATTTCCACAAGAAACTAACCTTATCCTCTATGAGGTTTGGATTGATGAACTTTTTGTAACATTTTTGTCTTTTATGTGCTATATTTAGAGGATTTATTGGTTAAAAAAAGGCTTCTCATAAAAAAGTTAATTTGTAAATCATAAACACTCTGTAACCTTTAGCTTTGAAGTCTACAGTGCTGCAAGAGAGTATCAACAGGTAGTTAACTTCAAAACAGATTTAAAATTAAACAAATAGAAGTGTGAGGCTTTAAAACCAATGATTTCTTCCTGAAGATCTACATGAGCAGCTTTACTGGGCTAAATTTGTGTGTATCCTCAGAGTTGCAGTGTTAGAGGAGCTAATGCTGCTAACGTTGGCTGTTGTATTTTCAGTGCCCCCCCTTAGGCAGCAGAGTTGAGAAAATGCTGCACCTTCTCCTTCCTTCCCTAAGTAACCAAACAAAAGACTTAGTCTGCCCACATGTTTCTGCCCAAATACAGAGATGGCAAATCTTTATAACCACTGCATTTATTGAGCGCTGACGATTGAGATCTTGCCAAGGGAAAATTCTTGCTATAATAAGAACAAGGAATTGGATTTTTAACTGTTGTTTTTGTTAGCAGTCATGCTGCTCTCTCTGGTGGTTCCAGGGGAGCACACACACTTCTGTGCTAAAAGCAGAACTGTCAGGTACTTCTGCTGAGTGCCAGTCCGGGCTGCAGTTTGATTCCACTTTGTTTAGACAGGCACTTGTATCCCAGGACATCAGCCTGCAAGTGTAAATACATAAAAGATGTTTTATAGATAAATATTTATATAGATTACAAATTGTAGATTTTAATATGACTTTGTTATTTTTTAAAAAAGACAAATTATTTGCTGTGCAGAGGTTCTGCACAATTAAAATCAGTGCTCTCCAAGATTCCTGGAAGCTGCATCAGTAGGAAATTCGTATCTGAATTTTGGAAAATTTTCAGTGCTAAGATAGTGCTAAATGTTAAAATACTTGTGCAAATAAGATAACCTGAGTGAGACTCCAAAGGTAAAAATGACCAGCCAGCTTTATCAATAGTAATTAGATGTACCTGGAACTTAGCTAAGACAACATTTATGTGTGTATATATAAATTATATATAAATTTTTAATTGAAAGAAGATACAAGTTACTTTATGTGATGATTTTTTACTACTGTCAGCTTTATTTTTGTATTTTGTTTATTCTGTGATCAACCTTTTTTCTTCTTTATTGCAGGAAGTTAAACCCAATTTAACAGAAAGGATTCAAGACTATGATGTATCTCTTGATAAAGCTCTTGATGAACTCATGGATGGTGACATCATAGTTTTTCAGAAGTATGTATTTTAAGGGGACAGCTGATCATTGCAATTAAATCACCTGATTCAGTTTGAAAGCAGAACTCCCTTTAACTTAGCATTTTTAACAAGAACACAGTGTAGTTTTCCAGCAGTAGACATGTTCTCATTTGTTTATTCAAAAGAAATGAAAAAATATCAGTGTTTTTTTAATTATCGCATGCCACATTAGTTAAGGAAAAGAGGTTTCATCCTAGTTTAGAAAACTAATACCCTAAAATGAGTCTTAATACTACCAAAGAGTGTGATTCAGCAATGTGTCTGAGTTCTGCAGCTTTTCCCTTGGAGCCACCATAACTCAGACACTGAAGAGCCTACACCAGCATTTCAGATCTCGGGCTCTGTTCCAGGACCACTGCACAGAGCTTTGGCTTGGAGCTCGTTTCAGCCTAGAATTAAACTAAACTGCCTTCCCTCTTTTGCTTTAATTTGTGCTCACAGCAAGTTCCACACTGGTCCACAGTGATGAGGTGATGCAAATTTGCCCGAGCATGCGTGACTCATAGATGTACTGTGCTTCAGCTGGAGTTTCCTCCGAGGCAGAAGGAGAACTCCTGCATCTTGTGTCCATTAAAGGGATCTTGTCAGGGCTATAAATCACCATTTCTGTGCCCTCACTCCTGATGGCCACACCCAACTGTGTTGCTCTGTCTGTCTCCATGGGCTGACAGTGGGTGGAAGCCAGCTAGTCTGTCTTCAGCACTCTAACCCCAGATTATGTGAGATGAGTGTATTTCTCATGTCATTCCTTGGAATTTGCATTCCCTGTTGATGCAGTTGGTGTTACACACCTTTGACTGGCTGCTGACTCCTGGGTATGTGTACAGCTTGTCCCCTGGTGCTGTTTCTCCACTGAAAGATTGGGGTACCAGTCAGTAGTGACCCAAACCAGACTCTGTGCCAACTGTCTTGTTCCTGTGGTTCAAGGAGCGCTCTTGTACATCTGGCTTCTGTGCAGAGCAGTTAATACAGGAGAATATGGAAAGCTGTGCCAGCATTGGTACAGACATGCAGTAATGTGTCAGAGTGGGAGGGAAGAGTCCTGCTGGAATGCTGCTGTGAAACAACTGGAATCAGAGTGTTGTCAGATTGCCAAGCAGGCAAGCACAGCATGTGGGGACTTTTGTCCCTGCACCACAGGGAAGCACCCTGGGCTGTGCAGGGGTCACCACTCACTGCTTTAGTTCTACTCTGTGCCACTGGGTGCTCTGAAAAAGGTTTGGAAACTTTATTGCTGTATCTCTCAACTGTTGCTGGCTTACTGTAGAACTTGTTTTTAAAAGCCCTAACTGCTTGAATGTGTAACAATGAGATATGTGATGGTGTTATCATTTGTTTGCTCTTTTAGGGATGACTCAGAAAATGACAACAGTGAACTACCAACAGCTAAAGAATACTTCCGAGACCTCTATCATCGTGTGGATGTCATTTTCTGTGATAAAACCATCCCAAATGACCCAGGCTTTGTTGTTACTTTATCCAATAGGATGAATTACTTTCAGGTATGTGTCCTGTTTATTTCTCTGCTTTTTGTTTCCTTGTTCTGAAAGTAAATTTTGCATTAGTTCATCACCACATTGTATGTGTATTTAGAAAACAGTCTATCTGTTCTAATATACTTTTTTGCATTGTAGTAATTACAAGTTTAAGGAAGCCACTAATGCTCGTGAGAAGAAAATACTCTAAAACCCCCAGTTTTATTAATAATGAGTTATTTGACAATATAATAATTTCTTGATATGCCATTCTTCTCTGTCAGGGAAATTATATTCTAATGAAATGATGCATTTGCATTCTAAGTGACAGGAAAAACTTGCTCAACTTATTTAGCTGCTAAAAGAAAAACACCTTGGGAATGTAGTGATACCTATTTTCTGCTTGTAATATCACCAACAGGATTAATTTTGTAGACCAAACTATTGCTTTCTTCACACAGTGCTGTTTAATGCTCAGTGGCACTAGCAGTTCAGACCTGTTGTGTTTGTAAAGGGAGACCAGGAGGTATTTAGAAGACCAAATGAACCTGAAAAAAATATTTAAAGTTGGTCTGATCTGTTAAGAGACTGAGTAGATTTGGCTCCCTACAGTTGTCCTGCAGTTGCTTTTGTCAGTGTCAAAAAGATGACTTAAAATTGAGAAGTTAATTTTCTGTTGACAAAGGTGGGAACTTTGAGCACCTGTTTATAGAGGAGAGATCAGGTGATGCCTTTCACTACCCTGTTCTGATCATCTGCTTTTTGACAACTCACTTAGTGTTATTTTATTTTTACTTACAGTGTAAGTTCTTTATAGCTTTTGGAAAGAGAAAAACAGAGGGATCTCCATGAGTTTTTGTGAGGCAGTGACATGAAATACACTGGAATAACGTGGTGTTATTACCCAGGAACCTAACTTCCTTGGAATGAATTGAAGAACAGTGGGGGATTTCAGAAAAACACATCTCACTTCTTTTCCCAATAATACTATAAAAATAATAATACTATTTAAAAAATATGAAAAAAACCCAAAACAACCAATCAAAAAACCCCCAAACAACAAAACAAACAGAAGAGGACTAGAGCTGTTGTTATGGATTTTGTGGCCTTTTGGTAGCAATGGTTTATTGTAATAAAACAGTTAGTTTCCTCATTTTTTTCCCCCTAGTGTATCCTATTTTGTGTCAACTCATTGTTCATTCCGTGCCCACCTCATTGCTCTCTACAAGTGCTTGGGAGGAGGTTGTAGTGAGGTGGATGTTGGTCTCTTCTCCCTCATGACTAGTGATAGGACAAGAAGAAATGGGGTCAAGTTGTGCCAGGGGAGGTTGAGACTGGATATTAGGAAAAAATTCTTCACAGAAAGAGGTGAGGCCTTGGAACAGGCTGCCCAGGGAGGCGGTGGAGGCACCATCCCTGAAGGTGTTCAAAAGATGGACATGGTGCTTCAGAAGATGGTTTAATGGTTAGGGGTTGTAGGGCAGATGGCTGGACTTGATGATTTTGAAGGTTTTTCCAAACTTGATGATTCTATGATTCTAACTGCTAAGATCTAGTTTATTTAGCCTTGAGGAAGCAAGCGTAGTGGGTCTCTCAGAATTTCAGTAGCATAATGTTCTCCATGTGTAATGAATGACTGTGTGATTGTAGAGCAATGTCATGACTGAAATTATTCAGAACCTACCAAAAATGTATTCACAGGTTGCAAAGACAGTTGCGCAAAGACTTAATACGGATCCAATGCTATTACAGTTTTTCAAGTCCCAAGGGTAAGAGGAATTTCCTTACTGTTCTGTGTCTAAGCTATTATTCTTAAGCCCAAATAATTAACCCAAATATAGATCAGCAGCAGTTACCTTGGTGCTTTTTCCAGGCTGTAAACTAGTTTTTTATCAGTAAACTGTTAGCATTCTGGTGCACACAGCAAGTTCCATACACAGATTTAAGTGTTGCCTTGGCTGGCTCTAGACCCTCAGAGCATTGCACATTTTAGAAGAGCTCTAATATGTGTCGTTGAAAAAAGATGCATTTTAAAGGAACACTGTTGAAATTTCTAAAAACATTAATTACTTTAAAGCCTTACTGTGTGGGACAAATTCTGAAGCTAATGCAAGTGCTGTTTCAGATTCCTAGAGTGGAGGAGAGCAGAAACAAGTGCACATGAAAGCAGGATTTTTCCTGACTTTACAGGTTTAAATGCAGGAGTTCCTTTTCTCCCTCTTCCCCCCAAAGTCTGTAAGCGAGACTGATGATCTAACAAGTTCACAGCTGCTAAAAGGGGCATTTCTGGTTTAAGTGGTGTTCTAAGGCACAGTTGTGTAAAACTGGATTTGAATCTGTCTAAAACTATAGCAGAAAACAGCATATTAGTACATGAATATGCTGCAGGAATAATGCATACCTAAAGGTTACGTCAGCTTTTTCTATTTGTGTAAGTGTAGCTTGCTCTGCATTAACCTGTAGGTTTTCTCCCTCCATCATCAATGAGCCTTTCATAATTTGAGTAGCTCTTCACAGTTCACAGTCCTGTGGTCACTCTGGAAGTTGCTGTGTCATATGGCTCCACAAATTAACCTTTCACAATCTAAAGCATGTGCTGCTGTGCCAGTAGTTTCAGATGAATACAGGTCTGCCACCCTGCAGCATTAAAGGCAAGCTGGTAGATGTCCAAGAGAGTTAAAAAACACAGTACAGTGAATGCTTATTTCTGTTTCCATATGCTCACCTGTTTTTTAAAAATCACTAAAACACTGAATATAATGCTGCTTGGCCTGTGCTAGCAAGAGTATGAAACTGGAAGCCAGCAATAAAAATTAACTTGGTACTTAGGTTTGCTCAGAAGTGATGGATTTTAAAGGAGATATGTGCTTTTCTTATTCCCTTTATAGTTATAGGGATGGCCCTGGTAATCCTCTTAGACATAATTATGAAGGTACTTTAAGAGATCTTCTGCAGTTCTTCAAGCCTAGGCAACCTAAAAAACTTTACTATCAACAGGTAAGAGTCTTTTGATTTTATTGATGTGGATGAAAAAATATTTCTACCCTATACAAAGTATGTCTAAAGTGTTTTTCTTTTCTTCCCTAAGCTCAAAATGAAAATAACTGATTTTGAAAACAGAAGAAGTTTTAAATGCATATGGCTAAATAGCCAGTTTAGGGAAGAGGTGAGTTGGCTGTTACACACTTGCTATAATTTCTGTGTTAAAGCTGGTTTGGCTGTGATTATGGTGCAGTTCACACACTCTCTTGTCCCTGAAAAATACAGAATTAGAATAATCAAAACAAAAATCAAACCTGAAACATCATAAAATAAAATCATGCCAGTTCTTAACAAAAACTTTGAATGTAATATGTGTTCACTTACGTAATTAGCATTTAAAGATGAATTTTTGATGAAGAATCCAGTGTATTCTGTGCTTTATATGTGCTGTGTATTCTGTGCTGTAATAGGTTCCTTTACATTTTCAGGTTTTCTAATTATTTTTCTGTTTTAAATTCTACAGGAAATAACAGTATATCCAGATAAGCATGGCTGTGTGCGGGACCTGTTAGAAGAATGTAAAAAAGTTGTAGAACTCTCTGAAAAAGGTTCAGGGAAATTAAGGTAAAGCTGGAAGGTTTTAATTTCTTTTATGTGATCGTGTGGATTTTATGCAGAGAAGCATTTACAATGTAGAAACCATTATTAGCAAATGAAGTCTGCTACTATGTTAAAAAGCTTCCAGATTCACATAATTAGGAGAGTTCGTCTTCCTAAGTTCTTCTTCTGTAACTACAAATATAAACATAGTATAATTGTTTGGTTTGTATTTTGTAAAATTACATACATGAGATGCGTGAGTTTCATCAATTTCATTTGTTAACTCACAGTTTAGTAGTTGTTTCCACTTCAAGTGTTTCACGCTGTTTTGCTTCTCCGGAGTTAGAAGTGAGGTCATTTGAAGAGTTTAAAAAATAATTACAATTAAAAACATTTGTCTTATAATTGCATGTACTGGCTTTTTTGTCACCACCCAGATGTAATTTCATCTCTTGTAACTTTACAGCCTACTAAAGACTGTATTTTAAGTTTTACAAATACAGTAGTAGTATCTGTTTACATCCTGACTATACTAATCCTTCTTGAGGTTAGAGAAAGAGATGTTGTATTGGTTTTTTATTTGTAAATTTTTTTCTTATGCGTTTTTTTATTTTCCAGGCTGCTAGAAATTGTAAGTTACAAAATAATTGGTGTCCATCAGGAAGATGAGCTGTTAGAGTGTTTGTCACCTGCAACAAGTCGAACGTTTCGAATAGAGGTAGGTGGTGATTTCTCAAAGATACTTTACAAATTTTGAGAGAAGAAACTTATCAAGTGGTAATTGTCTTTTTCTGCATTTTGATTTTCAAATACTGTGATACTTGCAGCAAGCTATATTATAATATATTATTATATATATATAACATATTTTATATATATAAAAATATATTATTTTCAAGATTTTAAAATGTTTCCTTTTCTGTTTGCTTTCCCGTAATGATTTAATTATTTACATTTTTATGTATTTTTGTTGTAACAATAAATGAAGACTTGGTAAAGACTTGTCCACAGGACATTTGCTGCCTTAGCAATAATTCCAAGGTTTGTTTGAGGACTCAGGATGTAAATAGTTATGCTTAGAACCTGCTTCCTTGCTCTAAAGTTAATTATTCTAGAAGACTTTGTTTTGTTTTCAGTGAAGATTGAGCTTCATGTGATATTTCTAAACATTTCATCATGCAAATCTGTTAACTTCCCTCAAAGAATAGTATTTAAAAACAAAGTAAGCTGTAATGAGGAGATGACAGGAGGTCTATGATATTTCTGTCAGCTGCTTCTAGATCTGATAGAAGATTTCATATCAAAAAGCTGTTTGGGGAATCCAGGAGAGTATTTACTGAGGAAAGGAAGCTGAAATGCTGTCATGCTAGGGATGAATTACTCTACTTGTAAATAAAAAGACCCTGTCAGACAGCATGGTTCTTGTAATTGTTTTTAAATAGATTTCTTTTACAGTAACAGTAAATCAATTATGCTTTTAGTTACTTAATGAGTTACTTTCTGGGGAAATTACAGCTGACTGAAGTAATAATTGTATGTCTGTATCTAGGAAATTCCTCTGGACCAGGTAGATATAGATAAAGAAAATGAGATGCTAATCACAGTGGCACATTTCCACAAAGAGGTTTTTGGGACATTTGGAATTCCATTCTTGCTGAGGATACACCAGGTACAGCATGCCTCCCTTTTCCTCCTTATGGGATTATACTGATGGTGATTTCTGAAAGTACTGTCAAAGAAATGTATTAGTATAAAAAGTGTATAGCAAAATATTGCTCCTATCTCTGTTCTCTTTTGCATATATAGATTGTTTAGTGTTTCAGTGAGCCTGTGCAGTATCTAACAAATAGACATTCAGCATCAGACAGGGACTTGAAATACTGTCAAAGCAGTTGTAACCCCCATGGAGCCCTCCGAACAAGTGGTTTTAAAAAGTAATATGCTTAGGAAGGACATGTAACTTTTTTTTTTTCCAGATTTGTATTTTGCTGTTAATTTTCAGTCTTTGTTTCTTAACTTTAACCTGCACGTATTACTATTACTTGGTCAATTTCTGGGACAGTTTGTGTAATGATGCATCAATAATACTTAAAGTTGCTGAATTTCTAGCAAGTTGTATGTTGTTATTCCTTATCGTAGTGGATGCTGATACAATTTTGTAAATAGCCAAGAGATTAAGGCAGTGTATTTCAATGAAGCTTGAAGCAGGAAGTAATAACAGCATGTCTTTCTTTCCTAGATTTTTTTTTTTACATTAAATATCTGGTTGTAATTATTAGGGTGAACACTTCAGAGAGGTTATGAAGCGGATTCAGACAATGCTTGACATACAAGAAAAAGAATTTGAAAAGGTAATGGCAAGTTGGGAGAATTGTAAAAGCTGTTTGCAGACCCTAAATGAGTTTATTTTAAGAAGCTGGAACACCACAGATTTGGGATAAGTAGATTTCGATCAGTAGAAGAGTTGCTTGACTTCATGCTTTTTTTGAGAATACTTAGTAGTATTTAGGCAAAACATTAAAGTAACCTAGAAAAGTTTAGATGGTGCAAGGACCTCTAGAAACCACCCACTTAAGGTTCAGAGCAGAACTAGGTTGAACTCAAGTTAGGTTGCTCAGGGTTTCACCTAGCTACAATTTGAAAACTCTCAAGGGTAGGAATTCTGCCATTCTGGACACTGTTCTACAGCATCACCACTATGATTGTGAAGACACTTGCTTTCCTTACAAGTAATCAGAATTTTTCATTTTGCAATTGATGATGGTTGCCTCATGTCCTTTTGCTGTGTAGCTCTTGAGGAGGGTCTGCTGCTGTGTAGCCATCTTCAGTCAGTAGAAGACTAGATGCCCCTGTTGGCCTTTTCTTCTCTGGGCTGAACAAACCCATTCCCTTAGCTTCTTGTATGCCATGGACTCCAGCCCAATGACTGTCTTACTGGACTATTGCTGGACTTGTTGCAGTTTGTTGCCTGCTCTTTTTCCCTGAAGGGCCCAAACCTGAGCACAGCATTCCAGATGCAGTCTCATGATTTCTGGAGCATTTGTTTTATCCCATTGTCAAGGCTGATGAAGATTTAAACTATCAACCCCTGAAGAATACCACTTGTAACCCTCTGCTAGTTAGTTGATGATATTAGACCTGAAGGCTTTATTTTAATGTGTTGCCTTACCAGGTTTTTTCTTTCCTTTCCGTAGTTTAAATTTGCAATTGTAATGATGGGCCGACACCAGTATCTCAATGAAGACGAGTATGAAGTGAACTTGAAAGATTTTGAGCCCCAACCTGGTGAGTTGTTAAACAACCTGATTATTCTTTTAACCTGCTGAAGTTGCTGGGCGAGTTGTGATTATCCTGAACTCAGGATGCGGAAAGAGACTGGGTTTTGTATGTGAAATACAGTTATATGTTGTAACTAAGCATGTAGTTATATACACTTGTGTGCACACTTAGGAGTGTTAAGTGTATATGTTAGGCTGTGTTTTATAGGCATATAAATAATTAATAATCTGTTTCCTTGTGAGTTAAAAGTTTGAGTGACCACATGGGCCAGATACCAGTATAATATGCTTCACAGAAAGGAATTACAATGTCAGCTGCACCAAAACTGCTCTGACCATCTGCTCCCTTGTAGTTTTGATTCTCATATTGTTATTGGAGAGTATGCTCATGTTATTCCTGAGAAATATTAAGGTGAATTCTCTGATTCTTAAGTGTGCTGAAAGAGGTATTTGAATTCTCAGATTCTTTGGAGCCACCTCTTGTTCGTTCTTGGTATTGTCAATGAATCTGAAGAATCTTTACAAGAGCATTACCTGTGTTAATAGGATGCTGTTTGGATTTTATTTTCCTAAAAGGTGCTTCACCAAGCTACAAATGCATCCCTGTTCTGAATTTGTCTGTGGATGGTTTACCATCTTGTTGATTTTACTGATATTTAAAGCTCTATTCTTTGAGGAATTTACTCATAGGAGAAACCAGGTTAATCTTCCAGGAGTTCCACACAGTCATCTTTTGAGAGTTTCAGTTGGGAATGGCACCTTTGAATCTGCAGTCAGAGCTCTCTTGAAAGCCTTGAATTCATCTGTGTTTTTTCCCCTGGCTGAGCTGAGTGTTCCTTTTTGTGAGCTGCTCTGTCTGGTAGAAACAAGATTGAGGACAACTTGCTCTCTGCAGCTCTATTTTTCTGACAATTATGAGCTCTGGTTTTTTGTTGGTAGCTTGTGCTGGGGCCCCAGTTTCCCTTATTTTTTTTCAAGCAGTGTTCTGGATTTATGTAACAGTTATAAAGAAATCTTGTAGCTGTCCCATTTATTTCAAAACCCATGGAGAGTTAGACCTATACCTGTTACTGAGCACTTTGCAGGAAACTGGCAAAAAGTCCTGTCATTGTATTTTGTTACACAGGCAGGTTTATGACTCATGGCTGTGAATATGAGGGGACTTGCCAGAACTTTGAATTTCTGCATCTGCACAAGTTATCTGGGAGCAGAGATGTGTGTCATTGAAGGAACCTCTTTTTCTGCAGTAGTTGTGAGGGGTCTCTGGATGACAAATTTGGATGTGGACATTTCTCCGTGGGTAGATCAACTGTCTTTTGTGTGCTCAAGCAGGCAGAGTCCTGATTTTATTCTGTGAGTCAGGGAAGGCAGTAGCCTGAAACAAACTGTCGGACTTTCTGAGCAAAGCTGAGCTAGTCTTGCCAAAACTGCACAAAAGACTAACCAGGTAACTAGGTCAAAAGTACAGAACGTGGCAGAAATGTGAAAAGGGAGAATTTGAACTGTTTGTAGGAGTTGTAGGGAAGGTGAGATTTGTGGATATTAATTAGAGAGTTCACAGGAGGTTGCCTCTTTGAAATAATACACTTTTATATAATTCGTTGCCTACCCCCATCTCTGCTGTGGTGTGACAATGTGATGCTTTCATGCTTCCTTAACTGTGCAGCATTTCAAGGGGAGGCACTTATGCATTTGTACAAACATTTTAACACATGCTGGACTGATTGAACCAAAGCTTTGACATTCTCTAATTTGATTGACTAGCTGATGTTAATGGTGTCCCACTGCTTCCACAAAGATGTTCACTAGCAGTGATTGTGCTGGTGCTAGTGGTGAAGGACTTAATTTCTTTCTTTAAAAGACATCCCAGTGATTTCAGCAAGATTTGCAGTTCTCTTATACATTTGACATTGACCATTATGTCAAACAAAAAGACAGGTAATTTTGATTGAAGAAAATATATCCAAAAACGCAGATGAAGTCAGCCAGAAAGGTGAAGTCTTTTATGCTTTAGTGGTTGCAGTTGATGGCTTTGAATGTAGGCATGTGCTTTTCTTGCTGAGGGGCTGCTTAGTTTCTCCCTTTATCATTTCACTTTAAAGAATATTTGATGCTCTGCATTGAGGAGATAATTTCTCACATTTTCGAGAAGTGTGTGCACTGTGGGTTTTCATGAAAACTAGCAGTAGATAAACCATATTGGGTTGAAAAGTAAAAATGTTTTTTATTTATAATCTAAATATGACTTTTCCCCCCAGAAAACAAAGGTCAATTATGGGATTTCTTAATTAACTGATTATTTGCATTTTACTTGAATTTAACAAAGATTTCCACTGAAACCAGATGATAAGAATATCTCAATGCAGCAAAGTTTGCTTATAATATGGCAAGTGATATAGGTTGCCATATTCAGATGGTGTTGCCCTTTCCAACAGGCTCAGCATGTTGATGAAGGCTGGTACTTTGTGCCTGTGGCCATAAATCATAACAGTAGGTTTCTTGCTTTGGCACACACTTCACTGCTGTAAACTCCTATAAGTGACTGAAGAGGAGAAACACCATCTAGCTGATCCAGAAACAGCTGTAAAATTCATTATTGAGGGAAAGCAGCAGTCAGGAAAGCTGCTCAGTTGACTGTGGACTGCAGGACTGTACTGAAGTCCTCTTCCATACCCTGTGACTCCCAGCAAACTGTGAACAGGGCACACAGGAGTAGTTTGTGTAAAGGAAACTTTACAATTTAGTCTTAACTTCATGTTTATTTTTTTTTCTCTTTTCTAGGCAACATGTCTCATCCAAGGCCATGGCTAGGGCTTGACCATTTCAATAAAGCCCCAAAGAGAAGTCGCTACACGTACCTTGAAAAAGCTATTAAAATCCATAACTGACTTGCTTAACCAGATTGTCAAGGCAAGGGACAAAAATAAGTGTGTGTGTGCACCTTTTTAACAACTGTAGAACTTTGGTACACGTGCACTATATCTGAAGTCTTCAGCAAGAGGATTTGCTGCTGATGTTAATTTTATTTTGTTGAGGCTGTTCAGTTTGGCTTCTCTGTATCTATTGACTGCCCTTTTTGAGCAAAATGAAGGTGTTTTTATAAAGCTTGGATGCCAATGAGAGTTATTTTATGGTAAACGTAATGCAAGGCAATTGTCAGCATAATGAGGGAAGAGTTTAGTAGAACAGTTGACATTGGCAAAATATTTGTCTGTAGTACGTTTCTAGATGGCATAAGCTGGCTGGCTGCCCTTCCCAGTATGGTGTTGACCATCACTGCAGCTAGTAAGTCTTATGTTTAGACTCACATCAGATTTATTTCCTTCAGTTATACTTTAAATGACATTTTTGTGCATTTGTAAATGCAAAAAACTCACATCATCAATAAATAGCAATCTCTACTTCATTGTGTACATTGTTGGCACTTATTCGGGATTTTTGTCTCCTCCAGCTGCATAGAATCTTTTTTAATAAACTAGTTTTCGTTTAATTTAGTCACTTCTTTGCATCCCATTTTGCCAAGGGGATGCCCTGAGTCCTAAAAAGATATATTTGGGTATTTTTATTAAATTTTCAACCCTTGATAAATACTGTTGTGATTTATTATGCCATCTTCTGGCAAATAGAATGACACTCAAAAGTTGGCAAAAGCAAGTGAAAAGGATTATAAATATCATTGATTTAGTTAACATGGGAAGAGATGGGGAAAACACAAGAACTAGCCTTTTAGCACAGAGGGCATGCTCACTAGTGTTTAGTAAGCTGTTGACTTTGTATAAAAAAGGAGGGGGAGGAAAAAAAAGAAAAAAAAAGAAGGAAAAATTGTATATTTAATGAATGAACATGTACAATTTAACACTTGGAGGTTAATTTTGTTGGGTGAGTCTGCAAGTGAATTTCACTGATGTTGATATTCATTGTGTGTAGTTTTATTTCAGTCCCCAGACTGCTTCCTTTTATTTTGGAGCTAATGCCAGCCGCGTGTCTAGTTTTGAGTGCAGTAAAGATAGAATCAGCAATTCACACTTAATTTTACATTCTTTTCCAGTATTTTGTTTCTGTAGCTGCAGTGTACAACAACTCTTCCTGTATATTGCCTTTTTTTGCTGGAAAATGTTGTATGTTGAATAAAATTTTCTATAAAATTTTTCTTCGGTGAGTGATGACGTGGACATTGAAGAAGATTTCTCCTCTCCTTGGAAATAGAGTTTTGGGAAATGTTTTTTTTGTGAGGTTTTGCTAAAGGTGTGTTATTTTTTTTCTTAAGTATTGACAATTGTATAACCCTCATATTGGTTGTTTTGGGGAAAATTTATGGGTTTTTCTGTTTAATTGTTTTGGGTTTTGCAGGGGGGGTTTGCTTTGTTTTTTACCTCCTAACTAGACATATTTGAGCTTAACAAATGAAAGGTTGTCCAGGGAGGAGCTATGTACAAATAAGACAAATGGAAAAAATATTTTGCTAGTTTGTTTGTAAAGCTTGTAGTAGGGTCTTTGTGGTAGACTTGACTCTGCCTGCCTGTACAAAAATTTTGTGGTCCAGATTCTCAAGTCTAATATAAATGGTGTAAAGTGAAATCTGGAAGTCTATAAAGGTAAGCTCTCTTAATAGAGTAATAGATTCCCACCATAATGTGTTCCCTGTACTCCTAACCAAAGCAGAAAGTGCTTAGAAGCTTCCCTTTCTCAGACCTATCAATAAACACTTAGTAGGGGTTATGTATATGTGATGGCCTTTATACTTTTTTTCTGAAATGGATTCTGGTGATTACTGAAAACACCAGCAAGTATTTTTAAATTAAATTTTTCAGATCTATTTCATCCTTTTAGCTTAAATCAATCACTCGATTTTAGATATGTTTGGATTTCTCTTTAATTTATATCTTGCAGTGCTTTTAACTGCCTCTAATTTGCAATCAAGACAAGCTGGTGGTTTACTTTATTTTGGTCATCTAAATGCATAGGTTACAGGTAGAGGGAAGTGGTTACATGGCATGCCTTAAGTGGACAGAGTTTTCCTTTGATTTGTTTTTGCATCAAACTGGTGAGAATTGCAGCACCATCTAAGTGGTGTTTTTATTAGTGCTTGGATTGTCTACAGGCTTTCAGTAAAAGTCAGGATTCATATTAAAAATATTTCTGTGAGATCAGAGCCTCTGGTCAGAAATAGTGAGCCCTAATTATATTTTATTAATTGAATGATACGTTAGGCTGATAAAAAAATTGAGCTTGTATCTGGGTGTCACGAAGTTTTCACATTAATTTATGGGATGCTGGCAGCTTTTAAGAAATATCTTTAAGAAATCACAATACTTCCAATTTCAGAAATACCACTAACAAAGTAAATTTTGGGTGCCTTTTGATTTTCAGATGACTAGTTCTTATGCGCTTCAGTATTTTATCTGTCCCCACACTAGTTTTGAGAAGGTGGTACGTTAAGGCATTCCTTGTGCAGTTTTCAATAACTGAAATTTTTAATGAAATTTTCTTTTTTGGATCAAAAGTAACTTGTTATTCAAATGTGGAAACACACGCCTATGAAGAGGAAGACAGGAGGTTTTCTCAGGTGCAGTATGTTTAATTAATCCTACAAAATGTATAATAATACAGTCTTCAAAATCACCGTGCTTACCATTTCTTATTCAGATGTTGGAATTATTTGGATATTAGAGAGTGAACACATTAAGTTAATGACAATATAATTGTTAAGCAATAAGGATGTGATTTCATGGCACACAGCATCAGAGCATCATGATGTTTCTGGCCCATCTGAATTCTCCCTACAAAAATACCAAGCGTTGTTCCTGTAGATTTACAATAGTGCCTTTTATCCTAAAGGAGTCCGAAGCATTTTGTGAAATCTTAAGCAAAATCACACCAGTGATGTAGTTGCTGAGTAGAGAGTGACAGCCAACAAAACCACCCTTTCTCCAAGAAGGCTTGCTTAGCAACACCAGGACAACTCTGTGCTGCACAGACACGTCGGAGGGCCGTGCCGGTGCCGCAGGACGTGCGGAGCGCGCGGAGCCTCCCGCCTGGATCTACCTCAGCTGCTGCCCCTCGGAGCTGGCCAGAATCCCGCCCGGCATCCCCCCGGAGCCCGGACCAGCCTGTCCTGCAGGCTGGCTGCAGGCATCAGTGCCCAGATCAAAGCTACGCTGTGTTTTTCCTATTTAATATCCTTTGTGGCAAATCATTTTCTGTAGGAACTGTATATATTGTAAATAAAATAGACCAGGATAAACACTGGATCGGTGTCTTGTCCGTTCCTTTTAGAAAAGATTGGGAGTGAAAGCGAACAGGTTGCTCAGAAGACAAGGTGATTCTGGTTAGATAAAAGTGAGAAATTTTGCGGAATTCAGCCAAATTGTGCGCCAGGATTGACATTCATAATATAGGGAAAGCTGGCCAGGAGGTAAATGCTGAGTTCTGTGGCAATTCCCAGGCTTCAAACTACTGAGGTGGTGAGTGTCCATGTTTGGTGTGAGCAGCATGGGGTCATTTATTTTTGGCCTTTAAACCAGCCGGGCCTTTAGGGTCAGAAAAAGAGGAGATCTTGACATGGGAAGTGCCTGAATCTGGCTTCAAATCTGTGTTCAGCTCAGTTTCTGTCCCAGGCCATGTTGAAGTTGACTGAGCCCCAAGCAGGGCAGGTAATTCCATTTCTGAACCTCCAGGCTGTACCTGGAAGCCTTGTTTTTTTTATTTTGTTTTTATTAAATGCTTGTGTAAACTCTTGTGCCTCAAAATACTGGTGTAAAAAGTGTTCTACTTTGGTTAAGTGTTTCTTGCACATCTTCAATCTTGCCTACCATTTATTTGTTAGATGTGTATTTGTGTGGCTTTGCTTGCGCACTTTTCCTCCTCAGTGCTGCCCATCTTGATGCATTTTTTACCACTACTCCAAAGCAAAGCTTGCTGCTTTCACAGACACTTGAAAATTGAGGGGAAACGTAACATTTTTTTAAAAAAAGGCGTGAAGCAGCACAAAACCTGCTCGGCTGCTCGTGGGTCTCATCGTGGTGCTGTTTTCCGTTAGAGCAAAGGCTGGGTCACCAGAGGATGGAGGGGTTGGCACTGAGAGAAAGCGGCTGGGGGAGCTGCTCTGGGAATTGAATGATACCCATATTTTATCCGTTCGGACACAGCCCGGGCAGGGACACTCGGCCCCCCTGGGCCCCCCCGGCCCCCC
>NW_009952891.1:3043956-3048067 GCF_000747805.2 Chaetura pelagica | reverse complement strand
AAACTGCCGCGGAGAGGGGGCAGGTGAGCTGTGTTACTTCAGGAGAATAATAGTGAGGGCGCTGGGCTGCTCCCTGCCGTTGGGTGGTTCGTTCTCCGTGCCTCTTCCCGAAGCTGGAGGGTCTCCCGCCGCCCCTGGCTGCGCAGCCGGGAGGGCGGGCCTGGTTCTGGGCGTCTGTGCGGCCTTCGCTGAGGAGAAGTGTCTTTTGCGCCCGTGACAGCAGCTGCAGGGAGCACAGGACTGGCCCTAAGAGCATCTTCAGCATCCTGGAGTCACTATTAACAGTAGCTAGTGAAGTATGCAGTTGTCTTCTTATGGCTTAAATTGATCAATTAGCTAAAAGAGTTTGATCAGGCTTAATGTCAGACTAGGTGGAAGGTTTTGAAGTTCTTTTAACTACGTGGTACCTACAGATACCTTAGAGCATGGGCAGGGCACCTTGGTCTTGGTGCCTGCATCCTGTGAGCTGCACATCCCGTAACGGTGCTGATGTGAAAATACAGTGTTAAAGCACTGAAATACAGGGTTTTCTTCTATTCTTCTGTCTATCTTTCCATCCAGCAATAAGCAGCTGCTGCTGCTGTTGTCAGTGTTGAGCAGGGTCTAGACACTTTCTGGGCAGGTAATTACAGAGATTTGATTTTATAAGATAAGTGACTTTGGATGAGAACTGTAAAAGTTCTCTGTAAACTGAAGTCCTTGGGTCCTTGTTGGGAGATGATGCACTGCAGTGGGAAGGCAGAGATGTAAAAGGAGGGCCTTGTGTTCTCGGTGACTTTTTTCGAGCTATGCTTGCTGTTTTTTCTTCCCTATGTTTTCCTTTTTGTTCTTGGTTTGTAAATGTAAATGGGGTGCCCCACTCTGACTTGCATCTGCTCCGGATGCAATGGGCCATGGAAGCAACACAGATGAGATGTTTTGCCAGCATCGTTAACAGCAACAGGTTTATTTTCTTACCTCATCTATAACACAGTTAAGACAGTCTCATAACTTAGTGTTTTGTTAATAAATAATTAGCTATACTGGACCACCCACAGTCCTGCAGGGGTAGGTCTCATGTGAAGAAGAGCAGAGAGAAATGAAATCCTGGCCGATCAGTTTCAGTGCAAAGAAGGTAAGTGCTTGTCTAAAATGTGCATGTCTGAACCACTACTCAGTTATTGGTGGGTTGAAAAGTCCAGAAGATTCTGTGTCCGTGCTGGGCTGGAGATTTAAGAGGAGTAATAGTAGTGCTGAAGTATTCTCTAGCTGGTCACTTCACACCTCAGGACGATTATTTAAATAGAGCATCATTAATTAAAGTGACACTGTACATTAGCCTTCAAGGCTTTTTGTTTTAAAGTCAGTCCAACCATATGATGGTAAACTTCTAGGTGGATTCACCAGCAAGGGAGCTGCAGAACCTAAGCCTATGCATATACATTTCCTAGCAGTAGTTTTACATGTAGACTCTTAATTAGGAAACAGAATCTTGCCATCATCTGGTTGCACTAATTTTGTTTCTATAGTCTTTTGTATCTATAAATATGAAATTGGCAGTATGGGCAATAGTGGTCTGCATCCTTGAAGAACCTTATGAAGAAAGGTAAAAAGCAGCATCCAAAACAGCACCTGCAGCCAAAGAAGAGATGGACATACATGGAATTATTTGCTGACTTTTATTTCTGCTGGCTACATCTGTTCTTTCAGCCTTATTCTGTCTGCCTATTCACTGTATGAATCCACTTCTTTCCCAAGACTCTTAACCGTTTAAAGTATCTTTTGAAAGATAAATCACCTTCACTGTTAGCATCTTACATGTTAGTCTGATTCTGAGCCTGATTCTAATTTATGTGAGGGAAGTAAACAATGCTGTACTGTTTTTTGCTGGTCTTATGAGAAGTAATAACATGGTTAAATATAGCAAATTCGTGTCCCCTGTAACCACGGTGGCCATATCCAGTACGGACAGAATGACGACTTCTCAAGTAGAGAAGAAGGACAAACTGCCTATATCAAAACTAGCTAGAACTTTATTTTTTAACAGCTCTTTTTTAACCTTCTGCTATGAAGAATCTTCCAAGTATACATGAAAGCTTACCCAACCATACACAAACTGGTGCACAGAAGGTAAGACAGTTTGCCCAGTCTGTAGGTGACCTGTGTGGTGATGTGCTGGCGGCAGGAAGGGCATATTGTGGGTGTTGGTTTGCTTGAGAAGATTCCTGCTACGATGATCGGAGGCTGAGACACCAAGTAAACTGAGTTCAAGTGGAAATGAGAAGCAGCAGAATTAGAAGCACAGGAAATCTTTTACAAGTTTTAAAGGCTTAATGGGAGAATGGAGGTTCTTAACATTGCTGATCTAGAGGCACCTACATTGCTATTATTGATTTCGAGTATATTCATAGGAACCACTGTACTGCTTGTTCTGTGTTTCCCAAGATGCTGCTTCTACCAGCAGCCAGTATTTACTCTGGTAAGGACATATACAGGGAGTTGTCCATGGGATAATCCCCATAGTCAGGCAGTCTTAGCCACCCAGTGATGGATCTACTCTGACAATGAGAATTTATCTTCTGATATTTAAAAGAGTATGAAAATGCATGTTCTCCATGAAGAAGAGATCTGAAGGATGTAGAGGAGCTTTCTAGATCAACTTTTCAGTATAATTAAATTAATTGATGTAGATGAATCAGTCAGGTGCTAGTGCTCTCCCTAGTTAGTAAAGTCTGTAGCTTCCCTCCTGTTTTTTCAGTCTGGACCTGACTGTCATACTCTCTGGGAGGGGGTGCCCCCTGCAGGCATATGAAGTGTGTTTTTTCAGAAATGTTTTCAGTGAAAAATACCGTTTTGAGCATCCTGAAATAAGGTTAGGGCACATTCACACTGTAGCCTGAAGCAAAACTTCAGGAGTGGGAAAGTATTGTCTGTTAGATAGGCAGAATATAATAGATCTGAATTTAATTGCCTTCTAATCTTAGGGATTTTTTAAAAAGTATGAGTATCTTTCCCTTCTGTAGGAGATATTATTTCACTGTTCTTTGAAGCCTTTCCTCAGTGTCCCTTTGAGCTTCTCCACTTCCATGCAGGTGGCTAGAACAGGAACAACAAAGTAAACTGGTCTTAAAATTATTTGTTCTGAAAGTCCTACCTCCTAACTGGTGTTAAAAAATGAGTGCTTCTGTAGATTGCCTAATGCTGGAAAAAAAAGGTCTTAAGTTTATCTCCTGGCATTTCTAGGGAAATTCTCGCCTCTTAGATTGTGATGGGGTCAGAAAATTCCTTCTCTGTTGATTTTAAAACTAAAAACATTTCACTTTTGTTATCTGATAGAACCACGAATGCTGTCAGAAACACAGTCCTCTGGCACTTACCTGGTTGTTCAAGGGTGACTGTTTCTCGACAGGAGTAAGGTGGGGGAGATGGATAATCGTAACTCCCTATGCAAAGAAAAACAGGGCAAAATATAAAAATACACACAGCTTGAGCCTCCCAAAAGGCCCATTTGGAGTCTGACAAGAAGCTACATAGAGTGACGTCTTGCAGGCAAGACTCATGACTCATGACCTCCCTAGGTTGGTTGAGTAGCTCATAAGAAGTGAGGCTTTGTCTCCCCAATCTCTTACAAGTTCTGAGTTTTTGAAGGAGTCCACAGAGGTCTTTGAAGACAAAAATGTTTACATAGAGTGCTGATTAGAGTAAAATGCTCTGAAAACTAGTCAAATTAGAGGCCCAGTACTGACAGATCTAGCCTTAACTTCCCATTCTGGTTTCTGCTCCAGTCATGTTTGTTGAATGGCAATTTCCTCAACAGCAGGAAGTTAACAAAGGCAAAATCACTGATACCTCAGTCTGTCTTTCAATGTGCATAGGCTCAAACAGGCAGAAGACAAAGGAGTGTTGTAGGGTACTTATGCAGGTGTCAGAGGAGTGCTTAATTTCATAGAGAAGAGCCAACCTAGCAGAGCAGTGGCTGTCAGTGCCTACTTGCAGTTGTTGAGCTGAATTGTCAACACTGAAGTGTCCTGATACTTCTCCATGAGGCAGCAGTGAGGGAGGGATTGCTCATCCCCATAGAATCTGGCTGCAGAACTGACTCATCTAGCAAGGGCAGCTCTGGGCAGCAGGA
>NW_009952891.1:3027557-3043858 GCF_000747805.2 Chaetura pelagica | reverse complement strand
GCAGGAATGTTTGGGAAATGGCCCTTCCTCTGGAAAACTAGATTAGAATTTAAGCAAGACATAGCCCATCCATGTGCAAGTTTGCTGTCTGAACATGTATTCATTAGGAAGATGAAATAATTGTAGAGATGTAACTGTAATTTCTTTTCCAATTAAGCATATGGTGTTGGAAAAATTATTAACTAAATCAACAGCAATATTTTTTGCCATTTTAAGCGATGCTTCTGTTAGGAGATCCTACCAGCTTGCCTACTCCAACCCTGGGTTTTATACGCTGGCACAGGCATGTTTCTAACCCATCGTGTGCTGGCAAAGCTGGGCCCCTTGTGACCTGGCTCAGTTACGCTGCGGAAATGAGCTGTCAGCGTTTGCTGCACAACCACCACGAGGGTGCTCCTTCCACACCCCTCCCGGCGCAGCCTCCTCACCCTGCTGGCCGCAGTACTCCGGTGCGAAGGGTTCTTGCCTGTAGGGCTCACGATGCGGTTCGTACATGATCATAGGGATTTCCGCAGGTCCCTTATCGCTCGCCATCTCTGCGGGTCACCTGCCAAAAGCAGCACAAAATAAAATGTACTGTAAGTGACTTGAAATGCCCTGTATTTGTCTAGGCTTGCTACTGCAATTCCTAGTTCTAACACACAGCTGTTACTTAGAGGAAAATGAACAGTTCTCATATTTTCTCCTATGTTCTGGCTTTTTTACAGACTGAACTGCAGTCTCTGTTACCCTTTATGATGAGGAAGATGGAAAAGGGGTAGCAGAAAATACCATCTTTTTCTCATTTCTTCACTGGTAAGCTAAAAAACCCCATCCTGTGATTCTGTGATTGAATGAAATGCTTCCCCGGAAAACACACTGTTCAAAGTGTGTAAATTCATGACATGAAAGTGTTAACTTTGCAGAAAAGTGAACCTATTCTTTTTTTCTCTGGATTGTCAAAATAACCAAAGAGGGGAAGAGCACACTTTGGAGCACCTGTGAAAAAACTTCATGTGTCATTAAGTCAGAGCCTGCAACTGGGCAACCAGTGGCAATTTGGATCTATCTTCTGTTGGGTTATTGTGCAACCTTATCATCGTCATCATTACCATGACCATTTTGCACCTATTGTCTCACTGCTGCTGTGACAGGCTTTTGTTGGGCAAGATCTCTATTAAATATGACTGCGCTGCCTGAGGCTCTGAACAAGATCAGGCCACAAAGTATGTGTGTTTTGCAGGTGTTAGCAGGAACTATTCTTTGCAATACAGGAGAGTGGGAGGAAGAGAACACAGCTGGAGATGTGTGTTTGCATTACTCTAAGTGGCATGGTGTTAATTATTCCTAGCTGTCCCTTGAACCAGTATTAACTGGTTAATTTCCTGCTAGTGTTAACTGTAGGAGTCCTTTGCAGAAGAAAGTTACAGCCTGGGAAAGAGCAGCTTTGAGGGAAAAGAAGTAAAGATGTTTGTGAGGAGCTGCTAAATGAGCCTTAGGTTTACTAAGTGCTCAGGTAACTCCACATAGCTCCTTGCAAGTCCAGCTAAATATCCTGGGTTGATGTCCAGACACCTTCCTTGGTTTGCATCATGACTGTACCCATCTCACCTACTCACTGGTGATGCAGAAGTGAGGCAGTATGTTGTTATGAGGCACTGGGATAAGCTAACAGAGACTGAGAATTGTAACATTTGATACAGGCTGCTTGAGATGTGAGGTTAGACTGGAGTAGGATAGAAACTGCTGAACAAGGCAAGATGGTCTTAACAGATCTGTTTTAGAGGTGTGTTGGAGGGCAATATGTATGGGGGAGGCCAAAGGAGTTGGTATTAGTACTGCTGAGATAAAGCATAGTCCTTAAAGGGAGGAAGAAAAGGAGGAATTTGAAAGTATCACTAGGGAAGAAGTGATATAATTTTCACAAATGTGGATGAATGGGAAGTAATACTGAAGATGGTAGCAGAATGAGTAATAAAGGGAATAGGTAGGATGCTGTAGAGAAAAAATTATAAATATGACATTGACTATGTTAAGTCCAAAGGTGCTGGAGAAAATTGCTAATATATGGATTGAAGAGGAGGGATGAGGAAAGGTGCATCTTGGCATGTTTTTATAAAAGAGCTAAAATAAGTGATTAGGAATGTCAGAGGTATTAACAGGCCATTGTTAACACATCATGAGGATCCCACTGAAGAAAAAGAAAAGAAGGAAACCAAGAGAACTTGGGTAAGATGAAGCTATGTCAGGCAAGGGAGGGTAATAATCTACAGAGAAGAAAGACTGTGTGTCAATAGTAACTTGTAGGTTCAGCAATGGGATGATAGGCAATATTGCATTAGCCAGTATTGACCAAGGGCTGTTTCCTTGGGGCAAGGATCAGTGAGCAAAATTATAGGGAGTCTTGATTTTTAGGCTTATTACTATCTTGGTAGTTCATACACTAATACTGGGTGTTGTCCGTTAACACTGACAACAGACAGACATTTCTGTTGAATTCATCTCACTGTGAAACAGGAAAAAGAGGAAAGGGCTTTTGAATTTTTTTTCAGTGACTATAAGGCCAGGCAAAAGACCTGTCATGAGGCACAGAGTAGGAGGGGATAATAATACTGGTTAACATAGTGAGAGCGTTGCAAGTTTACAGCTACATGCAAGCAAATAAAGACTAATCCGTGCTCCACCAAGGGAGGCATTACTATAATATCACCAGCTAAATGTATAGGACAAGAGATGCAGAAATGAATCCACAGCAGAGTCAGGAATAGTCTGGGAGCCTCACTAGATGCCAAGTTTGTGTGTGATCCACTGGGACTGTCAAGCTCAGAAGCTGTAGACCACAGACTGTTGATAAAATTAGTGCACTGAATTTGCTCATTTTTAGTGCTCTTAAGTGTTTCTAATAGTGCTGCCAGTAGTTCTGTGTTGTGGTGGAGGACCTGTCCCAGAGCAGATGGGCAGGGAGAACCATGTGGGCAGCTGGGCCTCAGCTTCTGCAGGAGCTTCTTCAGCTTATGTGGGAGAAAATACCTCAAGGGGTTAGATACCCTATGGTCGTGAATACTGCAAGTCCAGAGGTCTAGGCATTCTCTGTGGTGGTGTATGCTATAGACACTTTCATTTGACATATAAGTGTGTACTCTCAATTATTGGTTGCTGCTGTGCCTGAGAATTATTTGGGGCTGTGATCCCCAAACCTGTGAGCTTTACTGCCATAGATTAGAGATAGAGTCTTTCCTCTCAGATGGGATAATTTGCTGGAGGGAAAGATGTGGGAGGAAACAGCATCAGTGGCCCTGTAGGAAAAAGTTAAAAGGACAAATATCAGGCAGCAGTTCCTGATTAGGAAAATATTCTATAAACTCCCCTCCAGAAAGCAGTAACATCTTGGGGGCCCACATTTAATAGCTAGGGATGTGGTGTAGGTTGTCTTCTCTGCAGTCACACTGAGCAAACTCTGAGGGCAGAGCAGACCCTTGTGCACTCCCACAGCGTGGGCTTGCTTTATCTGAAGATCTCAAGATTGACTTAAGCAACTGCAAACTGCTTGATTTGCAAACAGCAATGCATAGTCCCAGGGACATGGAAACAAGCCTGTGCCTTCTCCTCTGAAGTCTTGGTCTCATCTATATATTGATATCATTGCTTTGCACTGGAAAATAAAGCTAACTTAAAAGTCCTGTGGAAATTACTACTAAAAAAAACCCAAAAACAAATCACACCCTGAGGCATATACACAAAAAACCAATTCAGGGAAGGAAAGTTGAAATGAAAAAGCTTTTATGTTCCAGGAAGGACTTACCCTAGGGGAGAGGAGGCAATGGCAATTTCCATCATCTTCCTCTGGATTTGCTCCAGGCACTTGTTTTCTGGTGTGAAGAGCACTCATCATGCAGCCAAGCAAAGCTGCTGAACTGTGAAATTCCACGACAGGCCCCTGCTCCCTGGCTCTCACCCACACCTCTGAGCGTCCCCTTCTGAATGTCCCTGACAGCTAAATAATCCTATGGAGGAAAACAGTTCGACATGTGCCTGCACGGAGGCACAGGCACTGTCGTTTGTGCTTTGTGAAGAGGAAACTGAGACACATGGAAGACAATCTTTTCAGGAGTCCTGACAGACTTGTGATTTGGACTTCTATGTGTAGTTCAAATAGTTGCAAAGAGAACAATGACTTTCCTCCCCTCTTTGTGGTATTTTTCAGAAAGTCTTTTTGGGTGCTATATGTTTGCAGTGGTGGGCAGAGGACAGTCTTGTCGATGCAATTTTTCACCTTTCGGAAATACTCTTTCCAGTTTGATTTCAGGTTCACTGGAAGTACATTTTTTCCCACAAACACTTCTTGGGAAGTGACATTGATATTTGAAATGAAAGCATTAAGGAGCCTGGAAAGTCCCATGGGATTAATATCTGCTTTGACTTAGGTATAGCCCATCAGAACAGAAAGTGGGAGCTACTTGGCAGTCATTTCAGAAATCTCATTACTTGAGTGCTTATGCATCTTTGTTTTAGTCTAATGAGCCTGTGCCAATGAAGTATTTAATTTGAAAGTTGAAGTTCACTGCAGTATTAATTCTTCTCCATTCAGATTTGGAAATTATACTCTGAAAGGGAGAGGAAGCAGTTGGGATTTGGCAGGTGCGTGTGTTTCGGAGTCCAGGTAACATTTCCATTACCTCAGTATTCTGAGGTTTTGTACTGAAGACTCCAAGTGAAGTTTATAAAAAAATTTCAAAAGCAGCACAGGCCTTTCTCTGTTGCAGTTGAAGCAGTGGAGCTGCTCCAAAGACCCAGGCATGGATGTAACAGCACAAAATACCTAACGCTTCGGGAGTGAAGGAGCACATGTAAGGACAATTTGGATGTGTGAGAGAGGGACTGAAGTTACAAAGGGCTGTCTCTGTGTCCTGTCTGTACTACAGCTGGCAATAAGGGCTGGATCAGTATCATGTCATCTGGCAGAAGGTTATCCTATTTGGCTGTCACATTTTGTACCAGGAAGGCATCCAGAATCTCAGGCAGGATAGGAAGCTGTAACTTTATAAGAAAAATGCTTAATCTCTATTTCAGCTCCAGCTGATGTCAGTGTGGGATCTGCCATTGACTTCAGTATGAGCAGGTTCAGAGACAGAAAAAAAGCAACATGGAATTTGGGAGGAAACATTAAGCGATTCAGGTATTTGAAGTAGACAGGGAAATACATTCAAAAACTGGATTTTGGAAGATTAAATTGAACACATTGCTAGCAAGTCAATTTCAGATTTCATGGACATGTGAAGTTGTAACAGTTTTTACCAGTGATGTGTTGGCTTGTAGGATATTAGTCCCAAGGCTTTCAGTTTGCTGTAATGTGTTCTTGTTCTGTCATTACTGTTTAGCGTTTTCTTGGACATTTAGCCCTTCCAGTTGCATTTATGAGACAATTTCAATTTCTGCAATTTTAAAGAGTGACCATAAAATTCCATTGCTGGCATACAGTTGCATCTGTGGCTAGAACAATATCAAGTGCTTCTGTTTTACTTTACTGAATCAGTTAATTCTACTTTTTAGCTAGTAAGGAAACCCTGAACTCCTCAGCAGAGAGATCTTTTCCTTCTACCTGTGAACTGGTTATCTATGGTAACATTCACAATGTCTTGAGGCTTCTCAGGTGTTCAGGAAGGAATAGTTGCAGCTCTAACACTGATAAACAAAGAGTTGGGGAGCAGCATTCAGGCATTTGTTTATTCTTATTCTTAAAATAGAAGCTGGAAGAGATGACTGGCAGGAGCAAATTTAAAGTTAGACATTAAGAAGTATTCAGGATGTCTGAAGTAGACAACCTTTTCAGTGAGCTGAAGGATGCTCAGCCAATTCCCAATCCTTGCTCCCAAATATTCTTTTTAATCCTACACTTGTTTTGGCTTTTAAGCCTGTATGAGGCTATCAGTTTCCTTTCTCAAATAGAGCCTGCAATGTTCACTTGCAGCCCAGAAAGCCAACCTTATCCTGGGCTGCATCAAAAGTGTGGCCAGCAGGTCAAGGGAGGTGATTCTATCCCTCTACTCTGCTCTCCTGAGACCCCACCTGTAGCACTGTTCCAGTTCTGGAGCCCCCAACACAGGAAGGTCATAGAGCTATTGGAGCTAGTCTAGAGGAAGCCATGAAGATCATCCAAGGGCTGGAGCAGCTCTGCTATGGACTGGGAGAGTTTGGGCTGGGAGAGTTGGGGCTGTTCAGCCTGGAGAAGAGAATGCTCCAGGGAGACCTTAGAGCACCTTCCAGTGCCTGAAGGGGCTACAGGAAAGCTGGGGAGGGGCTTTTTTACAAGGGTGGGTAGTGCTAGGATGAGGGGTAATGGTTTTAAGCAGGAAGAGGGTAGATTTTAGACATTAGGAAGAAATTTTATATTGTGAGGGTGATGAGACATTTGAACAAGTTGCCCAAGAAGGCTGCGGATGCCCACTCCCTGGAAGTGTTCAAGGCCAGGTTGGATGGGGCTTTGAGCAATCTGGTCTAGTGAGAGGTGTCCCTTCCCATACAGGGGGATTGGAACTGTAATGATCTTTAATGTTCCTTCCAACCATTCTATAATTCTGTGGAGACTGTATGTAGCTATGGGGGATTCAACTGAATATCACAGACTTAAAGAATGGGTTGGGTTGGAAGGGACCTTAAAGATTATCTAGATCCAACCCCCTGCATGGGCAGGGACACCTCCCACTAGACCAGGTTGTTCCATCCAACCTGGATTTGATCACTTCCAGGGTTGGGGCAGCCACAGCCTTTCTGGGCAGCCTTGGCCAGGGTCTCATCACCCTCACAGGAGAGAATGCCTTCCTAATGTCTAAATTAAATTCACCCTCTTCCAGTTAAAAGCCATTACCCCTTGTTCTGTCACTCAAAATATGAACTGTGTTTCTTGCTGTAAGCTCTTTACGTGGTTCCATTGGTTTGTTTGTTGTCTGCATCAGCTCACTAACCAACATGTAAGGTCACTGCTTGAAGTGGTCAGTGGAAGAAGTTGGTTGTTCATATGTTGATCAAGGTGTTTTTGTCATTGAGCCAGGGAGCTGGGTAGAACCCAGAAAATTATGGTGTAGATACTGCTTCTCATCTCGTGTGGAAAGGAAGATATTTATGTGTAATCTAAATCCCCATGGTTTACATGGAATCTTAGATGAAAATGAACATAACTGTTGTTCACAAAATCAGGAGAAAGCATATACCAAAGCATGAAATGTTGATGAACTCAGATTACTGATAAAGTAAGAGCTCCTTGCTTTTTCCATTTTGGAGAAAACCTTTTCTCCTTCATGGAGAAAATGCTGACACAATCACAAAGGGTTTTATTTTGTTTTAGAGTACAACCTCCTGTTTGTTTGCTGTGTTGTGCACCCAGAGGGCTGCTCACCTGGTTACTGAGTTTGCACAGGCAGCTGTAGCACTTGTGCATGCAGATCAGCAGCGTGGCTCTGCCTACCTGGACTCACTGGCTGCTGGATAGGCAGGGACTCCCTGGATTTTCCAGTTGCATCCCAGGTCAGACATTTATGTTAGGTTATTCCTTCACAAAGGGTACTCCGGTCTGTAATTTAGTATGTCTACTGCTCCTGTTACTCTCACCTCTAAAACAGTTCAAATTACTGTACACTTTCACAAACCTTCTAGCCTAAAATTATTTACAGTAGTTTATCTCTGTTTGTTATTGTGGTAGCATCATGCTTTTACAGAAAACCTTCTCCCCTCAAGAGATCCCAGAGAATATTCATGCCTTTTGCAGCTTTTCCTTCACAGTGCTAAGCAACCTTGCTAAGTCCTCATTTCTGCACAGTGAATTCATCCCTCTTGGCCATGAGTGGCCAATGAGCTCTGCCCTCAGCCTATATAATGGTATGAATGGCATCTTGTGTTTAATGGAAATGCTGTCATTGGAATAATACAGTAGCACTTTTTCCTTTTCCACAGCCACTTCATGCTGATGGTTTGTATTTATGCTGTCATTAACCAGCAGCAGGTCTTTCTCCTCCAATGTTATTTTGTACTAATGAACTCCTGGCTTCTAGCTGAAATTTCTGGTATGGTTTTCTAAATGCACTGCTCTGTAGCATTATAATACACACAAGTTGTATCACAGTAGTTCTCTTGTTTTTTTCATTCTGTGTATAAATTTTCTGTTTCTATAACCTGTTTCTTCATTCATACATTTATTAGCCACTTCAGTCACAGTTATTAATTAAAATGCTGACTAACCTCCATCACTGACTTCTGTGTTAACCTTTGATGCAAACCTCTTAAATCTTGTTCCTTCATTTATTGTTTGAGGTATAATCCTTTGCTTCCTTCAGATGACCAGCTTCACTCACATTTGAAAGGCCCTTATTCTGAAGGATGAGCACAACTGGACACTGGGATTGCATTAGAACTTGTCCCTCCCTAATTACCATTCCAAAAATAGAGTACTAACCACTAAAAGGAAGTATTGTCTGTGGTTTCTGAATTAACCTGAACCTGAAGTGGGAAAAAAAAAAATGGGCTCAGTTCCTGTTCTGCAACAGTGACAATGAGCAAATTAATTAGTCTTGGTTTTGCTCAACTTTGTGCACTGCATCAGGGAGACACTGCAACCATTCTGCAGTGACAGAGTCCACATTTGCTTCTGCCTTGTCTTAAAACTTGAGCAAACAACACAAAATAAGAAATGCCATGTTTATGTTAAGCCTTTGTCCTCTGTTGACACAATTTTGTCTTTCATGTTCCCAGAATTGAGGGCAGCCTTACATAATTGTTTCTAGCACTTCATCATTACCTAAAGATTTGGCGTTTGCAATCTTTTAATGTAGTTCTTTCATGGATTAACATTCCCTTCCCAACAGCATTGAATCATAGGTAGCTTTATACCCATGTAAAAATCATGTCCATAATTTGTCCTTCAATTGAAAACTGATAGAACAGCTTAAGTAATGTGTCATGTATCATCTGGACCTGGTTTAGCAACTCTTAAAAAGTTACTATGAATGAACATTCATTTGAAGAAAGTAGGTCTGTACCCTGGTTTTGTGTGTGAGCCAAGCCCTTTCGTATGGTGCATTAGTTTGACTTTTCCTTCTTATTTGTTCCCATCATCACCTTATCAGAAAGCTAGTTTTTGTATTTCCCATCTTTGATCTGTTCTAAGAGAAGGATAAAATATTCTGCGAAAAAAAAAATGTCTCTAGATTTTAGGAACCTGAGAGAGAGCTGGCAGGTTTTGAAACCCTGACAATTTAATTAGAAGCAGTTAATGTGTACAACCAAGAGCCACCTCTGCCGTACTCCTTGAGCTCACTGTCTGTTTTAGTCTTTGCCACCTCCCTTCCCATACTTCCTAAGGAGGAAACAGCATTGATCCCAAGTAATTTGAAAGCTCTTACCTTCAGGTAGCTCTGGCAAATTGGGGGACCAAAAACACTTCAAAAGTTGATTACTTCATCCAGGTCTTTGTGCCTCAGCTGTGTCTAGGAAAGCAAGTAGTAGACATAGCCAAAGACGTGACCTGCCGTCGTGCCTCGGCAGCGTATCCAGCTGAAGATGCGAACGAGTCAGCTTGGTAGATAGTGTATAATTACCCCAGTTTGTCAGCCTACTGCTCACACCTGCTCTGCAGCAAAAGGAATGTTGTGTGACAGGTTTGCACCAGTGTTTTCACAGATGTTTTCTAATATCCCAGAAATTTTACTTTGTGCTAACCTGACAGCTAGGCGAAGGCGATTAGAAGCAGCACAAGAATAACTTGAGGAAAATGGAGGGAAAAGTGTATATCCTAACTCATTGTGTTCTATATAATCCATCACAGAGAAAGATCATTCTTTCAGTCATTCTCATTTCATCCAAACCCACTGCAAAACTCTTCTGCGCAAAGACTGTTCGTAACAGGAGCTGTGTGCAGTGGTCCCCACAAGGAGAGAGCAGGATGCGTTGGGTTTGCCTGGGGGACTTGCATTCCTGGTCCAAAAGAGGCTTGGCTTCTGGGCAAGCAGAGTCTTGCCAAGAAATAGCTGCAGCAGTGCAGGAAGCCCCTGACCTTGAGAGGTCAGGATTCTACGGTAATTAGCAAAACAGTTTTTTGAACTAAAGTACAGCTGAGAAACTGGCAATGGGTAAAGGAAGAAGAGAGTGAACGATTTTCATGCCCCAGGTTTTTATGGTCCTTTCATCACCATAACTTGAAGTCTTGGAAATGGAGATTTGGTTGTAATGGATGATGATAACAGTGAAAGCATACCACCTGCCTCTGTCATCCAGACTCGAAGGACCAGGTACAGAGCACTTGCTCAAATTTGCCTTACTGGCAAGAATGAAGGTTCAGCACTTTGTACTCTACATACATACTATGATTTACATTTGACTACCATCAAAACAGTTGCAGACTCCCCTGACAAGAGGCACATCTCTAGTCTAAACTAGAAATGTGAGAGGATGTCAGACAGTAAGTATTGCTGATCCTGGTTTTTTTCATTTCAATTCTTGCTCTTTCACAAGTTTCCTGTGTGATATTGGACAACTTATTCACTCCTGTGTTCTCACTGTGTAAAGGCAAAAATAGAGTAATCATGATTATATCTGTCCCCTTGAATAGTTATATCAATCCTCTCAATATCATGTATGCTATCAGAGACAAACAAGGGTGTAATAATGAGTCCATCAGAGGAGGTTGCTTTTGTGATGATAGGAACGTCTTGTTGCATGTTGGAGCTACATGGGTGGTTATGTGGGAGCTTCTCTCCTGTCATCTCATGTGATGGAACAACTAGTTTCAAGATTATTTTTTTTGGTCTGCGTAGCTGATTGCCCTAGTTCTGACTGTGGATGTTGTAACCATGGATTTAGGATCAGAAGGATCATTGTGTATGATACGGTCTATAAAACCTCTCCTGGGGACTCCTGCGTAGCTGCTGGTGTAGCCAGAGCACTTCTGGATATCCAGCCCTAAGCAAGCCCATATATAAGACAGTGTCTTGGAGAAGCTGCCCCAGCGAAAGCTCTGGGAAGTCTGGAGCCTTGCCCAGGACTAAGAGCATCCCATGGAGAAAGGACAGAACACACAGCAGTGCAGCTGCTGTCAGGGCAGGGTACAGCTCTTCTCCTTGGCTAGGCCTTGTTCACACCACATATGAGGGTGGAATGGAGTGCACTGGAGCTCTCCATATCTCTCCATTGACTTTCGGAGGGCCCTAGCCAGCTGGCTCATGCTGTGCTCCTAACTTGTAGGTGGATGAAACTGAGAGGTCTTCTTCTCTTTGCTCCCTTTTAAATAGTTATTGTGTTCTTTGAAGCACAGTTGTCTCTTTCTTGCTGTTCTGTGTTCAGAGTCTAGCCCAATTGACTGAAACCCTTGTAAAGCATGACAAAAATAAAGTCGAATTTAGATCTTAGTACAGATAACCCATATTTTGATACAGCTTCTCTGCTACTGGAAAACTAACACTCAATGAAGGTCCTTTCCTAACAAAGCTTGGAGAAAAATCTGAAACCTCTTTTCAGTTACAAAAAGTTGAGACTTTGGGCACACAATTCCCCTCCTGTTTACACCAGCAGGTGTTTGTTTGCAGTCAATGGTATCTGGAGCTGGATGTGTTTTGTAATTCAAGAAATTTCACTGTTTGTGAATATCCCTGCTATTGTCTACCATAAACACAGTGCAGTTAGGAGAAATTCCTCTTCCAAATTGCCAGTTTACTATTGGAGACCATACATCATATTGACTGGAAACTTGCCTGTCCTGTTTGGTATCTCAATGTAACATGCTTCTTAGAACACTGATTACACAAGAAGGATAAGAGTGACTCAAATATGAAACAGTAGTCTTTTTCACATAAGATCTAGAGATGAGTCTCTTTAATATGCAAAGTAAATATTTAAGTGACACGTGGCACATAGCTCTAAACAAAGCAGAAACCACTTATATGCAATGGTTTCCAAATGAAAAAAATAACTCCAATATGAAAAATTACACATAGGCTTTTTCTAGTAATTTGCCTATGCAAGTAAGATGTAGATAAGGGAACCATACAGGGCTCTGAAAAATCATTGTACTATCTGAACTAATCTGTTCTGGATCCCCAGCCTGCTTGCTATAGCTGGATTGTCTGCCTAGCCACAGTAGGAACCATTACTTAATTTTGTTAGTAGCACTAAAATAATTATTTTTGTGGGTTTTTGCTGTTGTTTTCTTTTTTTCTTTTAATACAACAGTTCAGAAGCTCTGAGCCTGGTGTCAGAAATATGATTGTAGCATTCACCTAGTCTTACACATCAACAATGTGAGGCAGAAAAAGTTTAACAGTTTAATTAAAAGTTAATTATTGAATCATAGGAAAATTATTGAACATTTTCTTGGTTTGCAAGGAATAAATTGATTTAAAATATTTTGTTACTTTTTTTTTGCTTTAGATGTTTAAAAATATCCATAATCCTAACTTGGTATTTGAAAATTATGTATTTGAAACAGTGCATGGGAAAAAGTCAGTGAGAAGGTTTCAAAATTGATGGAGAAGTTAAAGCACGTTGTTAATTTTAGTTCTTTTTGACCAGCTTGGCTTTTAATGGTTTTCAAAGGGAAACTCTGTTCTGTTAGTTGAGTCAAAGTCCTCACATTCACAACAAATTCCGCTTTCATGCTAATACATCCCTACTACCAGCAGTAATATTTGTGCTTCCAACCTGGCACCACACAGTTTGGCTTGGACGAGGCAGGCAAGGCTCTAGGATGTCATCTGGGAGCTTTGAGGTTATTACTGAGCTCTTCATGCCTTGGAGTAATGGACCACAGCATGAAACACTACAACAGAGAGATCCTGCTGTAAGAATGAGATTACACCCACTGGTTATTATCACACCTACACAACTGCTGGAGCCAGAACCATGAAGGGGCAGACTCACAGACTGGAAAAAATATAGAACTGAGAAATTTCATGCAGAGAGAACAGAGCCCTTTCTACTGGCATGCCCATGGTGCTGACACCAGTGATTATACAGTTGGTCACTGTTTGGCATGTCCAAGAGTTGTAACATTTTCTACTTGAATTAATGGGTTTTCTGACTTTTCTAGGCAACGGGAAGCAGCAGAATCTTCATCTACGTCATGCACGTGACCAAAACACCTTATAGATCATCATACTGATTTTAGAAGGAAGAGGACTGGACCATTATAGCCCTTGGGGTCATTGTGGAAAGTTTGTTATCCACAGCCAAGTCATTATCTTCAATGGTAAGGGATGACATGCTGGAAAGAGCTAATCACTAGAACTGACTTGCAAGACAGAGATGTTTCTGATGTAAGAAACAGTATGTGGTCAGGTGACTAAATTATTGTCTAATTACAAACCTTTGTGCATTCAGAAAAATAAGTATCTCAGTATTTCAGGTGTCCCTAGAACTCTACTGTGATTTAATTATAAAAGCAGGCAATGTGGAAAGGAGATCAAACATAGGCCAAAAATATCTTTCAAAGACTGTGTTGACTTTGCACAGGTTTTGCTAAGACTGGTTGCAAGTGCTGATTTTTTTTTTCCTTCTTTCCAAGAGAAGGATATAAATTTGAATCTTGAACTCCTGGATCTTCCTTCCATTTCTTCACTTGAAAGAAGCAGCATGTTAGAGCATCATAGCTAAAAGAGAAAAGATGGAGAGAGCTCAGCACAGCTATTAGTTATGGTTGGTTTATGGCTGAACTACTAACATAATCAAAGATACAAATCTCAATCAGTTAACTCCTGCAAGTGCTAAGCATTCTTGAAATTCCTCTGCTGAGACTTTCATGGAAGATTACTTCAGCTGCTCAGTAAATAGAAAATTACATTGTATAAGAGAATGTATATTCCCTTTTTACTGTAGATGATCCCATATTTTTTTAGGCTTTTGCCTTGATTGAGCTTCCAGAGCACTTAACAAAAATCTGCCAGAAAAGAGGTTCTACTTAAGGAGAACAGCATTCCCTGTACCTTTGTGCTTGGTAGAAAAGACAAAACAGCTTTTCTGTGAGGCTGGGGTGTTGATTAAGATGCTGTTGGTCGAAGGGTAATTTCTGCAAGTTACCTGCAAACTGTGCAACTATAGTTACATAAGAATGTGACACAAATATATAGGAAGCAAAGCCATAAAGATAAAAAATAAAATACAGGTTAATTATGCATTAATTCTTAGAATAAATATTGTATTAAAATGGAAAAGGTAGACTGAAGTTGTAGAGATACCGAAGCACTTGAAGGACACGGATTCAAAACCAGTAAAACTGTATTGTCTTTGATCTGGGCTCAGCTCCGCCTGCAGCTGAGTTGCTGGATGCTGCCATCTGCAGCCTGCCTTAGTCCAGAGCACTCTGATTCATTGACAAAACAAATACAACCCTGGCAAGTCTCTATCTCACTTCTAGAAGCATCGGGCTTAAATGTATTCATTATTGCTGTCCTAAAATCTCTGCTTTTAAGCGATGTGACAGAATAATTAACCAGAATTAAATATCCAACCAAACAACCCCCCCATAACTCCCAGAACCCAGAGCTATCTACATGATAGGTCACTGTGGAGGAAGTCAATCCTCTGCCTGCAACAAATCCCTGAAACTGTTGTTCAGCACTATTCATATATTTATCAGTCTGTATCTGGAACTACATCGAGTGACTGGCAGAGAGTTAAAGGTGTGCACAAGTAGTACAGGAGATCAGAAAGGGAATTATCCTGAAATCAGCTGTAAGTAGGATGGTTGTTAAGGTACTGTGCTTGCTTAATGCTCTTCTGTCAAGCTGTGAAAACACAGTCTTCTGTTGGTGTGTGTCCCTTCTGAATTTACAAGTCATTTTTTCTTGGTGGAGCAGTTTAAAGTAAGTTTATACTACGTTGGGTTTCAGTTCTATTTAACTACTTAAATCCTACCCTTTTAAATGCAGTCCTTATTCTGCAGGTACTGTGACATGAAAAAGCAATCACATACCCTGTAGAGGCCATTAGTTGTGATCCCTGTGATCAAGTGAAAACCAGACTGATCCACTTCCTTTTTTTTTTGCATGAAGACAGCAGTATTCTGGCTGTGCATAGTGTACTATCATTTGTACCTAGCTGGCTGGGCAACCATGTCATTCACTTGGGCATTAAACTGTTGTGGCTCACTGAGAGAGCCATTAAACAGCCCTCTTCTGAAATAATTGAAAACCACCACCTAAAGACTAGAAATTATACACCCTTAAAAACTGACCAGGTTAGTTAGTCCAATACATGCAGGAACTTGGAATTGTCCTGGCTGTCTTTGTGTGTGTACATTTGTACAGAAAGAAAAAGATTAAAAAAAAAAAAGCCAAAGAAAGAGTCATTGTGCTCTAAATTCCTCGTTTTTGATTCTTCTGGAAGTTCCCTCAGATGTTGGCCCCAGTAGATGGAGGTAACAGCAGCGTAGCACAAACAAAACTAATTGGTTTGTGTAGGTGTTGTTAGGAGGCAGTATCAGATAAATTAAGATACCCTTGTGCCAGCAATAGGGTATCTCAAACACAAGCTGAATGTTCCAGTTATGTAGTTCAGCTTAGTTTTGAAGTCTCTGAATCTTATTACACCATTTCTAAGTGTTTTTGAGTTGTATTAGGCTGAAAAAATAAGATATATGGAGCTTCAGCATAAAACTCTGACATGCTGCAGCAAGTTATGCTATGCCAGAGGTTGAAACTGTTACTCAGTTAGGAGTGACTTGAGTTGAAGCAGAGTCCTGAGAAAGGCTCCTTAGCTTTTGAGACACAACTGAGCAGCCCAGTCCCACTCCCAACACCTCTCGTCAGTCCTCTTCTGATCCCTCTGCAGGCAAAAAGGGGAAGTTTAGGTGATGACTCCAGTATACACATACCTGCCTCCTACTTTAACTGAGAAGTAGGTACTAAATCATCACTTCAGTATATTTTTACTTAAAGATTATTCCAGAGAGTGGTATTTTCTATGCAAAAAATAATCAGTAACATGTCTGTTGCCTGCCTTGCATCTGTGGGCAAGTAAGGATTATGAGCAGACAGAAGTGGCAAAATCTGTCCCAGGTTCATTGTTTCTTTGCCTTTCATCAAAGACAGCCTGCTACTGACAAGAGTAGCCCTTCCTTCAAGGGCTGAAATAATGAGCATTGCTGGACAACAATTTCAGGGATTTGTTTCAGACAGAGGACTCAAACTTCCTCCACAGTGTTTCAGTGCTGCTCTTAATAGCTTATAGCAAAATGGCTACTACATTCTTGTAGCAGTCAGATAGGCCATGGTGTTGAGAAGCTCACAAATATCTCCCCTCTCCCTCTCCCTCTCCCTCTCCCTCTCCCTCTCCCTCTCCCTCTC
>NW_009952891.1:3015333-3027493 GCF_000747805.2 Chaetura pelagica | reverse complement strand
GATTGAGAATCCCACAATTACCCCCCCTCTCCCTCTCCCTCTCCCTCTCCCTCTCCTCTCCTCTCCCCGTTACACTTTCCCATCTGTCCTTGCAACCTGTCTATGGATTGTTGTAACAATCCAGCAGAATTAACAAAACCCAATTTACATGACTGACAGCAGAGAAAGATCCAGGTGTTGCTTCATCAATGCTTTTTTGCATGGGCTGATCAGACACATTCTGCCTGATCTCATCAGCTTGCTGTTCTGCTCCTAAAAACAGTGTCCTCGCATTGGGGCAAAGTGCGAGGCTTTGCCAAAGCAAAATAGAGTTTGGAGGGCAGGTGAGAGATAAAGAGGCTGAGGAAATTAAGAGTGTCTTTACAGATGCAAAAAGCCTACAGTCAGATCTCCTTTTTTACAGTTGAGGAAGGTAATTCTGGATATTCCAGTAGTTCTGTGGGGGAGGAGACACATGAGCAATCCAGAGTTGGAGAGTTCAGATTTGCATCCTCCCTCTCATTCTCTCACAAGTAGAGATCAGGATGAGATCTCTTGGAAGGAGGTGTGTTCATATCATATGTCTGTCTCTGCAACACACATTTTGAAGAGGAAGTAATGAAACTAAACCAGCACTTACTGAAACACACACAAGCATGAAAAATTACATCCTTCCCAGTTAATCTGGAAGGATAGTTTATTAGTACCCTGTCCTGCTAGCATCCTCTGAGAGCAAAAGTCACTCTCAGGAGAAAGCCAGGAAATACTGACTTAGGCCTTTTAAACACACTCCTGACAAAGTCACTCACTGTGACCATAAAAACAAGGTTGATGCAGATGGAAAACGCAAAGATGTATTTCTACATTTCTGGGAACCCTGTAGCAGCATCCTGTCCCCCTCTGAGCCAGCTTGGTGTGCCAGCCAGTAGCAGGATAGCCTTTCCAGTTTAAATTTGGAACAGGATTTAAAATCTTTTGGAGTATTTTTTGAGTTATGTCATTGTACTGTACTGTAAAGTTCGTGGCATCTAATCCTGTCTCTTGCTTAAACTTAAAAACTGTTTTAAGGTGGAGAGGTGCAGCATCCTAATCACTGAGAGTTGGCTTGTGTCTAGAACAGACTACAAAGCTAAAAGCAAAAGGCAATTTCTAATGATGATGTGCAGTAGATAATGTGTTTAGCCTTAATTGTGTTTACAGTAAGTGGAGCCCTTGAGGGAAAACCAATATAAGCAGTTTCTCAGTCAAGAATGGAGCCACAAGACAGTCATGGTGTTTAAACAAAATTTGCTGTCTGCTAGTGAGCTTTTAAGTCTTTAAGAAGGCAGGAACATGGTGTGTGATAGTTGCAGAGTGAAAGTTCACCTGTTATGGCGGTGCTGAATACAAAGACCTGACAATAGGGCACAGCATCAGCAGAATTGGAGACATCCTGGCCTGGTGGCTTCCCAGATCTTGTGATGTGGAGGTCACTGAGTTCTTGGCCCTGGGACAGTGAATTTGCAGTAACCAACGATATTTTAGTTTTCTGAATTAATTCAGTTTTCTGTGTTAGCTTACAAAACAGCCTATAGTATCCCAAATATTTGACATTCTAATATGAAATATCCCAGATTAAGTCCATGTTAGCTCGTGCAGACCATAGACTGAACAACACTGGTATAGACTAGAGTTACATTGTAACATGAGAAGATAAAAAAATAGTGCCAGGGTTGCTCCAGTGCAAGAGTGTTTTTCAGCCTCTGTAGAAAGAGTAGCCATGTAGTTAATTAAAAGGAGAAAAGGAGAGAGATGAAGCATCAAAGCTGTGAAGGTGTCATGTGAAAACGACATTACTCCTGTGCTCTCTCTTGCTCTCCTTTTTCTCCACAGAAAACACACTGATTATTTTATTCTCTGTGCCCAACAACTGGCAGTAGAGGACTTTGAGAACAGAGAACTGGGAGTAGTTTGAAAAGATGGAAAAACTGCATCAATCTGTGGCCTGGGACATGAGGAGAAGGAGTTGGATGTTCAACAAGGCTGTTCCCTAGATAATGAGCTGTGAGCTGACCAATTCAAACCCTTCTGCTAGGTAAGAAGCTCTTTCTTCTGAGTTCTCCCATGATGGTCAGAAAAGCTGGGATACAGACTTGAATATCTTTACCAAATTAAGGAAGATTAGGAAAATGAATGCTGCAACTGTGACTATGCCATGTTTCTGCTGATTCCAGCTTTTAAAGAACAGTTGGTGCTGGGAGATCTAAACAATGTCAAGTTTAAATATCTTTGTGTGCAAGTCAGTTTTGTCAGCACAATTTCCTTTGTTATAAAAGCACCTAGCAACAGAGTGGTAAGGCTGAAGGCCTGTTTTTCCAATTGCATGCCAAAGTGAAAAAATGATAACAATTTCACTCTCAATCACCTCTAAACAAATCATGAACTGACTTGAAAAATACAGATTTCACCAAATGGAATATGGTATTTGGCATAAAGGATCTTTGCTACGTTGCAGAATTTAAGACATTCACAAACTAATACCAATAACAATTAAACTAAGCTGTCTAAACCTGTTACTGAGGTGGTATTGCCAGAGGCTGTAGAATTGGTGGAATTGCAGCAGATTTAACATTAAAGTGGGAATCACCTCATTGCTCACTGTAATGGCTCCAGTGAGCACTTCTTTCTGTGTCAGCCTTAGGATTTTATTTCTCTCATGCCCACTGAAGCGTTTATGGGTGTGGGCTAGGTATTGCAACACATGCAAAGATTTATATGATTAATAAACCATCCTTCACATAGCAAATTCTAGTCCATCAGTCTGGAATTTGAGGCTGCAGGTAGAGAATTAATGGAAAAACACAAGGCTGTTGTCCTTAGGTGGGAAAAAAAAGGAAAATGAAAAAAAAATAATGAGAGAGGAGTACATGTGGCTGTACCTCTGATACACAGAGAGACCCTCAACAAGAACAGGAGCTCTTTGATGCTTACTATGTGTGATGTTGATTCTCCTGGTGACAGCACTCCTGTTTACTTCAGCTGAAACTGGAGTACATTCTGGGACCATCTTCATCTGCAATTGAACTGAATACAATGTCATTCTGAAAAAAATCGGAGCTGGTAAGTGTTTCTCCTTCATGTGCATTTTCTTTGTGTTCAAGAGGTTTAAGAATGTAAAACACCTCTAACACCTCTCAAAACTGTCATCATTGATACATATAAAAGCGAGTATTTTGCCTCTAGGTTTCATGGTTCTTGAATATTATTGTACTGGAGGGGCTATCTACAGACTTCCTGTGAAATCTTCTCTAGAGTTTCAAAAGATACTTGGATATTAATGGAAAAGAATAAAACACCTGAAGACAGCTATGGGGTTGTAAAATTAGAGAGATGAGGTGGAAACTGACCTGATGAACTAGTAAGAAGTGTTCAAATAATTTCCTTTTCATAATTATAATTTCATTCACACAATCTATCTGGGAAATTTCTTATATTTTTTCCACTTCATTTTTTTTCCTCCTAAGGGAATATGACTGATAGAAATAGAGTAAATATAGAAAAATCCCTGATGTGACATTTCTACAGCACAGTTTCCAGCTCCCTGAAGCTCATAATAAATAGAAATCAGTCATTTTTAGGCTACCATCTCTGTGCAAAGATTTTTCTTATGCTCTCATTCTTTTAATTTATCAGACAAAGAGGAATTATTTTTTATTTTTTTTCAATGCCTCTACATTTTCTGAAAACAACAGGACATTTTTGGACTGCATTACATTATTTGGGTTTTTGTTTTGTTTTCAAAAATACAGAGCCAGGGCTAAACTCTCCTCAAATAACTAGTGGAATCAGACACCCAGAATTGTCATTTTAAAGAGTGAAGGACATACTGTGATGCCTGCTCCTGTATGCCCAGTTCCCACTGTGAAAGGATTCTGGACTGTCACTACAGAGTATTCATGGACCATTTCTCTGTGTTGTGAAAAACAGCCATGAATTAAAAGGAAGGAAAGGCAGTAACTAAAAGATGATGTTAGGAACACTCCCATTCTAATCCTGCCTTGCTCCCATCCATGAGGGTAGGAGGAGGAAGAAGCCAGTGAGGTACTGAAAACTCAAGCTGCCTGTGTAAGAGAAACCTGAACTTTTGAATAAGCAATTTTCTTCAACAGTTCTCTCCCAAAATAGACATAGGCAGGAAGCAGTGAAATGAATGGTCTAAGACTGGAAGCAAGGTAGCTGAGTATTTCCTGTTTGCCTTATCTGTTCAAAACAAAAGGGTTGGAAAGTATTTCCTCTTGATGATGAGATCACAATCATTGTTGGGAAATGTGGTGTGTTTCACATCATCACAAGGGCCTTTCTGGCTAATCAGAGCCGAGAATAACTGTAGCCAGCCCACTCTGCTACAAAACCTTCTGGATACTATTTGTGCTATAAAGCTTCTGCAGAAACAAGGTCACACCAACACAGTGAAGCTTCCTAAGTACTGACCTTAGCAGGCACCAATTCAAGGAACTGATTAGCTTCCTGGATGAGCTGTAGCACACTCACAGTTGTTCTACAGTTGTTCTAGATCCTTCCCCTAGTAATGATGACAGGGCAGTCTCACTACACATTCATCTGGTGGAGGTGGAACTGCCTGAACATTTTACATCTTATTTGCCTTTTTACTTAATGCAACATTACTCCCTTTGTTCTTCAGATTTACAAAGGAGACTTTAACTTGTCCTTGCCCCCCCAACATTTTTGGGCAGTTTTTCCAATATTTGATCTCCTGATGAAGACTCAAAATTAGATTAATGTGTTTTATTCTTTCTTCCAGTTCTCAAGTTCTTTTTCAGCCTTTGATCTTGTCTTGTACACAGAGTTGCAGAAAGTACATTAAATGCTTTGCATCAAGGATTGTTTACATTTTCCTGAATGTTGTGTGAATGTTTCTGCTGATATAAGACCCAGATAGTGAGCATATCTGTACCCACTCAGTGCAGTACCTGTGCAGTGCAGTATTCCCAGGCATTTAGCTAACTATTGACTTAGAAGCTCAAGTGGTTTGTTGTATTGGGACCCTCTTTATACAATTATTGGAAGGATTTCCTCTGAGGTGGATGTAGCAGCAGCTTAAACAGAGAAGTGTGCAGTTATACAAGAATGTTTTCCATGCATTTTCCATCCCAATAAACTAATATCTACTTTCTTATCAGGCATCTGATCTATAAAAGCACTCTGTGAGAACTGTTCAATCATATTTAAGCATATTCACCCTTATCAGCTTGTCCTATTCATCTCCTTGCAAGAAGATGACATCAGTTGTCACTATCCTGGACTTCACCCAAAGGACTGTACAATAGTCTTTATTGTGCAGCGCTTTGAAATAAAGCACAGCTACATTTTTTTCCCAGTCTCTATTCTGTTGTACAGTAGAGAAACATGAAGTGCCATAAAAAGAACGTGTGAACGTTGTAGAAAGCACAAACAAGCTTCTTTCATAAGGACAAGCTGCAGTTAAAAAAACAACAACACCACTGTTTATTGGGTGCTGTGTAATAAGCCAGATCAATCCTGTTGCTCTGTAAGGAGTTTTTTATCCTTGTATACAGCCAGAATTCTCAGATTTTCTTTCAAATCAATTTTTTATGCCCTTTGAGCCATCACATAATAAATCCCTTCTGTTGTTTAGACATGAGTATTTGCCTCATGATCTGTCAGATGCACAGTGCAAAACTCTGGGCCCAAAGGGAAGTGATGCTAATGAACTGTCACAGTTCAACTTACATCCATGGGCCCAGAAGAGAAATGCAAGGGTAGAGAGCACCACTATTTCTTAACATTGCCATTCTCACAATTTTTTTCTCTAGTTGTTGAATTCATTATAAGCCTTGTTCAAATCACACTGGGAGACACAAAGAAATGTTATTATTTGCTTCAGTTACAGCAAAATAATTTCCTAGGAACTGTTCTCTGCAATAAAAGATTTCATAAAACTTAACACTTCACTGAAGATATGGGAGAAGTGGGGTTTGGTCCATTCTTCTGTCTGGGTGGATTTGAGCATACATCTGGTGTGTGTATGTCTCTTGTGGACCTATGTGGTCTTCCGTCTTGGAGTCTCTTGATGCAGTTCCTTTTGCTGATTTGTATTAATCCAGCTGTGAAGGAATTATGGTATCACCTATTGAAGAGGGGAATCATCTGAGTGAGGATTCCAGATCCACTTCAGATGACTTATAGAGTCTGTTTGAGCCAACATAGACCAGTTGAGAGAGAGATACTGAAGAACAGTCTATCTCCCCTGGGAATTTTCCTGGTTAGAGGTTCCCACATTCAGCTTGAATGTCCTGTCCTTTCAGCTACTAAATAAGGAGAAAAGCACCAACCCTCCTCTGGCTGCTGTTTTGCTGTAAGGAATGGGAGAATATAGTTCCTGAAGGAAGGGAAGGAGGGTTAGGTATCCAAATCAGAGAAGGAGGAACATTTGGTCCAAAGTACCTAAGTTCTTTTAAGTTGTGACTTAAGACATACTTTTCTAACTTTCTGTCACTCTTAAGTTCCATTAGACCACACAGACTTCATGTGGTTCTAAAACAAATGGTCTGACCTACTCCCTGGCCAAACCCAAACCTCATGCCTGCCTTGTCTCTTGAATGTACTGCACATGTGGAACTTATACCTGTCCACTGCCTTCCAAGAAATATTTCTGCCTATTTCATTTTTGTAGAAGTTTTTCTTTCACTTAATTCTAAGTAAAAAAATGCCACCACTATGAAGGTTCTAAAGAAAAGGCTTAATAAAAGCCACCTTTTATGGCTTCAACGTACCTCTAATAGAGCAGGACAGAGAATTTTGCCTCCCCTATTCATTTTTCTAGCAAGTGTAGCAACTAACTGTTTGGTGTCAGAAGCCCCTGCAGGTCTCCAGCACTTCCTGTTTGCACTGTCTGAGACACTTCAGACTTGTATCTAAAAAAAAGAATTGATTAGGAGCATGAATGCCATGTCTGATCATCAAATATTTAAACCTGGCAGGCTTTCAAGAGTGGTAGGCTTGCTAGCCTGTGAAAACATCCTTGTTTTGCCAGATCTAACTTGCCATTTAGTTTTCAGAAGACTTGAGGTAATGTGTACATGACATTTTATATCTGATGGTTTTAAGTGAAAATAAGGACAGAGAGGCAAACAAGGAGTGCACCTTTAATTGTGTCTTGTAGATTGGAATAAGTAATCATGCGTTAAGAAATATAGCTGGGATAATGCCTTTTTCTCTCCCTGGTGTAGGAGTAAAAGTGCTAATGGGATCAATGCCCAAAATGAAACAAATATTCCAACTCATATATCACCAACACAGGAAGTGGCATCTTGTTACATGGACTGTGAATGCAGTTTCTGCTACAAACTTCTGGATACAGAAATACAGAGAATCCTCTAGATATGAGAAAACAGGACTCTTAAACTGATATATCTCTCCATCATATTCTTTTCCATTACTGTTTTCTTTCACTTAATAGTTCTAGCATCATGGGAATCTTTATCTAAACCTTTTTTCAAGAAATTAACTCTAGTTGTTGACAGTTTTTTCTTGTGCAGAATGTTGCATTTACAAGAGTTTTGGAAGAATCTAGCTGCTCAGCCAAGCCATTCTGCTGGCAAAAGCCAGTCTTTTTCCCAAAAGAAATAGTAATCTCAGCCCTAAGGGTGTAAAGATATTTCCACTAGTTTAATCACAACTATCACAAAGAATCAACTGATAATGAACAGAGCTCTTTGCAGGATGTAAAGTCTAAGCACGGACATGACCTCTGTATGTGATTTTGGATCTAAACAGAACAGACACACTGGGAAAATAAAAGAATGGTGTATATTCTGAAGATTACCAGGGAGTGAGGGAATAAGAAACACCTTACCATAAGCTGTTCATGAAAATTGCCAGCCTTTGTATTTCAGCTCCTAACAGCTGCAGCTGTCATATGTTGAAGGGATGCTGCTGCCTACACACTCAGTGTTTGTGGTTTTCCTCCAGGCAGTTGCCATCTATCGAGGTAGGTCATAAAAACAACCCAACCTACTTGTGTTATAGGACTGCTTTGTAGTCTCTTTTTCCTAATAAAGACTTTACTATGTGTTCATTGGGACAGAGCATAGCTTCCATTTTGTTGTTTTTTTGCTATAGTTAATTATCAGCATGTTATCATGATGAACAATGTTATAATTGTTATTGGTCATTATGAATATTATCATCTAGTGTGTGCTAAGACGTAAAGAACTGCAGATATACAACACAGTATATGTGCTACATTTGTCAAAGACTGGTTTAATGGTGTGACTAGTTAACTAGTAGCCATCTTTTGATCATGACATCTGTCAGAACTAGTAAAATATGAGTCAGTTTGATCTGTATTCCAGTTTAAAATCGGAAATCTCTATAAAGGTCATAGTAATATGTTAGTTGAGCAGCTGCTTTCATATTTTGAATTCCAAAAAGTGATTTCCTGATTCAATGCTATGTACTAGTGAAGTACAGTATGTTAGTGTCTCTAGTGACATGCTGCAGTTTGTATACTCAGAAGGATAAGCACTGTTCAGTGCTTAACGATTGCTTTCTGCCCTGCATTGCTCTCATAGATTAACTTCTCCTTAATACCCTGTACCTTAGAAAGGAAACTTCAGCTGGGATGCTGCATCTTGTCTTCAAATGCTAATGCCCTTTGCCTGTCAGTTCCTGGCCTGACCCTCCAGCATGCATAATGCAAAACTTGGCACAGGCTCCCATGTGGAGCCCTGTAATGAAAGGAAATTGAGCTGGCTTCTTGACTTATGGCAAGTTCATAGCAAACAGGCCTCACAATGAAAGCAATGCTGAGTGTGCTAGGCCATCAGCTGGAAAGACAGGTGAGGCTTTCTGGGAAGGCAGAGGCTGAGGCAGCTCCAAGATGTGTCTCCATGGACCAGCTGGGCAGGCAGAGTGGCCAGGGAGACAACTTGTGATAATGATCAAGAATAAATATAAACATAAGGAGTAAGGGATAGGAGATGCTTGCTGAATAGAGATGAGGGGAGACTATTTTATATCTGACAGGTAGTCAGTATTTATTAAATTAAAAGTAAATGGCAGAGTAAACAGGTTTTTTTTTAAGGCCTTGTTTTCCTACTAAAATAGGGTTTGGGTTATTTTAAGGATGCCTATTGCATGTGAAGTAAAAACACAGAGAAGACAAGACATATTGGTCTTAAAACACTACCATTTCCCTGGAGCTTACCTTGCTGAAAAGCTCACCTTTTCTGTGTTTTCACTTCAGCACAGTCCATACACATTATTTTTCCTGGAGTGAAAAACTGTATCCGTTTGACTGTGAAGGCAATCAACCTGGGAAGGCAAGTTTGAGAGTTGAACATTAGGTGACTGCCTTAGAAACAATGGACAGACAGCCTGACTAATTCTAAAATATTTGATAACTGTGTAGCTTCTGTCTGATTTCATGCATTAAAAGATTCTTCTGCTCATGGTAAACACAGTCTTTCTTTAGAAGGTGCTGAACCTGAAGGCATGCTAGCCAATATAAAAAATTATCTGGAGTGACTAGATGGATTATGCCTCTTGCCAAGATGTTCACTAATGATTCCTGCACTGGTATGAAATCCTGTGCTTCCTAATACAGACAACTAAATTTCACCTACATGCAAATCATGGAAGAGCCTCAAACTGATTTAGTATAACAAAAGGAAGAATGAACATAAGAAGATAAGCCTGCTCAAGGCCAGCTCATGCGGAGATAATTACAACCTGGAGCTGACTTACTCTTTGTCCTTGACAGTGTCCTAGGTGAGGACTCAGTTTCTCATCCTGCTATTAAGAATACTCTGGATTTGATAACTAAGTTTGGGGGCTAAACCCTCCTCTTGAGGGAAAGGTGGAAAAATGTTTGGCTACATTCTCACTGAGAAGGTTGTGTTAGTGCTACTTTTACTACACTGTGTTATTGATAACTATATGGAGATTTGTTTTCATTATTTAAAATCTCTGTAAATATTTGCAAGGTTATTTGTATCTGTAATTAGCATTAATTGAATTCTAGATCCTAACCACAGAGGGAGGTAAGTTTTTTTATGACCAATATCCCCCTGGTCTTGCTGCTATGATTTACCTGAGAACAATTCCTAAGCTTTGCTAACTGAGCAGAACTCATCTGAGGCATCATTCAAAATTACAGGTTATTAAGATAGTGAGAGCCCACAATAACTTGTCAGGTACCTGGTATGAAAAAAAAATAAAATTTATCTTACAAAATAGAATGGCTGATTCCCATTTTAAAGGAAACAGCTTCATGTGAAAGGCAGATCACCTGCCTTTGGTTTGTCACCTTGGTGTCACATTGCTCAGTTTCCAGTGAGCATTGCAATTGGACGTGAGAACATTAAGGGCAATGGAGCACTTGGGACTGAAGCACATTTAATATGCCAAATATTCAAGAAGTTTAGAGTATTTTTCCTCCTATTATTCTCTGCTACAATCTGATTGCTCTAATCACTAAGAGCCTGCTTCTGATTTCCAGGTACAGTGCATTTATGTCCAGCCTACACTCCTTGTTCTTGGGCTAACCATATCTTTTAGATAAATAGTTCCCTAAACAAGTCCAGAAGATGGAATTGGAAATTAGAATTGCCTTTGCAAAGTGTGGAGCTGTCCTAGATTAATTCATGCCTTTCACTCTATGTCAAGTACCAGCACCCATCTAATTACTTTAGAGCTGTTCAAGCCACCTCATCCTTGCTTCTGTGCAGGGATGTATATCACCCACCTTTACTAATGAATCACATTAGCTGATACATTTTCCCCCTACACACTCATTTTCTTGACTCAAATTGTGTAAGTAATTGCACTTTGAATACTTGAAATGAGTGAAAAATGGTATAATGATGATATGCTATAAAGAAATGCTGTTTTTTCCCTGTCAGGACTGCTGAGGGGAGTGCTCAGTGTCTGCAGCAGCCCAGAGCTGCGTCTGAGCAAGCAGGGAACCTGCCGGCAGGAAAGCAGAGAGGCAGGAGACCCCGGGCCACCTCCGGACTGACAGTCGCCCCTGGCTGGCCCAGCCCAGCAGTAGTGGCCTCGGGAAGGGTCCCAGCCCTGCCTGCATACAGGGAAGGAGCCGACACCAGCCTGCTCCCGGCCACCCCACGCCAGGGACAGCAAGAGCAAGGTAGGCACGTGTGCTGGAAAATTATTAACTAGTCCTTAGTAATCGCAGTGAGGGGAAGAAGGGGAGGGAGACAATTCGGAGTTTAAGGGAAAGATGGAACCTGTCTTGTCTCCAGTGGCTGATGCAAAAAGCTACAGGCAAAATCATATTTCCTAGCTGTGGTAGCTGGGGACATGCACACTCACATGGAGGGACCTCTACACCCACAACTGAGTATTGAAAACCAGCCTCATGACTCTGGACATACCTTGTCACCTGTCTTCTGCCAGCCATGCATTTCTGTTTCGGAAGAGGAGGAAGAGAGGGGAAAGGAAAAGGGATGACTCCTGAGTGCTGGATTTTTGAGGAGAGCACAGTTGTAATCCCAGACCCTAGGACTGGAGAGATTGCTCTGAACAGTGCTTACTTGTGTAGTGCTTTCCCTTCATCCTCAACCCCAAAAAAGCAAGTTCTTTTCACATAAAGCAACAGAGAAAAGATTTCCAGGTTAGAAGTAACATTTTAAGCAAGGTAAGTCCTATTACTATGTATCTTAGAAAGGGGTAAGATCTTGCTTGGGTGGAGCAGAAGCGAATAGAGGGAAGATACTTTGGAATATGACCATGTGGTTGACATAGGAAGCTGGTTACTTCATATTGTGCAGCCTCTTCTAGATCCCCTGTCTCAGATCAAACACTGTATGTTACAGTACTTCTTATTTTTTCTCTTGAAAAACAAACAAACAAACAACAAGACCTACTAAAATCTGGTGTTGGCAGTTTGACCAGAAGTTGCAGACTTGTTTCTTCTGTGTTTTTAGTTGGTTAGCAGTCTCTATGCTTCTGTCTCCTATGAATTTTACCTTAGTAATGATATGGGGACATCCTTTGTTTGATACATGTCATGCATAAGCTCTCTCTTTAAAACCATGTTCTAAAATACTGTGGTTTATTAGAGGGTCCAGAGAAGGGCCACAAGGATGATCAGAGGACTGGAGGACCTGCCATATGAGGAGAGGCTGAGAAAACTGGG
>NW_009952891.1:2998645-3014871 GCF_000747805.2 Chaetura pelagica | reverse complement strand
GTGGCTGTTTGTGTTCTTTCCCCGAGTGAAGAGCGGAACCGGGCAGCGAGGTCGAGAAGGTAGTTCTGCTGATCGCCGGGCGTGTGCCGTGGCCGGCTCGGGCAGCGCTGCTCGGGGCTGGAACTGCTCGCAGGGAAGGGAAGAGGATCGGGTGTGCCTGCTGGGAGGTGCATCGTGCTCTCGCCTCCTCCGTTTCAGTGGATTTGTTTCACTTGAAATATTAAGGCTAGTTTTCTTTTCCTTTTTCCTCACTTATTTGTACTTTTTTTGCACTTAAGAACTGGAGCTGTGTCATTGTTCTACTCACAACTGCTTAATTTATAAGCCACGAGAACGACCAAGCATGCTAAGTAAGAGCTTTCCCCCACTAGGAAAACAAAAGGTTTAATGGCACTGGTTGCTTAGAAGGGTCTTTCAAAACTTCTTAGAGAGTCTTGCTAAAGAGTTTGTTGCTGTGTGATGAACGGTTTGCTCTTACAGGCAGCTCCTCTATTCATTAAAACTAAGGGAAACAACCCTTATTTCCTGTCCTCTTTGCACGTCGGATGTGTACGAGTGCCACTTCTTGCCCTTGTAGAGGAGCCTCTGGGCTTAATTTTTGGATTTGTGCCTCTGAATTTAGCTTTTAGGGAGGGGATTTGAAGTTCTTTTCTGACAGTTTTCTCTGGAACTGCAAGAGCAGTTCTAAGAAATGTTTACAAAACCCTCTGTGGTGCCAGATTTGATTTCTTTAAGAGTTTGAGAAAGTTTTAAGGCTGTTTTGATGTGATGCTCCTGATCATTATTTTAGTGAGGCCGAGAAGGGTTTTTCTGGATGCTGCTCTTAACCTTCACCTTCTGATTATTATATTATGTTTGACAAGCATATTTTATTCCCTTCTATTGATGATTAATAATGGAAGACAGCAAGTTCTGTGAATGTAGTTGGAGAGGGTTTGCATTTTCACAAAGGCAGCTTAGTATCTCATTAAATATAGACAGGCTTAGCTCTTAGCTAGCATGTAGTTAAGGACTTTTTTTAAAAAAAAGTATGCATGTATGAAGACTTTGTGTGTTTACAGAGAAAAATACCGTGTGCCAAAGAAAATGTAGGAAAGATCTGACTGTTCTCTAGCAGTGGGTATATTTTCATATGCTACATGGAGGTGTAAAAGAAGAGAAAATGTATTTTTTACAAGTGTCCCTTTGCAGGGGCAGAGCTAAGGCTGGAGCTTATCCCACAGCCCTGTGTGTGTTATGACACCCACGTGTGACATAACCAACTGCGTGGTTGTGCTGCCTCTCTGTCCCCTCGTGTCCTGTGCACCTGCTTCTGGCTACAATTACCCTCTCCATTGCCCTGAGCTTCTGTCACTGTGGTTTGCCCATGGTTGGAAATATTTTGACTAGCATCATCACCTCCTTTACTTGCATGTAAACACACAAATATTTGCATACAAGTAATTCAGAAATAGCCAGATAAGGCCAGGTCATGCTGACATCTCTCTTTTCTCATGACTGTTGTGTTTCAGGTAGTGGTGTACTTTTGGTGAATCCAGTCTTTTTACACAGTTGAAAGATTAAACTCATCATTAATATGAATATATCTGCTGGTAGTAAAGCTCCCTTACAGCAAACTGCCAGACCAAGCTGGTATTACAATACATGAAATGTGGTTCTTTGCATGAAATGTGGTGTGGGGGTTATTTCTAGATGGTAAGACCAGCAGACAGTGGCCAAAGTTGTTCTTGGTGCTAAACATGGTGGTTGCAGAAGTAAAGAAATTCTTCCCCTACTTTCATTTCGGCATGAGTGGGCTGTGGGGTGCAGAAGCAGTTTGTGGCTAGGATGGCTCCAGAATGAAAGTGGTTACTCATTTAATCTTTTGGTCTATTTTTGTCTCAAGTTTTTATCAAGAACCATTTTTGGATCACTGCCCATAGGGTAGACATTGAGAGTAACTGCTTGAAACTCAGAAGAAGACTGCTGTGGATCATCATTAGCAACTGTAATGAGATTGTAACTGTTCAAGTCTATGTTGATAAATATTCTGGATGTTGCTGGCAGGAGTTGATGGTGAATCTGTCCCTCATGTGAAAGGCTTTTAACAGAGACTAAATAGAGGAACTGAGTTTGAGAGGTTCAAGACACTACTTTGCCTTGGAACAGGGGAGGGGAGTGAGCTGGTGGGAGCTGGGATCACATCCCTTCCCTGAGGCTGAGCTGCCTTCTCCTGGGGGTTGACAGGCAAGGGGGCTGGAAACACCACTCAGCACAGAAGAGGGGTGGCAATCTTTGAGGAGGAAAAAAGGAATGAAATGACGCTTGTTTTTTTTTCTGCATGACAGTTTTAAATAAACAAAATGCAAATCCTGCTTTTTGCAACAGGTTGGCGAGGAGAACCAGACAAAAAGAAGCATCTGAAACACTATAGAAACGAGTGATGCAAAGTGGTGATCCGGGTTTGCATGATGTGTCACTCCACAGTGTAGTTCAAATAGCAAGCATTCATCTGACTAACCACTTTCTCTTTTTCTTAGGGCAGGAGAGAGATGTTTTTTTTGCTTCCTTCTGTCTCAGTCTAATACTGTATTTTCCTCATGTCTGAGGCAGCCCCCTGGACAGATCAGTAATCTTCATTTTCTCTGCCTGATCTGCTCGTGATCTCTGCTCGTTTCCACTCGTTGCTGCCTGTCTGGTTGGTCTCTGGGGGCTGCAGGGGGTAACTCAACCCTGATTGAAACAGCCGTAGCCTTGAGCTGCTCTCTGCTCTTTCAGTTCTGTAATTCTGTTCCTCTGAGCCAAGCTCTGCTAGCTAGGTAGCAGTTGCAGAATTTTTCTTTGTGCCTCTTCTCCTTTTTCATGATGTGTGTGGATACAGCTTGTGTGATATCACCCATGTTATCAGGAAGAGCGCTGCCCGAGGCAGTAAATGGTGTCTGTGCAGCTAACAAAGACAGTGCTGCCTACATAACATTGAACTCAGCCTCTTTGCAGGATTGCTTCTTGCACAGCCTCCCCTTTCTAAGAATAAACAGCTGCCTCTTGTTTTTTGTAAATAAGCATAAGTGAGATCACTCTGGAGAAAGAGTTTGCTTTTTTTCCCTATGGCTAGTTACTAAGCAAAAAAGACATTAAGGAGCAGAAGATGGAGGAATGGGAACCACACTGTCTTGAGGTGGCACCTCAGAGCACAATCCTCACCTCAGTGGCAGCTGTGAGGTCCATCTGGGAGAGGAACTGAACTGACACATTCTTTGTCTCTGCGCAGTGCAGAAAGACACTTACTTGGCTTTCATTCTGTCATTTTTGAGGCATGTGGAGTACATTAAAGTGGTGCTTCCGTTGTTTGCTTTCCCCCAGGGAAGCTGTAAAATACCATGCGAGTCGAGTTGCATCTTCTCAGGCTTGGCTATAGTGCTTATGGGTAAAGAGGGCACGAGTTCTGCCCTGGGAGCCTGACCTCATGCTAATGGACAGGGCTTCAACAGCCTGGAAAATCCCCTTCTGCTTCAGTTAAGTCAGGTTTAATTTGTGGGACTCCTCTGATGTTACAATCTTACTGACTGATTTCAGAGGGTTGCTGGTTCTTTATTTGCCATTGGTTTGAGGCTGTTGCACAGCTGCTTTTTAGTTTGTGTTGATTTAAAATACAGATAAATAATGAAGTAACCTAAGAAATCCATTTTAAGTAACGACTGAGTATCTTTGGTGTAATGATACTCACATTAAAAGGTTGCTGCGTTGTGAATGCAATTTGGAAATGGAAGCAAACATTACATTTTTGACCCATTCTCTATGGTGGGAGTGTTAGGCTCCACAGACTAATCTAGCACTTGCCTCAAATTCTGCATTTCTGCAGGAAGGAGCTGGAGATAGGGTGATGGTCTCAGATGTTTAAATACTAGGGTGTTTCAAGGACAGCACATGTGAATTTGGCCTTTGGGTTCATGCCGGACTGTTGGGGCAATAATTCTGTTTGGTGCCCTGTGACTATGCATTTCAGCTAGCTGCTGGGTCTGGGAAGGTAAATTTGGTGTTGAGCTGCAGCCTCCCTTTGAAAGGTGATCACATAGTAGAGGATAAAAGCACAGAGAAAACAACAACCTGCCATTAAATCCCTGGGCGGTTTTCCACTGAGGGCAGCAGTGCAGGGAAGGGCTCTATTACAGTTTTCTGGAAAAAGCAAATAAGCCTTTGTGTGCCATGTTTCATGGCTGTGTTTCTTACCTAGACTTTGTGCCTGATCTGATCACAGACCGCTGTGTGTGAGACAAAGGAAAGTGGAGAACCTTGACCTGGAAGTTTCTCTTGAATATTAAACCATGTTGGCCCTTTGCCATGCCTCATGAGCAGCATATGACTTCAGAAGTGGCAGAGTATTAGGAGCTAAGGCTGATCCCAAAAAGTTGGAAAGCAGAGTGTGTGTTGGTGCCACTTTGAGTGGGAGCTAGTGAGCTAATGCTGGGTATGGGTGGGAAGCCCAGCTGGATGGACCACTATTGGTGCCACAGCCAAGAGATGTCAGTGGAGCCCAGCCAATGTGCTGGGCACTCCCATGCTGTGCTGCAGGAGCTGCAGCCGTGGGGCTCTGTCTTGTTCACCTTGCCTTCCCAGTGCTGGTTTAGGCAGGGTGTGGGGTATTCTGTTATGGCAGCTCTACCATGGGGAATCACACTGCTTTCCTTCAGGCACAGCTCTGCATCTTACAACCTTTCCAGAGTGCTGCTTTTCCCAAGCTTTCAAATTCTTTGCCACTTCCCGTTTAAGAGACTATCCCCGACAAAGAGACTGTCCAGACAAAGCATAGTCTGTGTCCAGGAAATAAACATTTAATCTTGCCTGTCCAGATGGGGAGGAATTTTCTTTTTATGTTAGTACTCATTTAGTGTTTGGTTTGTGTACATTGTGCAGCCAATCATGTTGACCAAGACACTCTGTAGAGTTATGGACTCTCTCTTTTTATGAGTTTCTGCCTTTTCAGTGATTATAGTTTAGTTGCTTTCTCTTCATGATATGATTTCAGAAGGCTGGTCAAAGCCATTTGCTTGTTTTCTGTTATGTCAGTTACTTGATTAAAGACAGGGTCATGATTGCAAGTTCCTGACTATGACTTAAAAGGGTAAATGAAACTCCCAAAAAGCAGCTTCAAAGAATTTCCTGTTTATAAAGTTTACACATGTTACTGAGGTGTAAGTAAGTTATCTGGATTTTTTCACCCAGCTCAGCAGAGCAGTGCTTGTCTGTACAGTGGCATATCCAGAGCAGGAGCTCTGCAGACAGCAGCAAGGGAAGGCAGAATGTACATGGCTGTGTAGATTGTGACTCTTATTTCCTCCAATAAATCTAGCAATGGGGATTATGAAATATGGCCATAGCTTTTTAATAAATTTGTGAAAGAGACTGGTAGGAGGAGGTCTTAAAGTATTTAAAAGTATTTCATATGGTGGGTTTTTAATTTTACTGGTAGAGGAATGAATATACAGAGTGAACATTTGTATTAAATTTCTGCTTTATGGTGTTATGGAAAGTGTGTCTGAAAAGTGATCTGCCACAATTCTTAGTTTCTGAATAAGCATGCACTTTATTTCCATGCAGAATGGCTGCTTTTCTCTATCCCAGAAGCTCTGCCAGTCTTAAAAATGATTTTCACCAATGTTTATAACACAGGTTCTAAAGAAAATGAAGCTTTATATATAATCTGCAGCCCCACTGTCTTCTGATCCGTTATTTAAAAAAATTTATATTTACTTTTCCCCAGCACCAGGTCTAGGCAAGAAAGGTCTCCCTCCCTGGGGGCATGAGATGCACTGTAGTGTCTTTTACCCACAGCAGCAGGGACTTCAGGAAAGAAATTCACTGCTGGAACCATGCCAGGCTGAATCTGGCAGAGCTGCTGGGCAGGCACTGCCAGCAGCATCCCAGGGTAGTGGTGTTATCATACTGCTGCCTGCAGTCTCAGTTTTTCACACACTGACCCTTCCCACCCTTCTGTCCCTCAGGCTTTTCATGGAGAGAAACCTCTCCTGAAAATCCTCCCAGAAGAATAAAATAAGAAAAATAGTTTAGCATTTATCACAGCCCTGTAGGGAGAAAAGTCTTCTTGCTGGACACTTGTTAAGCTGGTGTAATTAGGGTTTGGGATGCTAATCAAACTTGTTCTTAAACACTTCAGTGTGGCTGCAGTGCTGCCTTTTCCCTGGCACAGATCCTGAGGATTAACCCTCTCTCTGGTACTCCACTGATGTGGAGCTATGTGGCCTGGGATTTCCTGGCCACCAAGACCAGGGTGAACCCACCAGCATCTGGTTTCCCAGTGCCATGACATGACTTCTTCTGGACTTAGAGCTTGCTCCTGAGGCAGACAGAGGTGCAAGCTTACTTGAGATTCCTTAGATGTGTAACATCAGGTTTCATGCAAAACATTGGTCTAGATAAAAATAACAAAAGCATGGTTACACATTTCCCTGACTTCGTTTTCTCACTGATCTTGAATCTCTCTTGTTTGTGGTCTGATCCAGTTCCATGTCACTCCTGTACAGGCCTTGTGTGCATTGTGTCAAATCCTTGTGGGAAGGACTGCACCCTAGAGCTGTGTGTGTGGGGCTGCTGTAGGAAAGAGCACCCCAGCTGCCCTTTCCTTCTGGCTGTGTGTGTGACTCCTGCCTGCTTTTGGCAGGAGAGGCAGTGGGGTAGGGTGTTGGGCTGTGAATCTTGGATATATGCAAGTTCTCCCCCAAAGAACCATGTGTGAGAGGGTGTGTTGAAGACGCGTCTCCATCCTTGGCATGTCCCATGGTGTGTGCATGGGGCTTGTTTCCAGCTGGGCTGCTCGCTCTGTGCTCTGGGTTTGTGTGGCAGGCAGCAGCCCAGCTTGCTTTTGCATTTCACCCATCCCTGTCAAGGCTGCCAGCTGGCTGTCAGTGCCCCCTGCGTGCCTGCACCCTACCCTCAGTACATATGGTTTTCTGGGTTTGGCCATTTTTTTGGGTCCTTCCACCAGGCTTTGCTGCAGGAGCCCTGGCACTAGCTAGTAGGTCTGGTTACCCCGTTGTGCTCCTGGTGTGTGGCTACGTGCATGTAGGTGGCTGCTATCAGGTCTCAGCAAATCTGGAAAATGTTATCTTCTTAAGGTCACGTAACTATTAGCACATGGCCAAACAGGTACATTGAATCAAAATAATCTTTCATAAAAGCACTCACTGCCATTGCTGTGTGCAGTGCTTGCTCTGCTTGTGTCCCATTCCGTGTTTGCACTTGAAATAGATACAGCTCTTTGGGGTGGTGACTGTTGTGATACAATGCTTAGTACAATTTTCTATTAAACTTGTGCTTCTATAATGTTTTTTAGTTTTATACTTGAAGAACATATATGCCTCAAGATTCATCTTCTTTTTTCAACCATAACAGATGATTTTTACCTTCCCTGAAAAGCTTATGTTGCTCTTTGCCTTGCTTTGGTTTGTGTTGACTTTTGAGCATTAACACAGCAGACATAAATAATAGCAACAGCATCTGTGATTCTGGATGGCTCTGTCCTGTTCCATACACTTCCAGCACATCAGTGGAGCCACGGCTCTCAAATCACAGCGTGGTCAATAGTTTTGTTGTTGTGTAAGTAGGCACGAAATCCAGCCTCGCACACGTGCCTGTGCTGGCGCTGCGGTTTTGCAGGCAGGAAAGCACAGTGCAACTCCTTTTGCCATTTAACTGGCTCTGAACACAGAGGGTGGATGTGCTGAGCACGAAAGACTAGTTTGTGCAAACATGGTAATTGGGGAAAGCAATCAAACTCCCTGTAGGTCCATTTTCTCATTAGTTGGCTAGGAACAATGCACAGCCTACGACTATTGGGATCAAGCCATTTTGCTTCCCCAAGAAGTCTAAAGTGTATAGTCAATGATGCTTTCTAAACTGGCAAACAGACCAAGGGGGTATGGGTAGAGGGTTTGTATAGTGCGTAGTTTCCAAAGGGTTCAAGATGTTTACTCAGGTGGCTGCTGTCCCTGAAGCAGTTCTGGAGGCTGTGAGCTGTGGGCGTGTGCTTCGGCTGTATTAGTATTCATGGAATCACAGATTTGATTACACCACGTAGGGACTACCTGTTTGTCAGTGCAGTAGACCACACAGTTCTATCTAAAGCAGCAGCTCGCAGAGTGGACAAGTTGTGATGCCAAGACTGAGCTGAGGAGAGGTCTAATCAGGGTAAAATGGCAACAGTTTCTGTTTTGCAAATAGTTTGGTTGTGTATGTTTGTTTTTGTACTCTCTGTTTTGCAAGTAGTTTGGTTATGTAACAAACAAGAGATTTGTCCAATGTGTATATTTACATAGTACTTGTCGTATAGAATTTAGTTAACATCCCCTTCGCAGCAGCAACGTTGTTTATCTCCACTGTAGAACTGAGGAAATGAGGACACTGAGGGGAGTCTCATGGGCACAAACACAAGCTTGAGTACACCATGATGAGATACACTGTAAATTGGGTTGAGAAATGTACTGTACGGACAAAGAAAAAGAAATGCAAATAGTAAATGGGCCAGTGATCTCTGAGCATATGTATATGAAATTTATCCATTAAAATTTAGGTCTGTCATCCCAACTCCTGCCTTAAGTGTGTATGTGTGTGTAAAAATGTTCCCTTTTGCTTGATTTTAGTGGACTGTGGGTTTCTATGTCTCTTGATTGCTCTGTCAGTTAGCACAAGCTGAATATACACTTCATCAAGCCATCTTTGTCAGAGTGATGACACCAGTCATCTTTCATGCTAGTGGAATGCAGGTTTAAACCTATGCTGTGGTAGAACAAAAAAAAATGGGTGCAGCCACTTGTGTAGGGAGCAGTTGTGCTGCTGGAGTCTGGGAAGTACGATGCAGGTGGGAAACTGTGGGACAGGATAGACTAGGAGGAGGCTTTAATTGAAATCAAGAGCATTTCTTTGTTGCTCAACAGAAAGTGAGAATTTTCTTCACTCTTGTGTCAAATACAGAGGATTTTCCTAAAGTGAATTTCAGTGAATTATCTGTCATTAATTGGTATTGATGCAGGTTCCTGATGACATCTCAATAACAAACCTTTTGTTTAATTGATTTCTGGGGGATCTAGTGGAAATATGCTCAGGTTATTAGACTAGGATGCTTTAAAATATGTATAGGAGGTGCTAGGCTGTGAGACTTGGGAGATGGCCTGTGCTTTGGGACAGCCAGAAACAGAGTCAGGGCTGGCAAAAAGGAGCCTGGGGCCTGTGGGTGCCTCACAGTACTGGTGTGAGGATCAAGTTTATTTGTGAGTGGTTTCTAACTCTATACCCTGCCATCTGCCTCTTGCTGTAATGTTGGTGATGAAATACCCTCTGAGGATTATTTTTTTCCTTTGCCAATACTGGTATGCCTCATAAATTTCCATGGCTATAGATTTTTGTAATGTGGATTGTTTTCCCTTATTGAAAATGTTGATTAGGAAGGAAACACAGTGGACTAATTGTTCTGAGTAACACTTGAGCCACATAAATATTTCAGGGGATTTCAGTAGCCTTAAAAGGCTCGAAGTTGCACATGAACAAACACCCATAATCATGACTGAAGTTTTGTGATGTGAAAGGAGGCTGAAAAAGGGAGAACTTCAAAAGTGCTAGGGATTTACATATGTATAAATATTCTTTATAATAGTATGACACTGTATAAGTCCATTTGCCTTGTAGATGAGCCTTAAGTTGCTTAGACACAAGACACATGAAATATTTCTCATGTTTTGGTATAAATATATTCTGCCAAAATGAAATCAGCCCTGGAATAAATCCACATGGGATGTGCCAGCATGGAAGTAGTGGCAGAGGGAGAGCTTCAGACTTGCATAAGCACTGAAGGAAGAGCTGAGCTTTGGAGCTGGAAGGGACAGCTTGTTCCCTGTTCAGCCACATACTGTTCTTTTTCTGGGAAACAGGTAAGCCTGTGTTTGAGTCTGTTTAGCAAGAATAGGATGAGGTGTATTAAATATTGCCTCTGATATCCAGTAGTAGAGTTCCCAGCCTTGGCTAATGGAGGTGGGATGAAGGGAGCTGGAGTCTGGAGTGATCAGTACAATGGTTCTGTGCTGGAGAACATAAAACATTGAATAGATAATACCTGGTTTCTGGCCAAACCCAGCTGAATTGTTGACAAGCTCAACCTTTAGAAATGTTTTATACTAGTGGGGTTTATTGTCTAAAAAAGAGTAAAGGCAGCTATTCAACTGACAAATCAGGGGAGTGATTTAGAAATACTAAGATACTTTTCTAGAAGGCATTTAGGTTGTTTTGTTTTGTTTTGTTGTTGTTTTTTATTTGTTTGGTTTTGTACTTAAAAATTTAAAAGTGGGGAAAAGGAACACTAGAAAAAAGCTTGTAGCTCCTCATGCTTTCTATCCCATTTATGTCACTTCAGGTGGAAAATTTAAAGTCTGATTTACAAATAAGCCTGCACCCTTACCTCTGTGCTCCCCTGAGCTTGTGCTTCTTTCCAATTTGATCCCATACATATTCTGCCCTTTCCTTTTCTCACCTTATTTGCTATGCTCTCTCTTTTGATTTTACTGTCGTTTCTTGATATCTTTGTAAAAAGGGTTATTCCTCATTGTTCACTTAAAGGAAAGGGGTTTTTTTCACATGACAGTTAAGGTGTGAGACTCCTTGCAAAGGTATACTGTGGGTGTTAAAAGATTATATGAGCTCAAGAAGAGCCTGAAAAATTTCCTATGAGGTTATTAAATACCACTATGCAACCTTTGGTTTGGTATTTATTTAAGCCATGCATCCAGGATGCTGGAAAGTTGTTGAGGGTAAGCACTGCTGTGTACTCACCTTATACTTAATTCTGACCTAGGCAGCTACACCTGGCATTTCTCCACAAAAGTCCTTCTGTGGTCTCCCTTCACACTTCCCACACATCAATGGTGCAGAGTCCAGTTGGAGACCTGTCACTAGTGGTGTTCCCCAGGGGTCAGTACTGGGCCCAGTCTTATTCAACATCTTCATCAATGACCTGGATGAGGGAATGGAATGTATTTTCAGCAAGTTTGCTAATGATACAAAGCTGGGAGGATTGGCTGATACACCTGAAGGCTGTGCAGCCATTCAGCAAGATCTAGACAGACTGGAGAGCTGGGCGAAGATGAACTGAATGAGGTTCAACAGGACAAGTGCAGAGTCCCACACCTGGGGAGAAAAAACACCATGTACCAGTATAGATTAGGGGTTGACCTGCTAGAAAGCAGCCCCTTGGAGAAGGACCTTGGGGTCCTGGTGGACAACAAGTTATCCATGGGACAGCAATGTGCCCTGGTGGCTAAGAGAGCAAACAGTATCTTGGGATGTATTAAGAACAGTGTGGCCAGCAGGTCAAGGGAAGCACTTCTCTCCCTTTACTCTGCTCTCGTAAGACCACATCCAGTTTTGTGTCCAGTTCTGGGCTCCCCAGTTCAAGAGGGGAAATGGCAGCAAGTTCCAACACAGGAAGTTCCATCTCAACATGAGGAAAAACTTCTTTACTGTGAGGGTGACAGAGGCCTGAGACAGGCTGCCCCGAAAGGTTGTGGTGTCTCCTTCTCTGGAGACTTTCAAGACCCATCTGGACACGTTCCTATGTGATCTGCCCTGGGTGTTCCTGCTGCAGCAGGGGGGTTGGATTTGATGAACTTCAGTGGTCCCCTCTAATTCCTATGATTCTGATTCTATGCTTCTATGATTTTGAGATTCCCTGTCCCTTTATTACAGCCTGCCTGGGACACGTGAAGACTAACATTTTATCTGGGGGAAACAACACTTGCTGCTGAAGGTGACGTTGGCTGCAGGGAAGGCGCACTTGGATCAGCTCTTTGGGAGTTGGCATACGTGTTTCTGCTTCTGGCAGTGTGGGTGTTGCTGGCAGTGATTTTACAAGCAGCTGGGCAGTGCTATGGCTACAGAAACAACTGGGTTTGTAGACTGGTGGTTGATGTAGAAAGCAGTCAGCAGACTGAGAGCAAGTCAAGACGCTGGGTGCCACACCCCAGTGCTGGCTCAGCATGGTTATTTTGCTAGTCCAGGAGTGATGATTCATGGTTTTCTGTAGCCATTGTCTCAAACTGCCCCAGCAGCACGTGGATGGGTGTAACATCCCCTCATGATGGCTCCTGCTGGGTCCCACCATATTTGGTTGGTGAGAGGCTGCTGTGTCCTGCCCAGGTGCAGACAGTGCAAGGGCTGATGTGCAGGTCTGTCTCCCCAGCTTACTTTAAGCCTGGTGCTTTTTAACCTGTGGATTTGCACGAGCGAGGAGATGAATCTGTATGCACAATCTTTTGATTTACCATGGGCTTACATTTCAGGTAAGGTTACATCTCCACTGTACCATGTGGCTGGGTGCTGGCGATGCCTGTGCTGACCCCACAGGGGTGGGTTTCAATGCACAGGACAGGCTAACATTGTGTAGATAGCAGTTCTGGTGTGAAGCACAGCTCAGTCTGTTCCAGCCTTAGCTTTGGCAATGCGGTGGGCCCCCTCTGCACAGCTCTGCAGATGTTTTTCCCCTGCTGATAAGGCAGGGTTTCCCAGAGCTGCTGCAACAGCTCTTTTTCCTTGCTGTTTCCACACCCTTCTCATACTGTTCTTACGGCCTTGTGCCTGCAGCTGTGTTAGTGTGGGCATGGCAGGTGCTCATGAGAACCCCCCCTCTTCCTGCTGTCCCTGCCTTGTTGTGGACTCTTGGGCTTGTACTAGAGATAACCAAAACAGCATGCAGGTAACAGTCATTTAAATACTTGATTACATTAGGCCATAATGTATGTTCACAGGAACTTAAGTCACTGGGCAACCCTTGCACCTGATTAGCATGCACTAACTATTGTCACCATATTTACCCATCATCTTCATCCTTACTTGGGAAGAGCTCCCAGAGGAAGATGCTTGCCTGGGACCTGTTGTTGCTTTTCTAGGATGGCCATGAATTTTCCATCTCTCTTAATCTTCTCTTTAAGCAAAAGGGATAGGTAAGTGATGTATTGTAAGCAGGCTGAAGTCTTGGACTTGTGCTGAGTGTGAGGGGAGGTGTGTTGGTCTCAGGACAGCTCTGTGTCATTCCCAGCTCAATGACTGCTGCCCAGCCCTGTTCTGAGGACATTACCTTACCTCTGGGTGCTGCTGTGTTCTGCTCCTGCTGTCATACTGTTCTTACGGCCTTGTGCCTGCAGCTGTGTTAGTGTGGGCATGGCAGGTGCTCATGAGAACCCCCCCTCTTCCTGCTGTCCCTGCCTTGTTGTGGACTCTTGGGCTTGTACTAGAGATAACCAAAACAGCATGCAGGTAACAGTCATTTAAATACTTGATTACATTAGGCCATAATGTATGTTCACAGGAACTTAAGTCACTGGGCAACCCTTGCACCTGATTAGCATGCACTAACTATTGTCACCATATTTACCCATCATCTTCATCCTTACTTGGGAAGAGCTCCCAGAGGAAGATGCTTGCCTGGGACCTGTTGTTGCTTTTCTAGGATGGCCATGAATTTTCCATCTCTCTTAATCTTCTCTTTAAGCAAAAGGGATAGATAAGTGATGTATTGTAAGCAGGCTGAAGTCTTGGACTTGTGCTGAGTGTGAGGGGAGGTGTGTTGGTCTCAGGACAGCTCTGTGTCATTCCCAGCTCAATGACTGCTGCCCAGCCCTGTTCTGAGGACATTACCTTACCTCTGGGTGCTGCTGTGTTCTGCTCCTGCTGAAAGACTTTTTGGCAAGATGTAGGATGAAGTATCAGTGTGCACTCTCTCCCTTTAAGCAAATCCTAGTGACTGCTATCACCTGTGGCAGCTGACACAGTAGATCTGGGCACTCCTGTGTTTGACTACAAGCAAAGGACCCTGGATAACTCTAATCTGGGCATTTGGGAGCAAGAAGTCTATGCAGCATCAATCATGGCAAATACTTGTTTTCCAGCAAGAGAGGATTTTTTCCTCTCTATTTTTGATAGAATGAGCTACAGGTATCATAATATATTCTTCAGCATATAATGATAAAGCAGTTGAAATATGGGCCTAGTTTAACTATCCACTCTGTTCCTTGACCTAAAGGCAATTTTTAAGTGCTTCTGGCAGCTTACACAAACAGCAGAAAATACTGGACTACCAAAAGTCCAGATATTTGTCAATATACTTTATAGGCTGCTGATGACTTAGTTCCCCTCCCACCCCTTTCTGTGGTCTCTGCTGTGCAGGGCTGGTTTGTGCTGCATGGCCAGGAATGCTTTCAGACACAGCAAACTGCTTGCTAGAGAAGCAGAAGGGCAGCCGCAGTGTTTGGGGAAAAAGGTGTTCACGCTGAGACTGTTGGAAAATAGCTGTTGCTACTTAAACTCAACCCTGTGTTAATCCAAATTAATTTGTATGCACAGACAAGCAATAGGAATTTTCCTTGTTGTATTTTGGTTACCTTATAATTGGGCTTTTATTAGGACACAGGGATAGTTGAGCAATGCCTGGGTCTCCATTGACTGCCAAATCACTGCAGAGTGTGGTCACTCCTCTGCAGTCTCAAGAGTGTAATGTTTAAGCTGTAATCCTTTGTGTAGACATGTCACATGCATGTTGCAACTCCTCTGAGTTTCAGTGTTAATTGAAATACCAGTATGAATTGTGGAAAGTTAGTCATGCAAAGTAAGCTGGAAGAGGAAGTTTTTTGGGCCAGCTGTTTTGTAATTGGAATGTTTTGTAAGTGCTTAACTCTGTGATTGCAGAGGAGTGCTGTGATGCTCTGTGGTGCTGAGGTCCTTGGGTGCACCAGGGTTTGGGTGCCAGAAAGTACTTTGGAAATAAACTGCAGGTGGGAGCAGTACTGTGGCCTGGTGCTCAGGATGAGTGGGTGCTTGGGTGGCTAAGAGAGATGCCAGGGAGCTGGTGGCTGCTTTAGAGAAACTAAAGGCACCCTTGGGAGTCAAGCACCCCCAATTCCACTCCTTCATCAGGGCAAGCTATTGCAAGGAGCAGAGGGGTCCTGGTGGCTTCACTTTTTCAGTAGATGAGAGCAGAGGACATACTGTTGGGAAAGGGCACTCTGGAGCAGGTTCTGTCTCTAGTGCTTACCATATGCTGTCAAGCCATATTTGTTCACTTGCTGAAAAGAGCTTGTAGCTGTCAGTAGAAGAGCAGGCAAAGCTCAGGGGTTTGTCTGCACAGCTTCCGTAGTGAAGGAAGGAAATGCAGCTCTGTAGAATAACTTGGAAACCAGGACATTTAAAAGTGGATCACTTAAAAAGAGCTCTTGACATTGTTTTCTGTGTTTTCCTTGAATTTAGAAACAATCAAATTTTCAGACATCCACATTCCTCTTAAAAGTTGCAATGAAGAGCTAACTCCCAGCAAATCCCAGCTGAAAGCAGCTGCTACTCGGGTACAAAAACTTCTCTCTCTCTCTCTCTCAGGAAAGACCTGGTTTTCCAGGCATGTGTGGTCAGTGCTGTCTGGTTCATAGACTGTCATGATACCTTCTGAAAGTGATTCCTCCAGACACTATCACTTCTGGTATAAGGAGGCTGGAAAGAGCTTTTTCTCTGTGCTGGAGCTCAAGGCACGCAGAGAGTGCTTCTAGGGATGAGATCTGTGCCTGCTGGAGCTGTTGTGATGTCTATTGTGTGCAAAAGAAACCAGTGAAAGATGGAGAGATTTCCTGGAGTCTGTCACCCTGCCCTATCTGTTTTGACTTCTTTCTAGGTATATCCTGTCATTAAAAGTGAGACTAGATTTCAGTGGTTGTGTTGTGCTGGTCAGAATGGATAACTTCCCCAAACCTGCTATTTTTAGGGCATTTTCAGAGGTATGGAGTACACTTGAATAGGAAAAGAATGCATAGATATAGAGAAATTATGGTGAAACTTGCATGTGTCAACCTTAACTGCTTCAATAGATTTTTTTGTAATAGTTTGTGGAGAATTTCAGAAATTTCTCCAGGATGTATTGCAGCCTGTGCTTTGTAGGTCAGCTGGTGCAGAAGAGATGGTGGGGTCTCTTTGTATACACATTGGCCAACTGTTCTGGAAAAAGTATGGAAAAAAAATATTTTTGCTTTGAAATGTTAAATTTGTCTGTTGTTTCCATTATGCTTATGTGATTTATTTATATTTCAGTTTGGTGTATACCTACAAATTAGGAAAAAAAAATTAAAAATCAGATTGGTGTACTTGAGGGGAATGTTGTTGGTATTTGTGTACTTTGTATCGTGGTGGCACGTGCCCTTTCCTGAGAC
>NW_009952891.1:2969893-2998362 GCF_000747805.2 Chaetura pelagica | reverse complement strand
AAAAAAAAATTAAAAATCAGATTGGTGAACGATAAGTGATGCATGTTGACATGGGCAGATTTAACAGGAAGGTGGCACGTGGTTTGAGTTTCCTGAAGAGCCTGAAAATATCACTACCTTGCGTCATGTTACGATCATTCTATAAATACTCAAAAGCAAATATTTTGCTGGCTCAAGCAGAGAAGAGATATGGTCTGTGGTGGCCCTCATCTCTGTCCTAGCTGAAATCTCATGCTGCTGGGATTTTTGTAGCTGTGTTTTGCTGCTATGGGGTACTGGCTGCCTTTACAAGGCACTGCAAGTGGGGTGCTGGTGTGGAGCTCGGGCAGGGTGCTCTGTTAGTGCCGTCTGGGGTTTGTGTGGTGTCCTCCTCACCATGAGAAAGTGGACACTGGTGTGTGGACTGGAGCAACAGGGGAAAATGCATGGAAACAGAGTGGGAGCTGGTGGGCTCATGAGAGATGTAAGTAAGTAATTTTTTAGAGGGGAAGGTATTTGTGGCTCCTGAAGAAGTGCTGGTAGGCAGCTGTCTTAAGTCCTAAGGTGATTTTTGATTTGCAGAGGGACAGTTCACAATCCAGGACAGTATCTGACAAGCACGTTTGAATACTGCCAGTAACTGCACTTGGAAGGTAAAACTTATGTGAAGAAGAAGGCTGGGAGAGGGGCTGGGGGTGCAAGGTTTTGGTTTGAGTGTTTGCTGGAGGTTTCCTGCATAAACACTGCCCAGCTCAGAGTTCCTCCAGCTGCACACTCAGGTGGGGTGGTGTTGCTGCTCCTCCCAGAGTGCTGCCAGTGGAGACGATTTTATCTCTGCACAAACAATGCCAAGACAGTGGCCACTCCAGAACAAACTGAAATAGCTCAGCTCCACCTTTATCTGTGAAAAGGTTCAGATGAACTGGTCTTCTGCCCTGAGCAAGCTGAGCAGAGGTTTGCAGGAGGCAGGAGCTACTGTCACCCACTGTGTGCAGTGCGCACGGTAAAACCTGGTAATTCAGTGTCCAATCCTGTTCATTGTGTACAATTTTTACTGTGTTGGAGAAGCTCAAGAGGCAAATGTGTGTGCTAGTGCACTTGCATATGCAGTGTCTCAACACCGATGCCAGCACAGAACGTTGCTGAGCTGTAGTGCAGCCACAGGGTTCCTGTTGCTGCTTGTTTGCATCCCCTCCTGTTCCGAGCTGTTCTCGCTCGCTGCAGCGGGTGTGGAGTGGAGTGTAGCTGCTCCTGGCTGCCTCTAGCTGCCTGCTTTTGTGTATCAGCTCTTGCTGAGCTCTGATCACGATTTAGGTCTTGTGTAATAGAAATTATGAGAGTCAAGGCCATTCATCTACTTTGGCTGTGGGCAGAGAACAAAAAGGGTATTTGTACAGTGAAGTGGCACTGAATCCTCTACGTCACTGTTTTATGTTTACAGAGCTAAAAGCACAAAAATGACATAAATGGGAACCATCATATACATTGGCACACTTTTAACTCCATTTAGCCTTATTTGTTTGTAAATATTTCTGTGGTTCATCTGTGCTTTAAAGAAGGGAGGAAAAATCCTCCTGCCTCCCTATCCTTGTTTGAGGAAGGTGAAGGGCAGTACTTTGTGGTTGTTCTACTGTATTGCTGTGGATGGATGAATAGCTCTGCATTTTGCTTGTCACCTGACAAGCTGGTCTATACTTAGGTTAGGAGAGAGAGTGTGCAATTCTGAAACCTGTGTTTTCACTTGTGCAGAGGCCAGACCATGTGTGCTGAGTTATCAGAATGAGTTTTAATTGTTTGCTCTTATTTTTCCTGGGACTTACTGGAGTTACAGTTCTGCTATGTCAAACATGTATTCCTTGAAAGCAAGACACCCAAAGGAGAGGTCTTTCAAAATCTGGGGAGTCTTCCTCAGTACCAGCCAGCACAGCAGGTCTGTTTGGAGGAAGAGGAAGTTTGGAAAATCCCATCCCTTTGGTGTTACCATCTCAGTCTCAGCTGAACATGCCATGATGCTGGGCTGGGCACTAACTTGTGGGTGGCAAATGCGTGGTTTTGTTTTCAGCTGAGCTGTTGCTCTTGAGAATAGCAAAGAAAGCTCTAGCTGGTACACGAGGAAACATGACTATCCACTTCTACTACCTTCTCAGCACCCTGAGCAATTAAAGACAAAAGCCTTTGTTCCCTGGTGACTTCAGTCTTAAGAGGCCTTTTAAATTTAATCCTTAGTTTCAGAAAGAAATAATAGGAATTTGTCATTGACAAGAAGGCTGCATGTGAAGGATCCACTCCATAATTCATGAGGTAGGGAGTGTATTGCTGTTGGTGTGCTAAGAAAGGGATCTTCTCCCTCCTCTGCTGTAGGATGTGAATAAGAGCACAGATCTGACATGGGCTGCTGGGGGTCTGAATGCAAATATAGACTATTGGCTTCCTGACTGCTGGAAGATTGTTGCAGACTCAGCCCTACCAAAGGGACTGCTGGGTTTGCCAGATCTCGCTGGAAGGGGCACCTCCTTGCAGTCAGCCACTGCCTCCCAGCTTTGTCTGTGTTCTTGTCCTCGGCAGACGACATTAACTGCCTGACTCTGTCTGAAGTGAATTAAGGACCACTTGTATGATTTTCTTCTTGCAGTCAAGCTGAAGGTGTTACAAGTTCTGACAGAGCTTTGCTAATAGCTGAGCAGCAGCAATGAAGTTAGAATCTGTGATTGCACAGCAAAACTGACCTCTGGCAGTGGAGGTGCAGCCTTTATTTCAGCATTTCTTCTTCTAGTCTGTCTTTCTTGTAATGTGTTTGTGTGCAGTGGCAGAAGGCTCCTGTGTGCTGTCAGTGTCCCAGCTCCATCTGAGTGGAGCCACAGGGGTGTGCTGATACCTAGTGTTGGGGCTGAGCTCTGCTTCAGGAGCCATTGCCTGTGAATGAGGCAGGAGTAAGCAATGTCTTAGTGGTGGAGGAATTTGTTTGCAGTGGGGCTTCCTAGTACAGCTTACAAAAGCTGCGAGATTTAAAAAATAAATAAACTTAACAAAAATTACCTCACTGACACGGAGCAGGAGCTTTTGGTGCAACTGTGTTCATGTCTACGTTTGCAGGAAGTGAGTCATTATTACAAAATCAACCAGCGGAAGAATTTGTGACTTTCATGGCAGTTCCCATTTTGGGCTAAGTCAGATCTCTCCCTCTCTCTAGGTTCTTCTCAGGCATCAGGAATGTCTTCTGAGCCCACTTCATCTGCCTCGCAGCAGTCCTCCAGCTCTCCACCCTCACCCAATTCTCTCCATCTGCCTGAGAACCGCAGGGGCAGGGATCGCTCCCCGTCGCCCATGAGAGGGTACCTCATCCCCAGCCCGCTGCCCACCCGCCGGACCAGGACGTTTTCAGCGTGAGTACCAGGGAACTTGCATCTCAGAGACACAACCAAACAGTTGCCTTTGGGCAGAATGCTCATTCCTCTGCTGAGGTGATGGGAGGCAGGGGGGTGGCTGTCTCTGGAAGATGATTTGGTATTTTACTGTTATCTCTTCTCCAATAAATCCTGATGCCACTAGACTTTTAGTCCAAATCAACTGTCATTTTTCAGTGTTCTGCTTGCATAAATGATTTTCAAAGTCTTTTCTGCTCTTTAAACTATAGTTTTACAGGGAGGGGAAATACGCTAAGAATTTTCAGAACAGTTTATTGTCTGAAGTTTTGCTTCACTTCAGATACTGGGTTGTGGCTCTTGGGACCAGTTCCTGTTGGTGTTTCTTCATCAGCTCCACCTCCTCCTTTGACATGACCTCTCGTCGCCACCCCTGAAGCACTGGACCAGACCTCACTGGAGGTTTTAGTTATTTCACTTCTGACACCTGTGCTAACATCATCCAGATTACATTTTGGGGATGGTCCATGGTTCTGTCACTTTTCAGAAGGCTTTTTCCTCTTTCTGTTAAGCCTTCATATCTCCATTTTAAGAATGCTCAAATAGACCTGTAAAAGGTTATGTTGGTTTTCAAGGTATGAATCCTCATTTCTTTGATTCTCTAAGATTATGTGAGGTTTTCCATAAAAAGAGATTATGTTTGTTGCTTTTTGTAGTTATTTGAGGTAGTGACCCTACCAGCAGAGCTGGCTTTTCTTGACCTTTCCTGTGGCCCCATGCAAGAGCCATGTAGGCTTCTGGAAGCCCCTCACCCAACTGGGTCTACTCCACAGTGCAGCACCAGAGGATGGTGTGGCAAGGTTTGGCTGTTGCAAAAAAAATTCCCAGTGCCTGTGATGGGGCATCCCACTGAGGTGCTGATCTGCAGGAGGCAATGTGGGCTTCTCAGTTAATCTCAGTGGCCTTTCAAATCAGGGTCTGAGGGTGTAACGTGAAGCTGTGGTCAATCAGTTGCACTTCTGCCACAGTCTTGCAGTTACTTCTGTGTACAGGAGGTCTGGTAGTGCCAAGTGAAACACTGTGGAAGTAAGATCTCCAACCCACAGCTACCCTATTTTGTGCTGCTTAAACTACCTGGTGTGCTTTTTCCTTTTTGCTTCTTGCAGTGTTACTCAGCTCTTTTCCGAAAGAGTTACTGATGCAGTTTTAAATAACATCAATCTCAAAGATACTTTGTATTACTTTTGTATTTAAAATGAAGCAAAAAAGAACAGCAACAGCAGAATAAAAATTCCTATGTAGTCAGTTCCAAAAGCCTTCAAATGCCTTAAACTTTGCAAAAGAAGTAGATTGCTAAAAGGAACATAATTTACTTGATAATTAGGATTGTCCTTGAAAAGCAATTCTGTGCTGGTTTGCCTCAGTGCTGTGTTAATAATGACCTCTTTGTAATTCCTCTCAGCTGTTAATCCTGGTCTGGTTTTCACAAAACTAAATGCTTTGTTATTTGGCTTCCACAGTTCTTTAATCACTAATTAGTGTAGGAGACCTGCTGTATTACTTTGTCCAGAAAATCAAAATAGTTCTAAATTTTTATTACTTTTTTCTTAGTGTTTTCTTTAAACAAGAGAAACTCTGGGTGACCTCTGGCCTCACAGTACTGTGGAAAAGATTATTGGGACAGGCAGTGGCTTATTATACAGTGGGATTATTTAATTTTGGTTCATTTCAAATGGGACCTTATTCCCCCTCAGTGCTTTATCTGCTTGAGAGATGCCATTAAACTTTAATGGCTTACTTGGGGTGGTGAGTGCTTTTCTGTGTAACAAAGTGCATCAATAGCTTTATAGAGCTGGAAATGAAGTGATTTAATGAAGATTTCTTCTTTAACTCTTTCATCTCCATTTCTTTAGTATTAGTTTGACTTCAGGAGCAAAGATGTTCTCACATGTTTTTGGTGGTTTTATTTATACTTCAGTAAACTTCAGACATTTGGGAGAGCAATGTCAAAATTGCCACGACACATGTAACCAAATGGCAACACAATCATTTACTGGGTTTGAAGAATCACACTAAAATCCTCTTCTAACACAGAAGCCTCCTGCTGGATAGTCATGGCATGAGAAGGTCCTGGCTGACACACCTGGAAGCTGTCCCATCCGTGCTCAGCAATGAACCACTTTCTTTGTGCTCTCTTTTGCAGCACCGTGAGAGCATCGGAGGGCCCTGTCTACAAAGGTGTCTGTAAATGCTTTTGTCGCTCCAAAGGCCATGGCTTCATTACCCCTGCAGACGGAGGCCCTGACATCTTCGTACACATCTCTGAGTAAGTCATCTTAGATAGTCATCTAAGTCATCTCGGTAGCCAAGGAGGGCTGGAGCTTTGGTTTGCCTTAAGCACTGAATGTTTTTTGATGTTTCAGGTAGAAGAATGTTTTATAATTTGACACACTTACTCAGCAAAGAGGATTTATGCAGATGTTGCTGGCAGTGATAGATTATGCTGTTCTTTTCCTGTATTACTATACATCTGTTGAGTCAAAAAGTAGAAGATAACCCTGTCAAATTTCTTAGAATAAGATGTGCAGTTTCACCCAGACTCACAAACTTGAATTTACCTGAAGCAGAAAATCCATACAGTATCCATTTTTAATTTAAAGGCTTAAAACACTGAAAATGAAGACAGGCTGAGAGAGTTGGGGCTGTTCAGCCTGGAGAAGAGAAGGCTCTGGGGAAAGCTCATAGCAGCTTTCCAATGCCTGAAGGGGCTACAGGAAAGCCGGGGAGGGACTTTTTACAAGGGCTTGTAGTGAGACGACAAGGGGTAATGGATTATAACTGAAAGAGGAGAGATTTAGGTGAGACATTATGAAGAAATTCTTTAGTGTGAAGGTGGTGAGACCCTGGCCCAGCTTTGCTCAGGGAGGCTGTGGCTGCCCCATCCCTTGAAGTGTTCAAGGCCAGGTTGGCTGGGACTTGGAGCAACTTGGTCTGGTGGAAGGTGTCCGTGCCCATGCAGGAGGGTTTGAACTAGATGATCTTTAAGGTCTCTTGCAAATCAAACTATTCTATAAAATTCACTACCTTTACTTAGCACTGTGTGTACCATTATTAAACTAATGGTTGTTTACCTTTACTGTTAAGAAAAGTCTTACTATATTCCTTGAATATAACTAGTTTTCTTTTCAAGCAGTTTATAGCTAAAGCTTTCTCTGTTAAATGGTTCATTAGTACCTCCACTTTTTTTGCCTTGAACACACAGAGAACCATTTCTTCTGAATCTGCCTGTGGGTAGATTAAACAGATAAAACTTTTCAAGTCTCTCACTGAGAATTTTTTCTCCAGTCTAAAATAGTATTTCTAGTCTCCTTTTAAAGTTTGCTGTAGAATTTAAATATAATTTTAAAACAATACACTGTACACATACTTTCAATATATGGAGATAAAATCTCTTCCAGACTCTTGCTCTGTTTCTCTTTGTGTCCATCCCATAATCACATTAGGTCTCTCATCCCTGGTCTTTTGCTGAATTGCTTATCTGCTCTGACCTGGGCATCCTTTGCAACATCAGAGTTTGGTGCAGTCCCAGACAAAGCCTGGCATCCCCGACAGCACAGTGTGCATTCCTTGTTCCTAGATATATGACTTCAGATTTGGCTGCACTGCAGCACATCTTACCTCTGCAGGCCCCTCCTGCCAAGGGGTCCAGGTCATGCTCCCTAACTCCACTGTCTTGGTTATTTATAGTTTGGCTAATCTGCAAGATTAATAGATAATTTTGTATTTGTTTCTAGATTGAGATACTGACCAGCATCAGGGCTGAAACTGGTCTGTGAGGGTGTGTATTAATATTGCTTAACATTTCTTCTCCAATAACATCTTTGAGGTCTATTACCAGTTTTTAGTCTATGTACTGTTTACATTGTTGAAGCTGTATAACCCGTATTTGTTGTTCAGAGTGGTTATCCAGTGGTAAGTCAACAAAAGTCTTACCAAAGTTATTTACACTGCCCCAGCTATCTTTTCTGCTTGTGTGTGTAGCACGTGCCCTTGGAGAAGGAGCACACTGGCCTTTCAGTTTTCTGAAATGTTACTGTATGATGGGGGTTGGCACACCGAAGCTTTTTAGGACTCATAGGTGGAAATGGGCTGAGTGGTCTGATTTACATGTTCAGCCCAAGGAAATGTTACTTAATATCTTATTTTTCTTTCATCTAACATTAATGCATATTTTCTTCTTATTTCATGAATAATTTAAAAATAGCATTTCTTGTATTACAATTTAAAATGTTACTGTGAACATCTTGTCTGAAATCTCCACTTACTGATCAGCAAAGCTTTAGTTAAAACAGCCGTCTCACACAAACATGAATTCTCAGTCCTCTAATGAATTAAGGAATTGTCTATTTTCAGTCCTGTATTTTTCCTCTGTGCTTTATCTTCAAATGAGTTTGGGAAAATTTTCTTCATTTATGTGAAATTAACACTTTTATTACTAAAATCCCTTAAGACATCATGAAAACCCTTTTTGTCTGCTGTGATTTTGGTGGTCCGTGTGAGAGTTCCTCTCTCACAAGAGTCCCCTCTTAGGGGCTGTGCTAGTTCATGTATTGATCTCCTGTACTTTCCAAGTGCTCTGACTGTGAGCCATCAAGAAGCTCTATTTGAGCAATTCTGCTCTGAAAGTGGTGTGCCATCCTCCTGTTTCTTCCACCCACTCAATCTATTCTAAAAATGCAATTGAATGAGTCACCAAGGTTGTAGAAGTTCATGGGCAGCCACACTTCTAAATGTATTTTCAGCATGTTTATTTTGCTGAGGTGTGTCCAGGTCTCTGCTTGCCCTTGGGCTCACACAGCTGTGCCCTCAGGCTGCCCCTGCAGGTGAAAGCTGGAACAGGTGAAGGAGGAGAGGAGGCGAGCCACTGGGGCAAGGCGGGCCTGGCGCTTCAGCTTGATCTCCGGCTTCCCAGGTCTCAACTTGCTGCCCTACCTGCTGGGCCAGGCTGCTGCTCTTCATTGTTGGTTGCTTCATTTCAATCAAATGCTCAGGCAGGTGGGGAACTCTCTGTATGCCCTGTTGCAGTTGTTCTTCAGTTCAGCAGCTCTCACTTTTACTGTAGAGGAGAAGATTGGAGGGATCCTTCTCTACTCTGTCTGCTCTGGAAGGCCCCTGTGCCTTCCTGACAGATGCTTTACCCAATGCACTCTTAACAATTCAAGTGCTGGGCATCCACTGCCTTCTTGGGCAAGTTCTTCCTGTCATTAACAGACCTAGTTCTTAATTGTTTTGGATATTTAGCTGACAATTTGCTTGCTTTCAACATGACCCTTCATCTCCACAGCAGGTAGATGATGCCTTTCCTCTTTAAGCCTATCATTTATGTGTTCAAAGGCTGGTTTCCTTGCTCTTCCAGAAACATTTAATCAAAATTTTATATGGATTTAGTAGGACTAAAAGGTGTGCTTTATGCAACTTTTTAGGCTCAATTTTGCTCCTTTGAAGCCAACAGGATTTTTTTCTATTGAATCAGGACTGGGTCACTGTTTGAAATGTTTCTTATGTAGGTATTGTCTCAGAACTTAAATTAAAAAATACCTGATCTTTCTGCCTCAACCTCTTAGTAAAAAGTGCTGTTATTGAAGTACTGAAGGTTTCAGCATATTGTGTTCTTTAATTACTTGTGGATTTGAATAGTTGGAAACACCTTTTAGTGCTAGAGAGTGGTGGTATTACTGTCTTAATTCTGATGCAAGGCAGCACTGGAGAGATGAGTTAATAATGCCTTTCATTTCAGTTTATTTCACAGTGAAGTGGAAGCATTGCTCTTTATTAATGGGAATTGCTTATTGCAGCAGCATTCTGTAACCATCACTGGGGCTCAGGGGACTCCAATGACTCTGGTTTCTCTAGTGAGTTTTAAGATACCATTTATGCTTATCATGTGATTCTTTTCTGCCTATTTCACTCTGTTAAACCTCCATGTGAGAGAGACATCAATCTGTTCACTGTCTTGGTGCAGCATAGGCATCTACTTCTGAAATGAAAGCAGATGGTTTCTGCTGCATCAGTTCTTCCTGAAAGCTAGGATTTCAGGAATGTGGATAAAACAGCACAACAGTTTGGATTCAGCAAGATGGACATTCCCTCTGTGCTCTTCACTAAGCTGTAATGGTTAGTGAAGGTTTTGAGCATTGGGACCAGCTGCCTGTTGTGCAGATTAATATGATTTTAAACATAAAAAAATAATTTGAGGAATTAAATTTTATTTCTTCCCTAAGCTTTGAGGAATTGCAAGATTAAACTTAAATGAAAATGTCTTCTGTAAAATGGGATGTCTGTTTCCCATAGCTTTCCATTTCATTTTGTGAGATAATAACACTTAGCATGGTGGTTTTATTTCCATAATTGAGCATTAGCCTAAAAATAAGGTAAAAAATATGTGGCATTCAAAAGTTTCTTCAGTTGGCATCTGCTACATTTTAATTTTCAGTATCTGTGTGAGAGTTTAAGGTGATTGTGGGCATTTGGGCATGTTTTATGAATGGAACTTGCAGCAGACCTGCATTACTGTGGAGTTGGACTTGTTAGGTGTGGGTAGAAATGCAGTCCAAGAAAAGGCATTTTGAAATGCAGGTTTTAAATGTGGTTTTTGTCTGTGTGGCTTTCTCTGGAGACTTCAGAGAAGATTTTGTTTGGGTTGTGGTAATGCTTGTGTGAAGCCAGTTCTCCTTTCTAACTGCTTAGGTACCAATATACTGAACTGTGCAATTAACCACGGCAGCTTGGAGTTCTCTGGAAATGCTGGCACTTTAGAGCCATCCTTGTGCAGCAGGTCGAGGCACGGTGGCAGCTCTGGTGACAGTCACTGCAGGTGAAAGTCACTGCAGGTGGCAGCAGCTTCCTGGCAGTGCTCACGGCACCTTCTTGGGTTGGTCTGCAGGTAAAGCAAGTGTGGCTGGAACCCTGTGCCACACCTGCAGCTCCATCAGTGCTTGAGATAGGCAGGTCAGAGCCAGCTCATGCACACCCATGGGAGCGGCTGTTCCTGCCTGCAGGCTGGGGTCCTGGCACAGGAGAGCACTGTCACAGCCCTGCCACACACACACAGCCTCATTGCTGCCTGCTGCAGTGCCTGCACAGCGAGTTCAGCTGCTTTGTGTCACTGGAAACCCTCCTCCACGTGGTGTAAACAATTGCACTAGGAAAACGTTGTGGCTCGTTGAGTGTGGTGAGATTTTGTTGTTCTCCATTTGATACTTCGCCCTTCTTCAGAACAGAGAACAAAATGTGCTTGCTAATTGTAAGTGTACCCTAGCTGGCAAGTGTGGGGATGGAGGAGCTGCTGAGATGATAATTCTGGATAATGTCTCTGAAAAGCTGGGAGAAAAGGCAAATTCATTTGCCTCAAGTGAAATTTTTAAAAGCCTTTAATTATGTTTTTAACTGTGACATGTACTGTTCATACTTTCATTCCCATCAGCCTGTCTCATGATCCACTGTCACCAAATGGATGGTGTTATTGTAGCATCAGTGCTGAGAACTATATCCTCCTTGGTATCCTACCTCCTCTGCTGTTTCTTCATGGCAGGGATAAGTCAGCTCTCACAAGTACAAGACACTTTGGTCGTTACTGAAATATAACAGCTATAGTGGCTTCAGTCTCACTCTCATGCCACTCTTCCTGATGTAGATGTGGCATGTTTCTGGAGAGCAGACCACAAATCCCTGCAGTGCTGGCTGTTGAATTCCCCAGCTTCTGCTGGGGGTGGCTGCCTGTTCATCTTGGCTCACCTTTCAAAAGGGGGGTCCTGAGGGCAAGGGGGGAGGTGGGGTGTGGCCTGTAGTGGCAGGTGAAATGATGTGCACTGCATAAAAATCCCGCTCTTCTCTCCCAGTGTATTCTGGGCTCTTGCATTTGGCTGGGATTTGGCCTGAAGCCTGTGTACCTGCAAGGGCAAAGCAAAGAGGTGGATCACCAGAGAGAAGAGACGAATGAATGACCACACAGATTTTATTTTGCAAAAGCAGCTGATTTAATGGAAAAGAAAAAAAAACCTGTGCAGTGCTTGTGGGTTTTCTGCAGTTTGTTAGTACTTGGCTCTGAAGGGGAAGATGCTGCATTGCAGAGGCCTTGAGGCTGTCCTTCAGGCTGGATTCCTGACCCCATGCTTAGTAATGGCTTTGGAGAATTGATGTTGTACTTCCCCTGGGACACTGACACACACACCCTTGGGTCCCTGCAGAGATTGTGGGTTTGCTGTGCTTTGCTGGTACAGTGTGTTATAATCTCACGAGATGATGCTTATAATGTCTCTAGCTCAGGAGTACTGAACAGCACAGAAGTGCTCTCCCAGTAGTCCCATCTCAGATTCTGGCCCTGCCGAAGAGGTACTATCAGCCACATCCTTCTGCAGGGAGGAGCCCAGCTCTGTCCCTGCTGCTATCCTGCTGCATTCAGGAGCTGGCTTTGAGCTTTTAATGTCCATGGCGAGATCATCTTTTCATGCTCCTTTCTTTCCTCTGATTTTCTGCCAGATCACAATGTTAAATCTAAAGCATTAATGGCTCATCTATTCTTATGGTTCTTCTGTGATGCTGTTTTCCCAGTGATGTCTAGCAATATGGGTTGGAAATTAACTGATCATTAAAAAGAAACTGAGAGCTGAACCTGTGTTGAGAGAATGAACCTTTCTGGCCTCTGCTTTTTTTGTGAACCTTCAGCAAAATTTTCAGCTGGCTGCAACTGACTGCTCTGGGGCTACTGGGATATCTGAGATTTCTGATTTCCTTGAAAATACTTAAAGCACTTGATGACTTACCTGCTTTGGACTGCAAACCTCCTTTCCTGACGTGCTTCCTTTCTGGTGCCTTGTTGGATCTGTTGAAGTAGATTAACTGGGGCAGGGAGGAGAGGCAGCAGAGTATCACATCTTACTGAAGATAAATCTGTACATTAAGAGAACATGGATAGCCTTTTCCTAAGGGTTCCCCACACCCCCCAGCTTGGCTCAGAAAACGCACAGATTGCACTGGTGCGTGCAGGGGAGCCAGCTTGCTGTGATCATGATTGTAGGAAAACCTTTCCAGAATCTCCACCTAAATTATATGAACTGTATTAGGTCAAAGCCAAGACTTATACTCTGCTTGTAAGCCAGGTAGTAGGCACTGGAGAAATCTGTGGCTACTGCAGGATGGATGGGGGTTCTTTGTGGTTAGTGAGCACAGAACATAACTGCCCTGGGCTTTGTTTTCCAGATGCAAACAGTAGGTACTGTGACAGGATCCAAGATGCATGCTTGCAGGAACAGGCATCTTCTGTACCTCTGACTAAGTCCACTGTCCGGAACGGGGCAAGATAACAGTTGAGATGTATATGGATAAAACAAGAATACATCTCATCTGCTATCTTGCCCCGTTGGGGACACCCACATAGGCATCCCTGCTTCTGCTTTGCCTGCCAGCCAGCTGGATAAGGTCATCGCTGGTTTTGCTGATGAATGCTGGAGCTGCCAGGTTACCCTGGGACTGCATGGGGTTAGTAATTCATAATAGTTCATTACTCTGTCATGTCCTGCTGTTTAATAAAAATAGAGGTTTTCTGGGAGGTGTTTTGAGGTGTTAAATCAACTTTAGGAAGCCCACAAGTTAACACAGCCCATTTATCCATGGGAAGTGGCATCATGGTGTGATCTGTGGTGGGTGTGTTGACTGGCACTGAAAACTCTTGTTCAAAACTGTTTCCCTGCGACTTAGTCTTTGTCCCAAGAGGTTTAACTAGGGCCCTGGAATATGAATAGCAGGTGTGAGAAAGAACTAGAACATTCCTTATTTAGGTAATTTCCTAATAACCTCCCACTTCCCTAAAAATAGTGCAGGATAAAATGCTCCACCATACCAGACAGGCACTGAGCTGGGAAATGGGAGTTGCTGAATAATCTAAAACTCACTCTATTGTGTCTTACTCTGACACTAACATCAGGAAACCGTTTTCTATTTTTAGTTTAATTTATTGAACTGTCTTAAAGATCCTGGATGTATAGATATCCATTATTTTGAATAGATCATGCATACCAATATCTTAAATAGCTGTGAAAACCTCCACCTTTCTCTAGATCAACATTTAATATATAGCTAGGGGAAAAGTAAAAAATACAGATCTAGAAATATTTAATACATTTATAACATCAAAAAGTCCATGTTTAACGTCCTCTACCAAATTATCCAAGTAAGTTATATTGTATATAGAGTGACTGTAGCAAGCTGAATCTTTTCCAAGATTTCAGTTTCCTTTCTCTGATTTGTTCCAGTTCATTTCCCTCCCAGCACTTGAGGCAATTGCTTGTCAGTGGAGGATCTTCCCACAGCTTTGTGTCGGGCTCTGCCTCCAGTGCCATACAATCTCATCACATTTCAATTGCCATTAAGTGCTCTTTCTTGACACCACCAGCAGTAACACACAATCCTGATGTTGTTTGTTCATGCTTCTAAGCATCACATAGTGGTAACAATGCTGGTGTAAGTCTACACCTGTCTCAGAAGCTGCATTTGGTGGAGAAACACTGCTGGGAACACTGGTCAGAAGCAGATTTACTCAGGCTGCAAACTAAGACTCTTGTCCTCCTGTTTTTCATATTCACTGGGGGCCATAAGTTAATAATCTTCAGTAGGTATCAAGGGTAACTGGTCATCAGAAAGCAGCAGGAAGGAAGAGACTTTCTGATCTGTGAGAAACAAGTTTGAAGGCCAAAAGCAGAAAAAGAAATTTGAGCTGTTTATGTGGCCACAACATTTTTGTACGGCTGTGCAAAAGACAGACCTGCTCTTAATAGGTAAACTCACCTCAACGAGCAGGGAAGGAAAAAAGACAAACGAGGGGATGAGAAGAAGCCATGTTGGGGTGGAATAAGGTTTTATCACAACCTTCTGTCTTTTGTAATGTCAGTTTGGATAAAGAAAAAAACCAACAAGGCATCTGAAGCTGTAAGCATAGTGCTTAGTCTTGTGCTTTCTAGTGGAGAAAAGCATACCTTTCTGGGTAATTCTTTGGGCTGTTCAGATTTTATAGTGAATATGATCTCTTTAGAAGAAGGAGCAGGAGTAATTAACCTCATGAGTCAAGAGTGAGAAATTTGGGTCAGCAGATGTTTTTGAGTTTGTTTTTTTGTATGTGTTTTGTTTGTTTGGTTTGGGGTTTTTTTTGTGTGGGTTTCCCCTCCCCCTCCCCTGTGCATACCAGGGGCTGTAGACAGTACCTGAACTAGTCAATTGACAAGTACTGGGGGATGCAGTGGCTCTCAGTGACAGCTGAGTGTGCCCTCCAGTTTGGAATAGTCCCTTTGCTTCTCTTCTCTCTGACTGCAGCCTGTCATCTATTAAGCAAACTCCTTCTGTGTGTGTTCTGATTCACTTGTTCTTCATGTCTTGGCAAAACAGGACCACTATGGTTACCAGTACACCTACAGCCCTTTCTTACCAGAACCCATCCTGATGTCTATTCATATTTCAATTAAAAACCAAACTCACTCCAAAAAAACATCATTTTTCTTGGGAATTAAGCTTTACTTCTTCACTTGAATTTGAAGATTCAAGTGTTATCTAGTTTATCTGGTTTTCAGGAGCTCAAAACACTGTTCATTGGCATGTCTTTGGTGCTTCAGGAGACAGTGTGAATACGTTTTCCTTCCACATTAACCATACCTACCAATACCTTTTCCAGATTCCACATGTTTTTTTGCTAACTGTATCTCGTCCTGCTTTATGGGAGCTTTTACAGAATATGTAAGGTTCCTTTTTGTTTAAAAAAACAACAACTTTCAGCCAAACATGAGATCCCTTCCTGGGCAGGGCATCCGTTTCATTTGATGCTTGCAAAGCAGTAACTCTGAACACATGCTTGCTGTATGTTCAGCCTCTGAGCAAGAACCAAAGCCAATACCTGGGGCTGTGGGCTGAGCAGCTGTAATGTCAAGAAGCAGCACAGCTTCAGTCCCAGCCCCACCTCATTGGTCTGCCTGTGCTCCCTGAAACACTGTCCACAGCTGGTCCTGGTGCTTGAGGCCACATGAAGAAACATGTTTCATTGCAGCTTGTTCCAGTGGCTCAGCTGGACTTGAGTCAGTGTAGCCTTTCTGCTTTGGCTTGAATTGTCTACATTGATTACATCTGAGCTGGGAAATGTTTCTGCTCACTGTGTTTAGCTAGTATTGCCTTCTACTGAAAGATGCCACCTTGCTCAGGTGGGACTAACATCCTGCATGGGTTGTGTTGTGAGTTACTGCTCATGGCAGTGTAGTTTTAACTCGATAGCATTGCTGTTTTTTTGGCAACAAAGGATCATTCAGGAGATTCAAGTGGGAAAGATCGTGTCATTCTTTTTACATGGCATACCTATTTTCACTTTTGTTTTGACCCTCTCTTGTAGCTCTTTTGGGGAGACTTCTAAGGCTCTGAGACAGTACAAGTAGCATCTTCTCATCCTTGCTTGAAATTCCTGGTTTCAAAGTCAGGGTAAGCTCCAGGGAATGTGGTGGCAAATTCCTTTGGCAGTAAAACAGTAAACAAATCTCTGCTTCTGAAAGGACAGGAAGTATTGGGTGTTCAGCCCCTTCACAACTGAAGAAATCTTAAACCGGTTAGCAGTGGGGGAGATGGGCTATAACTGAAGGCAATAACTAAAGAGGTCATTCCCAGCAAGCATCTAGACATGGGAGCTTGAACCTAGTCTGACAGGTTGGCCTTGAGACTTTGAAAGTAAATAAAGGTCAGTCAGATCAGCCTGCATGGGGAGGAAAGGGCTGTCAGGTCTTGACTCTCTGTAAATATTTTTCTACCTTCAATTTGCGGCCGTGTGTCCAGACTCTGCTCTGGAGAGTTCAGCTTAGGACATGCCCTCTTGGGTCTGATTCCTGCAGCCACAGGCAGCTCTGGAGTAGAGGTTTAGCACAGGAAAATGAAGTCTGAAGGATGTGTGTTTCAAGCTACAGAAATGCCTTTAACTCCTTGTAGCAGGTTTTAGATCCATGTTTAGATACAGGAGCATTTTCAGTATCATGTTACAATCAGTTAACAAACAATGACTTTTCTTCTGAGTTTCCCATGGGACAAGTCACAATTTATGGGTCAGTTTTAGCTTCCCCAGTAGATGCCTGCATAGCCCATCTCATCCCTGAGCATAGGCTGCTGCTGCCCAGCCACAGCCTGGTGCACCAGCTCCCTTAGCAGCAGCTGGGATGCACAAGTCAGAGGGGAGCAGAAGCTGAGGAAGCCTTGAAAGGGAGAAGTGTGAGGGAGCTTCAGAGCAGAAGAGTGACAGTAAGTGACAGTATATTTACCTCCTATCAGTCCTGCCAGTTTTTCCTGCAATAGAAAAGCTGTAACAATAATGGGTCACAAGGTGAGAGTGGATACAAAGGTCTCTACAATAAGAGAAACATTTGTGGGGTAAAATTCCTGGGTGGCATAAGTATGTTTTCAGTGTGCTCTCAGTGAAGGCAAATAACAAATTCAGTGGTGTTTATCTGTTAACAAATGCAAAGGCTGCTGAGCAACATTGAAAAAAAACAACCCTCAAACAACAAGAAATCTAGGGCCTATGTTGTCAGAGAAGGGAAACTGAGCATGGGATCAGGTAGGTATATTAAAAGAAAGGTGAAGTAGCATCCTTTCTACTGTCAGAGAATCATCGTAATGCAGGTTGAAAGGCATCTCTGCCTGTCCTTGTTGGTGCATGCTGGGATTTTTATGAAAAAGCTCTAATCTTGAATGCAGTGGTAGAGGCAAGGGAGGCTGTGAACCTTGGCAGTCCTCTGTTTCATCAGTACTGGGTTCTGGTGACAGCCCTTTTGCCACTTCCTGCTGTTCCCAGGTGAGGACTTGTGTGCACTGACACAGGCACCATTCAAGTCCTCCAGCTCCTGAGTCATCACGCTGGTAGAAACTAGGTAGGAGGGAGCTACTCTTGGCAGTTTTCCTAAGTGCTGGATGCTGGGGGAAAGTTCTGCAATGTAATATGTCTGGGTCACAAGTCTCCCTTTTAGCAACAAGTAATTTTTAAGTATTCCACGCTGTGTCTTACTTGGGCTCTTTTTTCCTTTATATCTCAGATTAATAATGTTGTGGTGGAATAACCTAATGGTAAAATCAACGGTTGGCAGGGTACAATCCTTTAAAAAAACAGAGAGTGGAAAAAAAAAGCCTCAAGAACATGGAAGAAGGAAAAAAAAATATATATCCCTATAGTTTAAAAGAACAAACCTACAAACGAAATGCCAAACAGTGTGTGCCCTGCCCTCTAGTGCTGCCAGAGAGTAAGAGGTTGTGACATGATTCTCAGCACTGTTGTTCAAGGCACGCTTTGCTGATTATTTTTTGAAGGCATATTACAGTGTGTGTGGGGGTTGTCTTTGGCTTTGTCTGTTTGATTTTGTGGGGTTTTTTTTACAGTGGTGGTAGTGTTTATAGTGTTTTCATAGGATTTTGCTGCAAGACAACCAAAATCAACCCAAGCTTTGATGGCCGATGGGCTCCGAAGTACCTTGAGCACCTAAGATAATAATTATGGTAAAAATTTAAATAAGCTGCAGAAGAGTAAGAGTGTTTATGTCATTGATGATTAACTGAAGCTTCTCCTCCACAGTATTGAAGGCGAGTATGTTCCTGTGGCAGGCGATGAGGTCACCTACAAGATGTGCACCATCCCTCCAAAGAATGAGAAGCTCCAGGCCGTGGAGGTGGTGATTACCCATCTAGCTCCTGGAACCAAGCACGAGACCTGGTCGGGCCATGTTGTCAGCTCCTGAGGTTTTCCAGAGAGAGTGCAGCCACTGCCTGACTGGTCACTGCTGCAGGGGAACTGTCCTAAGAATATTCTACCTATTGTGTGGGAGAAAATAACTGCATTGTCAATAAAGCCGAAGCAGGCCAAAATTACCATTTGTACAGCTGGCCTGGGGAAAAAAAAACAACCAACAAACAAAAAGGCAATTCAAATGCTAATGAAAAAAATCTAGCCTTAAGGGTTTACAAAAAAAGGTATCTTAGAGAGACCTAGTTTGTGTGCTTGGTGGAGGGTGAGAGGTTTGGTTTTTCTTTTATCTTGTGAACTGATTCCAGTAAATGCCCATGGGAATCAGGGAGAGGTTTTAAGGAGAGTTCCTCTACTGCAAACAGCCTTAGCAGGGGAGGCCCTGCCGGGGTGTGAGCACTTCGTTCCTTTGAGCTGCTCTTCTCTAAGGGCTGAAGTACACTTACTGCTGATAACAGTGCCTGAATACCTTGGCTTGAGAGAGAGAGGGGTTCATTGCTGCAATTTGTTTTCCTCGTGGAAGGAAGTTCACAAACAGAGCAGTTGCTGCCGAGTGGAAAATCTCCATCTGGTGGTTACGCTCCGATGGCCCGGCTGGGTGCCCTTCAGGTGCAAAGGGCATGTCTGCAGATGTGCAGAATATTGTCGTTTTAAAGCCTGGATTGTCTGAGAATTTACTTAGGTGCCTTGATGGTTGATTAGCAACTTAATTTATAGGCCAGTATTGAAAAAAAACAACCCTCAACCAACCAAAAAAAACCACAAAAATTTAAAAAATTTGCTTCAAGATAAGTGGTAGAAAGTTGTAGAGTAGCAGACACTTCATAGCCTCTGACTGTGCCTGAATTTAGACAAAGCTGAAGATTACCTTCTTGATTGCATATAGCTGAATGTCTGCCATGGTATTTCACTGGGCAGGCAGAATAGCTGCACTTCTGGAAAGCAAGTTACATGCTATTCAGTTGACTGTGTATGAAATACTGTGTGAGTTACTCAATAGGCTCAGCTGTCTCTGTGCAGTAGATTCTGCAGCTGTTTCCCTGGAAAACTTGCTTGGTAGGCTGTGATGTGACCACCTTTGCCCTGACTCTTCTTTGCCTGCAGAATTCCGTGTAGTTGTAGTGTAACTAACTTAGTTCTGTTCCTATTTGCCTTCCACATCTTTGTTTTTTTTTTTTTTTCAAACGAAGCATTTTTCTGTTATGTTCCTAACAGTGCATTTTTATTGACTTTGCAAATAAAAAAAAAGAAAAAAAGCTGGTATGATACTCTTCTGTTGTGTGAAACTGTAAAAATTCAGTTGCCTCTTTGCAGTTTCAACAATAGGTGCTGGCTCTCAGGAAATGTCTTAGACTGTTTCACAGCAGATGAGCTGAGGTCTGACCTGGGGAGAGCACAGATACACGAGGTCAGTAACTGCTGTGATGCCTTGTTTTACCTTAGTTGGACCCGTATTACACTACAGTGCACAATATTGACCAGCCTGTAGTGGAGTCTGGGGATTTTGTTTCTTTTATATTAACAGTAAGACTTAGTAGCAGTGGATTTGGCCTATCACACACTGCTCTTTGACAAGAAATGTGACCAATATAAGGTTTAACATAGCCCTTCAGTCTGCTCCCTGTGTACTTGGTGTTGAAGATGATCAGTATTAGAGAGGGGGGAGAGTGCAGATGCCTGTGTATGTACCTGTATCAGTATAAAGTTTTTTAAAGAGCTTTGTAGTATCACCTGACTGGCATTACCAGAACAATTAAGGAGTAATCTAGCAAATTTTCTAGCTGCTTAATTGGTTAATGTATAATATATACTACTTCTGTAAATAAATTTATTTTAATTATATAATATTTAATAGCTATTATTTATATGAACATATAATAGGGGGTAACTGGAAGGTATAGCACAGTCATTTCAGCTGAAACTTGGGAGGAAGGCGGCCAGAACACTTCAGAAGGGGCTCCCAAGGCAGCACAGCCAAAATAGTGTCAGCAAAGCTTTAGCTGAAGAGGGGCTGCTGAAAGCAAGGAGGATTGTGCTTGTTTAAACTCAAAATAGAGGAAGTCAGATGGGAACAAGGAACTAGGCAGTATGGAGTTGCTTTTTGTTTTCTGTTTCTTCTCCCCCAGAGACAGACTGTGTGCTTCTCACCTGTTGGCATGAGAGGAAGAAGATAGACCTGAGCCACTGGCAGTGTTTGCCCAAGACTGACTAATAAGCTAACTTTTAAGATCTGAACATACACAGGTACAGTGCACAGAGATGATTGTATTTGAGGCTGGTAACAAACTGGTTTTGGCCCTGCACAGGATGTTTTGCACAGGTAACTTTCGGCAAATACAGGAAGCAACCATGCATTAAGTAACCAAATAATCAGATACACTGCATATGTGTACACACAAAGCAGCAGCTATTAAAATCTGTCAGTTTTTAAAGAGCCTTCCTGCACTGCAGACATTTCAGGTCCAAAGTCAGCCCCCATGAAAATAGTTGAGGTTAAATTACAGTCACAGTCTTGGGGTGGAAAAGGGACACAAGCGGTACATGAGAAGGGGGTGAGAAGATGAGGTAATTCTGATACATGAGAGCATCACAGTTACCCCTCCTTTTTTGTCAGCCCTTTGGGGGATTTTGATTTGTAGACAAATATTGTATTGTCCCCTTTTTTACTGTATAAGTGTAATATAAACTTGGAAAGATTCAAGTAAATAGTATCTTTTTACAGACAGACAGCATACTGAGGGTTTGCTTGACATATTTTATTTGCCAAAATGACAAATCAAAATAGCAGTTTTTCATGTTACAATGAGATTTTATTATCCATTAGTAAATTAAACTGTTCATACACAAGATACTTTCCTTATGCCAGATGAGAAAAGTAAAATTAACATGTTGTTACTCTGATTGCCATGCTTTAAATTGAATTTTAATAAAACATAGTTTATGTAATTTTTCTTAGTATTAAAATCTAATCTACCCTTAAGGTCTTACCAGGATAATCAGGAATGTAATTAGTGACGGAAATACATTTTGCTACTATGCTCAATTTGTTTTAATTCTATCTTTTTTTCTTTTTTATATTTAAAAATTCTCAAAAAAGTGTTGGTACCATGAACTGTACTGTGCATTGGCACCACAATTGTACTAAGGAGTTAACTTTAGCACCGGTTGGTCCAGCCTTCCCAATGCTGGTAGACTCAATGAACATTCTCAGTGTACACTGGAACATGTGAGCTCAGGGACTATCTGGCTCAGTTCTACCTTCCCACCCCCAGAAAGAAATAAAACCTGTCTCTCTTATTCATCTTCCAGTTATAACAAGAAAATCTGAACCATCTTGTAATTAATGTCTTCCTAGCATAAGGTGGTATTTAAAAAAAACAACTTAAAAAATGTTAATCTTTTAAATAGCAGCTTCCCTTCTGTAATGACTGACCAATCGTGATAAACAATATAGAATTAAGGAAGATATTCTGAGTTATTAAGCTGTCTTAACCGTTTTGTAAGTGAGAATTTGAAAACTCTCTTATTTAAAAAACAGCTCTTCACAGATTTGTCTTGTATCCTGTGGGGATGTGACGCTGTGGCCTTCTGTTCTGGAGTCTGTGAAAATTTCATAGTCATTCCCTCCCTGAAAAATAAGAGTAAGAAAACAGCAGAAGAGGATTTAATATATAGTCACAGTCTTGGGGTGGAAAAGGGACACAAAGAAAACTACGGCAAGAAGGGATACAACATAGTAATGTCTGAAATGTTTTCCAGAAGGTTACAAAACTGCAAACCATGATTTTCAGATTTTTGTATCATGTGCTAGAAAGCACACCTGTGCTGAAACTTCTGCTCAACACCACAAACACTCGTGTGAGAACTTCCTGACCTCCCTGACAGAACTGGTGAAGAAAAGGTAGGACTCTCAGTGTAAGTTTAGCCATGTTTTCAGTTTGGTACAGCAACCCAGCATTGCCCTTTTAAAGTTCTTTACTTGTTAATATTAAGGTGTAAAGTCTGTTACAAAGCAGTATTCCAACACATGGTATTTGTAACTTATTTGCATTATCCTTTTCCTTCCAACTCTGTTTACTTTCCATTAAATCATTGTTAACATTGCTGATCCAACTGGTTTCTGATCACCAGAGCAATAACAAGCTCTTCACAGCTGGCTCAGGGGACAGAGGCACTGCCACCTGCATGAGCAGAGATCCCCAAAAGCCACAGCTTGCTGCACTACAGAAATAGAGCCTAATTTGTGTACATTGTTTGCTACCACAATGAAGTGAGCAGAAACTCCTGCTACTTCAAATCTCTGCAAATGCTGCACTGCCAGTTGCAAGGTTTAAAATCAACTGTCCATAAACTCTCTGCCAGAGGGACAGCTGATTATTTTCACAGCTACTGTCAAAAGGGGGGGGGGGGGAAACACTTCAAATATTTCTTTTTTTTTCTTCTAAAACTTGGCCTTTTAAAGTAAAACTATGAAGTTGTATGTAAATTATAAAACTAAGTTCTTACAAAACTGAGTCTTTTCCTATAAAACTTAGCCTGACACTGTTCCTTGGCCATGTTCAGCCTCCATTTTTTCCAAGCCCTGTGCTTGCTGTTGCCCTTGCTGGCTCTGCTCAGTATTTTCAGCAGCAGCTGAATCACCCTGCAGATCTGTTTAGCTCTCCTGAGTGATTAGGTACAGGGATTATATATAATTTCAGCACCTCAGCATGGAGACAGAGTGATCAGCAAAGGAACAGTATTAAATTCAATGGAAAATAATTACGTTTAATAACGACCAACCAACAAGAAGCCTCTATCTACGATAACCAAACAGGACAATGAGTTTTATATAGACATGTCACCTAGGTTTTTAACATAATTATCCAAGTCCAATTTAAAAACATATTGCAGTATTACTAAGTCTGTCAAGAACACTGTGCTCACTTCAGGAAACAGAAGGAAAAGTTCTGCTCATGCTGACCAGTATTGCACAGCCAATTAAACATGGATACACATTTATATTCTGACTTCAGTTCCTGTCAGGCATAAGGCAATTGGTTGGAACCTACAGTACTTGTAGCATAGAACAGAAGTTCTGAAATGTATACACAAAATATTATACTCACTGGCATAGTCTTATCTCCAAAGAAATGAATAGTCTTGTATCCATCATTGGCAACGATTCCTAAGCAGTACCTCTTATCCCAGCCATCTGGGAACACATCAAAGCTTATCTGGCCTCCTAGGATAGACATGAAGCAAGCAAACTTTGTTATAACACATTTCTGAGGGGAGAGGGAGGAAATAATAAACTGGGTAAGATTTTTGGTAGAGGAAACTTTGCAGAAGTCACAAAATGTAATGAGAGCCTGGGGTTAAGTCTTACAAGCACAGAGAGTGTTTCATATTGTATCAGTTGTAACTGTCGTGATTTAGAGAGTATTATTTACCCATCAGACAAATATGAAAGCCTTAGCATGTTCCCAAACACTAGCTGCTCTCAAATAAACCAAACCTTTTTTAAAAAATTACATTTGATCTTTTTGTTTTTAGAAAGAAGCAACGTGAATTAATACAGCCATCTGTGTATGTACAGCCATAACGTCTTATGCAAAAGCTTTTCTAAAGCTTTCAGAGTAGAAGAAGGAGGAAATCAGCCTTTCTAACACAGCCTAACAGGACAACATTGTTCCAGTTCTAAATCCTTGGACTTTACCAATGCATAAAAGCAAGATTCCCAACTGAAGCAGGTGTCAAAAAGGTATTTACAACATAGTCTAGGAAAGCTATATTGGCAGTTCTTTTCAGCCTTAGGGTTTCAATACCACATGCTTTCAATACCATGATTTCTTATAATTCTGAAAAATAACAATATGGTAATACATTGGGGGAAAGGAAAAAAGTAAAAATGCATGGGAAATTAATTCCACCTTATTATCACTTCTCTCTTTAATCTTACATTGGATTTTCTGTCCTTCCTCCCACACAACGCAGCTACAAAACTGAAGATCTAAGGGCTACTGGAACAGCACTGAGGTAGTACTTCTCTTCTGATCAAAATTGATTCACCAAAATAACTCTGACTAATGAGATGCACGTAATGTGTTTCAAACTGAGAATCAGTCACAAAACTGACATTTTAAGACAATGAACTGATGACAAGCTATGAAGTTCTCTTTGTTGATGGATTTCAATTAAAATGTACCAAATAAAAGCCTGAGAGGAAAAAGAGGCTGTCTTGCATGGAATGCCTGCAACCACTCCCAGGAATAACTGCTACACAAATGAGATCAGAGATGTCATATCTGTAAGAGGATATTACTTCAGTGAAATTTACATTAAATGATGTTTTAAACAAAATAATTTAAAATGCAATACCTATAGAAAACGTGAGGCCTTTTCCTGCAAATTCTCTTCGTAAATCAGCTACAAATTTCTCTCTTATATGTTCCTTCTGTTTAAAAAAAAGCAAACAAACATCAGCTACATGCTGTGTTCATTCATCAATAAAGACAGCCCAAAAAATCACCCCAAGAATATCCAAAAGTCTGTGTACCAGGACTAGTGGGATATAGCTGTGTTTTATTATGACAGAAAACATGCTGAGAATACTTCCACTTTAATTTGTTACCAACTTGTAAAAAACGAGAGAAAAAAATCACATACATGCTGTGAGACTTGTTTTTCTATCTGAAAACCTTAGGCTACTAAGGAAGTACTCAAGTATTCTATTCAACTCCCAGTAAAATTCAGTTTTATAAATGAGGAGACTGAAGCATGGGAAGCCTCAAAACAGGTACTGATCTTCTAATGCTATATACTCCAAAAAGGGTGTTTTCAGCATGCCTTGGGCTTGAGTCTCTTTCAGCATCCATTAACTGAGTCACAGGCACAGATTGCTTTTGAGGAATCAGATTTCAGTTTCTGTCTCAGGTCAGAAACAGTTGTTATGGTGTAGCAGGGAACAGAACTCTGACAGCATGGCTTAGGTTCATTTCAGCCTCACACTTTTAGCTGTATACAAAGGAAAATATATGAATAGTTTGACCTCGGCTTTTAAATTCTGCTTTAAAAGGCTTTGGAGACTTGACAAGCAAAGGAATAGTTTTATGGATTTGAATGGATACAGGTGGGTACACTAAAGAGCACTCCAAGTAAGTATGGTTTTATCTACAAGAGGGATTTTCAGGAACCCCGGTGTTAGAGGTAGGATGTTTCATACTCTGGATATAGGGTTAAAGGAAACATGAGCCAAACCCTCTCCTTCTGCAAGAAATCATTAACTACTGCAACAAAAAAACCTGTCACATATTTCCTGAAGTCTGAACTAAGATGTTAGTTAAACCACACGGAAAGGATTAAAATGAAAAAGATTGCACAGAGTATAAAAGCTTTTTAAAAATCACAACCTGGCCATAACTGCCTCTTCCAGAAGAGTTGGATTTTTTTCAAGAGTTGTAACTCACTTTATCAAGTTCATAGAACTCAACTCGTTCTTCCTGGCTGCAGCTTCTTCCAATGGGGGACACGTTTAACATCCCATTTCGAAACTCAATGAAAGTCCCTCTGAAAAAGAATTAACAAGACAGAAAACAGATGAAAAATTGCTCAAAATACTGAATATCACAAAGAACTTTGTTTAATTCTGAAGACAAGGGGAATCAGATGTCACCTTCAGCCTCTCATTGTATGCATAAATAACAATGTGTAGGGATCAATACCTCTGGCATCAAGGAGTTTTTTTGACTATATTTGAATCTGGCAACCTCAATATCATCCTTACTGATTTTAGAAAGTATGATATGGTTTTAAAAGCATGACTGGAGCACCCTGTCAATGCAATTCTAAGGCCTTAACAGGCCAGTCTGTCAGCTTTGGGAGGAAGCAGCAAAATGCAAAGCAATCGTAGCAGTGTTTCTAGCCAGCCTCACATATGGTAGATATTAACGTCTTGAGCAGCTGCACCCTCATGTCACACAGAGCTGACCTTACTGCACACTTCTAATCTCTGGAAAGCATTATGCTGCTGAATTCCAAACATGTTAAGTAAATATTTCTACTTCCAAACTGAAGTTCCTTACCTGTTAAACAAAAATGCTCAATCAGTATCTCAAATCCCGTGCTCCAGTCGGGAGTTTGTCTTTGCACGTATGGAGTGAGCTCTATTCCATGCAGTGTTCCTGAACCACACATTGTTTTTTGCTGAGCTGCCTGCTTTGCACATTTATGCTCACCACTATAACATGTAGAATAGGAGGACAAGGAGATGTTTGTAGGTACAGACCTTTTCTTTGGCAGTTTAATCTTCGCAATGTAACTCAGGCAGTAGTTGATCAGATCTTGAAGTATCTCCTCGCCCAGGTGACCCTGAATGTTCTAACAAAACAAATACCATTCAACCAAGGGTTCACAATTTAAGCTTCTAAATAGAAGTCACATGAAAAACACAAACATTGGATGACCAGGCGTGGTTAATACCACAAAGAAACATGCCTTCAATAATAACCCTCAGTTGATGCACACATGGCATTAAGTAGAGGCTTTTGTTTTTCTCTAATTCAGTATGTTCCCTACCAAAAGGAAACAGAGTGGGCCAAAAAGACCAGACCTAAACAAAAAGTTGCAGTTAACACCTACTGTAGCTAAGTGTGAAGAAATGAAGATCCTTACTGCAATAAGTTGGAAACCATTGCTCAAGTCAGAGATTTCAGACAGGATCTCTTTTACATTTTTAATCTCCACTACCTACGTTGAACTGAGGAAGGTGATTAGGGTATCTAAAATCAGATATATATTTATCTCAAGTTAGAGAATCTACCTTCTAGCTTATGTCACATATCAGAATGTGCACTCTGAATTCATACTACAAAGCAGCTACAAGAAACTTGCTGAACCCTAAGGTCTAGCAGACATCAGCTGTGAAAGGCTATATATATATTCCATAGGACCTTAGGAGCAGAGGGCTTGGCCACATTTCCTACAGATAAGGCTGTTCCAGGATTTTCACTGTTCTTATTACTCAATCAGATGCTTCAGATTCAATGGCTTTTGGTTTTGAGAACACCCCAAAGGTGTAGATTGTTATGACATGAATCAGATTGCCAAAGGAATCATCTGTTACAGAAGTTAACACATGCAAATAGCAACAATTTTGGCCTTAGTTAGAAGGGAGATTATAGAGGACTGAAGAGTAATTATAGAGCACTGCACTGTAGCAATAGAGCAAAATCTCATTTAGAAAATTCCTCTTCCACATTACTGGAAATTTCACACTTACCTGCTTGCTCAAGAACTTCCCATCTTTGTATGCTACAAGACCATTTTCTGGAAAAACGTAGTCAAATTTTTCAACCACTACAACCAATAAAAACAGTAATTTATACTTTCCCCTGTATTTTTGAAACAGAATTGTCTTAACACATGAAACAGGTTAAAATACAACAAACATTAGATCATAAAGCATGAAAGATTCAACAGCATAATGCTGAGGACAAGATGATTTCTCTCCAGCATTAACACACACCTCAAATCACATGAAGCCTTTGAGTTAAGTCACCTGTACTTTTTGCTCTTCCTCTCCTGCATTAAACTCCTCTGCATGAAACGTAAGGAGTGACTGAACACCTCAAGTAATACAAAAACCTGGCAGTCAGCTGGGTGAGAGAGCAAATCAAATACCACTATTTCATGTTTGTTTCCTCAACATTCCTAATCTACAGTAGAAGTCCAAGAGTTGTGGGCATCTTACTACAGTGCAGGATAATATATCTTACCAGACACCACCTGCAAAGCCAGATTCTGAGTTACCAGGGCATTACAGAAGACTATCAATGGCAGCAATTAAGTAAAGTCTATTAAAGATGGTCTTTTATACAGAAGAGGAAATGCCTCCCAGAGGACTAAAGCAAGAGTCCATCTCTGCATGTAAACCCACAGTTAAGGTCAGATGTTTCAGGGCTGAGCAAGACACCTGAGCAGCCTGCACACCTGTATGTCAGGCAGGTCACCCCATTTTAATTTTAATTAAAATGTAATTTGTAAATGCCCTCTCCTGAGGCGCTGTCACAAGGTCAGGCCTTCACCCCTCCTTCCCTCAGTAGCACGGGCTGCAGTTTCGAAGCCTCAGGAGAGCTCCTCAGACTGAGTGCCACGCAGCCAGGCAGGCAGCCCCAAGCACGGAGGCAGAACGAGAAGGGCCTGATCCCCCTTTCGCCTGCACAACCTCCCCGCCAGCCCCTCGCGGCTCTCACCGTCGTCTCCCAGCTGCTCCTTGATCTTTTCAAAGTCGGAGCCGCCCACCACTCCCACCTTCACCTTCTGACGCAGCCGCTGCCGAAAAC
>NW_009952891.1:2917321-2968957 GCF_000747805.2 Chaetura pelagica | reverse complement strand
TCCTGGCCCCGCGCTGGCGGCGTTGGTGACGCGTCCTTGCCGAGGCACGAGCGCCGGCGTTGTCAGCGCGGGAGGGCCGTTCCCTTCCTTGGGTTTAGTTCCTGCTGTCCCGCACGTTCCTCCTCCGGTGGCGCGTCCGCTCCCCTGCTCCGTGTGCTGCTCAGTCCGCGTTTTCCTGCTTCACGCAGTGTTACTCAACATTTCCCTGATGCAGTAGGTAGCAGCCCCGGGTTCTCTTGCCCTCTGCTTAGGATCAGCCCGTAGTGCTGTTTTCACTTGGTTGTTGCTCAAAACTAGCGAGGCAGGGGATGCCACGAGGTTCCCATCAGTAAGCTGACTCTGGTGTCAGCCGTGTCACCAGGAGATATTTCCCCCCTCGCCTGCAGGGAGGGATGCAAGCACGAACACCAGTTTGCTAGCAGAACACTGCTTTCAAGTGCAGGATTGCAGGGAGGCTTATGCTGCCTAAGGAGCAGCTGCTGAGCTAAATGTCACTTGGTTGTAAAGAAGAATCGAACAATGACCTGTGGGAATATTTACTTACAGGGGAGGCTCTGCACAATCAGGACTAACGTCTGCATGGCACCAGCTTTCGGGAGATGTCTACGAAATGGGCTCTGGACGAGGCCATGGCAAAAGGAGGATGCTTGCACACCCTGTTTTTTTGGTTCGTGGGGGTGTTTGCAGTCACAGAACTGGCGAGTCTGTGGTGTCCGGTGCCTTGGGAGACTGGGAGAGCCACCTGTGCGTCTGTGCCGCTCGGCCCCTGCTGCTGTGGTCCCACAAAAGGCTGTGGGTGAGAAAACAGAAGAGTTCAAACTGGTCTACAGGTTTCCAGGGATTAAGTACTGCCGGGTGCTGTCTCGACTGAAGCTATTGCAGACTGCCACCACCATGGTCATGCTGCCTCCCATCTACTACCTCTATCTGCAAGACCAGGTTTCTCAGAACATCCTCTTGTACAGCACTGGCGTTGCACTCTTTGCTGGTGCAATGTTGTATGGTATGAGCTACTTTTTCAGACGAGTTATTGGATTCATCTACTTAAGTGAAACTGGCCGTGTTGTCAGAGTGGCCCACTTGACCTTTTGGGGAAGACGGAATGACATTTACTGTCCCTTGGAGACAGTGATGACTTTGGATGAAGTTGGAGATAGCAAGGGGGAGCTGCTTCTCCAGTTCAAACGCTATAATAGTACAGACATTTTATATTTTACGATTAAATTTGGCCAGATTGTAGACAGACAGAAGTTTATGCAAATATTTGGAGAACTTGAGTGATACAGCAGCTAATTTCCAGTGATTTTCTTTGCTGCATCTTCATTGTGCTTACTGTTCTGTGAGGTTTGATTAGTTTACCAAACTGACATACTTCTGTCATTTTTCTATGCAAAGCCTGGTCATAAGTGCACTCAGTGTAGAAAGTAGAAATGGTAAAGAATGATCCTCTGCATTAAATGTCTCTGCAGCTTGTTTAAGTGTGCAGGGTGAGCAGTGTCTCTTCTGTGCTGGATACAGTGAAGTGCATGGTGCACCATCACCAGCAGTTCCATGCCTGTCCTGCTTGGAACACGCAGTAGGATGCTGAATTACTGATGCTGACCCTGACCATCTCGTAGATTGTTTTGAAGCAGGAAGAATTTTTGAGGTGAAATGCAGTAACTCTGCTGGAGCATCTTCACTTTAAATTCATCATTTCTTTCAGGAAATTTTAGGTTGTCTGGGAAGCCTCTGGAAATTGACTTGTCTCATAGACAAGTATGATAAATAATGCTGGATGTCAGAGATAAAGGCTCATGCATTGATGGAATAGAGATAGCTGGGAAGAGCAGCCTGTGATGCTGTGTCAGGGCTGCTTCCAGGTGTGAACACGACTGGGCAAAACCAGTGTGTGTGCTGCAGGACACATTGACAGTTCAGCTGTAAGGGTAAGTTAAAGACTGGTCAGCATTTCAGGAGTCTCATAGAAATTACTTTCCCTCTGGAATAAAGGAGAAACATACCTAAACTGTGATGCTGGGAGCTACAGGGGCAGTCTGTGATCCTTTGTTTAGTTTGGATCATACCGATCATCTTAAAATTTGGAACTGCTTGTCCTTCTTTGCATATATTCATGTTTGTGTTTGCTTTGTATGTGTGAATGACATTTAATCAATACTGTAACACTTGAGTTGTAAATGTTACCAAAAATTATCTTGGACTCTGTGAATTAGGCAGTCTTCTGTGAAGATTGCCATACAGGCTGTGAAGCAAGTCATTTGTGTCCCTTGATGTGTTTACTGATTTGGGCATATTTTAACTTCAGGAGCTAAATACCCTTTCCACTCCCCACTCCCCTAATCTGGGTTTACCTAAAATGGAAAAAAAATAAGACACTAAGAGGTGACAATGTGTCTACTTTGTATTCTGTTGAACTTGCAGGGTTGAACAGTGACTCTGTCCATGAAGGACAGTGTCTTGCTCTGTGGTGTTAAGTGTGATTCCTCCTTTTCCAAAAACTCAGAAGGAATGAGGAGAGGATTTAAACCCAAGAAATGATCAAACGTGAACACCTGTAACATGTACAACTTTTAATTGTCAGAGAAAGTTAACCCCTTTACAGTGCTCTTCTGGCTCTTGTTGCATTTGAAACCACAGCAAATAAACTGACCCTCATCAGTAGAGAACTTTGGAGTGTTCCTTTCCCTGTTCCTTCCTCATGTGTATTGAAACCTCTGTCTGTTGTTGGATTGGCAGATGCAGGTAAGTAAAATTGCTGTTTGAGTGCACAGGCTAACCCTGATTTACTGTTTGCAATGAACTTTTAATAGGGGTGACCATTATTTTGATGTTTGGCTGATACAACAATACCAAGAGGAAGAGATAAATGTTGCTTAGCTTCAAAGTACATTCGACCGTGTGCATACAGCATGTTTTTTTGAGGGTTAACTTCTTAAGAATATATTTAATATGCACTAATGATTCAGTTTAGTCATGTACCAGGTGTAAAATAAAAATCCCTGGAGAAGTTCAATTATAAATATTTTATTTAAGAATATTGATTACACATGAGATGTCATTTTTTTAATGAATCTGTGTACATTTACTAGTTACACCATGAAGTGTAGTTAAGTATTTGTTTAAACATTTATTTGGCACTGTCCACAGTATGCTGTAAACAATATTAACTTTATATGCTTCAGCTGCAGTGCTTTCTATGTATTCTCTAACGTGGTTTCATCAACGTGTTGTACACAGTTATACAGTTACTGAGTGTCAGTAAAAATTATAAAAACACCTAGAGTATTCATAATAAAAGTGAAGATGGGGTAAGACTTCAAATTACTGGACCTTTGCTTCTGTAAAAGTACAAGACTTGCTAGAGACATTTACTAAAACTACTGCACTGATATGTTGAACAGACTAATTCCCAAAATGCTGTCAAATACAGTTCTTGGTGTGACTTTCCTCTTGTTGATAATAGGCCTATGAGGACAGCAATGACAACGAGGTTTTGGCTGAACACCAATACACCAGTCCTTCCTCCAGATTTCTACAACCTCTGTTTAAAAACCCACTCAGGTTTGGACCAGCTGGTACCAGAATTCTGGTTTCTGCAGAGAGGTTTACAGAAATCCCATTGCTTTTAAGCTAGCAGAAGTGAATGTACTTACGCTTCCCAATACTAGCAATTCAAAAAACAAAATGGGAAACCCATGATTAACACTTCTCAAAGCAGGTAAGAAACCTTTCACATTTTGATGGCTGTATTAAATATGTAAATATTTTCACTGCTCTCTTACTACATACTTGAAAATTGTGGTCACATTCTAGTAGGGCAACAGTAAAGTCCAGTTTGGTCTCTGTTTTTTGGTGCACAACAGAAAGTTAAACTTAGAAAACAAAATGCAGATTCTTGCTAGCCAAGGAAAAAAGGGCACCAAACTTAGTTCAAGTCAGCCTCAAGCAAACAGCGAAGAGGACATAGTAAAAAGATATCCAAAACAATTACCTGAAGAAAAACAAATGAATGAACTGTTGATACTTTCTGATCTTGTGGCTTTCTAGAAGATCACTGAAGTATCAATGACTTAGAGTTAACTATTAGAACAAAAATAGCATTACTTTGCATTATAAATGTGCAGTTAGGACTAGGCCCTTACTGTAGTGGCTCTAAAGACAGGTCATGGCTAAGGTTAAGCAATTCTGCTGTAGTTGTACAAAATACCTCAAGTATTTGTATAGAACCCTTAATAGATAAATTCATGGCTATTGTGTGTTATGAGCAAGTGGTAAAATCTCAGATAATTCTGGATTGCTGACAGATGGAAATAATATGCGTTACATGATTCTCTAAGCTTTGTCAAATCACATACTTCAGGGTATAGTTTTCTCTCTGCACATCTGATTATAAAGTAAGTCAAAAGTGTTAAAATCCCGGATGAGGAAAAAAGTACTTCAGTGCCATGTACAGTGCTGCAGGTGTGGCCAAGTGCACTTGTGCCTCTGAAGCAGGGTGTGTGGGCTGAAGGCTGGGCAGAGAGCAGCTGATGGCTCCTCATCCCATGGGTGTACAGGACATCTGTCTTCATGGGGATAAAGCTGGAATTTATTTTCTAAAAATACTGTACTTGGCAGTGGTGGAAAGCAGAGCTTTCCCTGTAACACCTCTTATTCCAGCTACCATCAGAGAATGGCACTTTCTGTATGGCAGGCATGTGGCTTTAAGTATTGTGCCATTTGGCTGTAATTGTGCCATAGGTGTTGCTGCCTCTGGATGCAAGAGTAAATCTACTGGGATTACCTGTGAACACAGACTGCACCAGGTCACATTTAGACAACCAGAGAGTCAGGACCATGCATGTAGAGAGGACTGCGATTAGTATGACCCAAGCCAGAAGATGGAGGGCCACAGCTTCTACCAATGCACAGTGTGGGACAGCTGCATGTACCTGCTGGTGACCAGTACCAATGCTCTGCCTGGGTTGATTTGCATGGAGCAGCTTGCCTTGGGCAGGACTACAGACAGAACACAGACCTTAGTTTATGACTTTACACTGATCTTGTAAGTAGAGAAGACATGAATTAATGCAAACTAATTTCATAATCAGCTGTTCAGTGCAAGGGAACCGCTTTTTACTTGAAGTTTGCTAAGATGTCACTGAAAATGTTCAGAAAGAGGTGTGCATGATGATCCTTGAAGATCAGTGTTGGACGAAAACGAATCGACCTGTCGCCACAACCTCCCAGCACAACACCTGAAATGAGAACAAAACATGTCCTTTAGTAATTTCCATCTTTGCCAAATATACAGAAAATGCAGGTCTGCAAACAAGGTTCACCTCATGGTGGAGGGCCAGCAGAAGCTCCCCAAATCCCTAACCACACTGTGATACAGCACCTAGTCACTGGTGCAAAGGGGACTCAAGCTTCACAGCACCTGAGAAGAACACCACAGGTGCCTGTAGCTATTCTGTAAAACATTTGGAATGTTAGGACTAATGCCAGCATCCACTGGAAAGACTCCATCCAGCACAGACCTTTAGCAGCATCTGAGACTTCAAAGCTGCAAAACTGCTGCTTTAGTGCCTCAGTCAGAACAAGGCACAATAGGTTTCTTTGCAATTTTGTTTTTAACCTACTCTATTTCTAATTATAAAAAGTGAATATGTATCAGTGCTGGCAAACTTCATCTTGCAGTACTTTAAATGCATGGTGGCTTTTTTACCCCAAAATCAATTCTTTGAAATGTTTGTGGGCAACAGAAATCCACAGCCTGAGCTGAACTTAGCTTGCTTCTTAACTAAGCATAGCCTTGGTTTACTGTGAAACAGACTGCTTTGCTTCTCTCCCTGCTGGCTTTGTTTCCAAGAGCAAAAAAATACCAATATCTTTTACACTATAACATTTTGTTTTCAGCAGAGTTTAGCTGTATCATGCCTATTTCAAGAGATATGTGTAACCACAAAAACTGACAGCAGCAAACCCAGGGCCCTCACACAGGGACATGCAAAGAGAATGTGAAGCTTCAGATCACGAGGTTCACACTTGATACCTGGGTTTGTCTACAGCTGCATAACACTTCAGTGATACAAGAACAATGTAGTTGTAGATCTGTGCCAAATTCAGGCAACTCATGTTTTGTTATTAGGTAGTCCATAAAATTCATAGTTTTTTTCCCAGTGTTTTCTGAGTGATGGTTACATTAACTTTCTTCTAATTTTCCTGATCTGTTTCTAGAAGTAAGCCATGCCTAGGTATATATGAGGTCATTGCAGAGGACTATGAAAGTGATGTCACAAAAACTCATGTCTCTTCCAGTAACATTAGGCTTATAGGGAAAGGTAAATGTACACACTGTGCAATGGACTGGTCTGATGTCCTAGAATCACAGACTGGTTTGGGTTGGAAAGGACCTTACAGATCATCTAGTTCCAACTCCCCAGCATGGGCAGGGACACTTCCTGCTAGACCAGGCTGCTCCAAGCCCCATCCAACCTGCCCTTCAACACTTACAGGGATGGAGCATCCACAGTTTCTCTGGGCATCCCGTTCCAGTGTCTCTCCACCCTCAAAGTGAAGAATTTCTTCCTAGTATCTAATTTAAATCTACCCTCTTCCAGCTTGTCTCTGAAAATACAAGTATTTCTAGAAAAAGTGTAAATAGAACTTTGTTGGTAATTTCTCTTCTGTCCTCTCCTGTTGCCAGTACACATACACCATACAAAGAAGGGGAATGTAAAGCATTACTTATGCTACTGTTTGTCATTTTAAGTGAATCCAAACACATTCTTACCTTTGTTTCTGGCTATTGTAATTAACTTGTTTCTAGTTGCATCATTTGGAGCATCAAATGAACAGAATGTTCCTCTTCCTCTCACTCTGCTGATAAGATGGGGATAACGAGCCTGGAAAGAGAGGTGAGGCAGGATGCATGGCAGCTGCTGCAGCGGAGGACACCTGGTGGTGAGCTCTGCTCTGCCAGGCATTCTGCCACATGGAAACCTGCTGCCGACTCCCTGCTGGTGGAGCGGAGCTGCTTGCACAGGCTGGATTTCTCAGGAGACCTTGTGTCCTCTTCACCCTTTTCTGGCAAGGGGCTGTTCCCTAGGCTGCAGAACTCTACAGCAGGCAGGCTCTCTCCTCACAAAGCACATAAACATCTGAGCAGGAAGTTAGAATTAATTTGCACCCTTCAGCTGGGTCAAGCAAAATCTCACTTGGAGCCTCCTGAAGTGAGCGTAAAGCACCTTACATCTAAACATGATGCATAAAACCTAAGCAGAAATTATCTGGAATGGAGCTAGAAACAAGCCCATCCTTATGCTGCACTAAGACACGCTTATTAGTGTTATCTGCTTCACTTACTATCAGTTGCAATCCTTATCTTTTATAAGAGTAACCTGTTTTTGGATAGTAGTTGTATTCTGACCCTCAAAAGTATGAGGATTATAAGTTCTTTGTGTTCTCTTGCCTGCCATGCCTTCAAGTTGTGTGAGAGCAGAGACGAGGCTTATCATGTGCCACCAGTGCACAAAGGGCCTTTTGAGAGATGAGCATTTGCAAGCCTGCAAATGCCTGGCTGACTTTCCTTCTCATCTGGGGCTCCATACTTGAGGCTGTGAAGGAATTTCCCTTAGTCAAGGGAGGGAAAGCTAGTTTTCATGTTTCAATAGATGAACTGAATTCTGACAAAATATTTTGTCGGAATAATAATTATTAAAAATAACTTTTTGGACAATAAAATGCTAGTTGCTTGTGATAACAGAAACTTCCAGCAAAACGATTTTAACTAACTGCAGTTCATGCCTGCAAATATTTTGAGGGTCTCCCTTAATTTTAGATTAAGCTCTATATAACCAGCATCCTTAACTCAGGAAAATAAAGGTTACTTCAAAATGGGACACAGTTAGTCAGGCTTGCATTGAAGTATCTAAGCCAGCAAGTTAGGATTACAATTTAGTCCTCATCTGGGGTTTGTCAGTCCAAGTGTTTAAATTGGATGAGGTCAGATCCTACCTGATCAGCAAATTTATCCTTCTTGTCTATAATGCCTCCAATGCTTACCTGTAAATCCAGCAGCCCAGTCAGTAGTGCTTTCCCAGCATGGGTTGCATTGTTTAGAAGGTCTTCTCGTTTAATAATCTTAATGACTTCAGCAAGCATCAGGTTCTTGGATGGATCTCCAAGCCATGTATTAAAAATCCGATAGGGCTTGGGAAAGGGTGGAAAGAGAGTTATGGAACATGTTAACAGGCAAATCACTATAATAAAGAAAAGCAAGCCACCAAACTGGTAATGCAAACATCTAGTGTGTGAAGAAGCATGCACTAACCTCACCAGCCCTTGTTTTGTTGTGAGAGTCAAGCCTTATGTTCTCACCCTCCTTTTTTTTTTTTTTTCCCCCATTTATTACATCTAAAATGTCATTAATACAACAAAGGAATCTTGCTGACAGAATTCGTAATACTGACATAAAAGCTCTGAAGAAGATACAAAATTGCCCTGCAGAAAAAGGTGCTACTTTGTGGTTGGATTTTGTATTTAAGGTTAGTTCATTAGGCTAAACCCAGTTCTCCATAACCTCCCACCACCTTTGTGACTGACAGCAACTGGAATAACAGTGAAGAAGTGACAAGAACTTTTGTGTAAGCACAAAGCAAATATCTATGAAATAGCAGCTCCTTCTAGCTGAACCCAGGTTACTGGAGGAAAGCTTATCTCTTCCATGGACATTACAGTTACTCATGACTGGGCCACCAACTAGCACAGAGTTCAAATTTCATTGAAAATCTTACAGCATTTGGCCTGAACTCCTCTTTGTGGAAAAATCCTCCTGTCATCATCTTCTTACTGAATGTTACCACATCAGCTGGGTCATCCAGGCCCCAGTGTTCATGTGCCCAGAATTTTCCTGTACAGCCACCTCCTGTCTGCACCTCATCCACCAAGAATGCACAGCCGTGCTGTGGAGAGAGATGCAAAGAGCAGGGAATGAGTCCATTTTCAAAACAAAAATCCCTCCCTTAGTGAACAGATAAATACAAGCCAATTACTTGCAGCGTCCCCCCATAGCAATTGTGTATTAGATTTCACAATTAACAGCTCAGCTGTTTTTTTCAGAAAAGCACTAGAAACATATTGTCTACCTAAATTCACACAAAAGTACATGTTTTTATACAGACTTGAACATTTCTAGAAGATACCTGAAAACATGTGGAAGGAGTCTAGGCAGCATTTTCAAAGCCTCTGAGGGAAGTAGAGCATAATTTCTAGGAGTTTTGTTTGTTTTAAATAAGAAGTCTCTGCTTCTAATCTGAGTCAGGCATTTGTGGCACAAAGGCAATACCAGCAGCATGATCTATTCAGTCCAGGGGCTAAAATGACCCTGGAAGAGCTGGCTTTTCAGATGAGTGCTGAAAGAGCTATTCATTTTAGCTGGCAACACATTTTCTTAAGCAAAGGACGATTTTATTGAACCTTTGGGACAGGGAGATCAAACTGTATCATGATATTTTAATTAAAAACAATTTATTTTTGGCAGCATCTTGTTTTAGACAAGGCAAACCTTTTTATTTCACCATATTTACTACATCACCCTTGCACGAGCAGCTGTTAACAGTGGGAAAAGCTGCTTTTTCTCATGGCAGAACAGAATTTTTCAGATGTCACCTCTGCTTTTCTCTGTAAGCCCACAAATGCTTTGAGTAAAAAAGCATGGAGTAGGTCTTATTGAGGGACATCACTTCTGAACAGGTAACTTCACATCCCAATTGTCAAGACATCTGTCCTTTTCATTATTTTACTGGAACATCAGCAACTAAAGGTTAAGACTATTTATATCTCTACATTTTAATTAAAAACAATTTATTTTTGGCAGCATCTTGTTTTAGACAAGGCAAACCTTTTTATTTCACCATATTTACTACATCACCCTTGCACGAGCAGCTGTTAACAGTGGGAAAAGCTGCTTTTTCTCATGGCAGAACAGAATTTTTCAGATGTCACCTCTGCTTTTCTCTGTAAGCCCACAAATGCTTTGAGTAAAAAAGCATGGAGTAGGTCTTATTGAGGGACATCACTTCTGAACAGGTAACTTCACATCCCAATTGTCAAGACATCTGTCCTTTTCATTATTTTACTGGAACATCAGCAACTAAAGGTTAAGCCTTTTTAATTTCCTACTTTTTTTTTTTTTCAATCAAAACTAAGTATGTTAACAAAAAAAATTACCCTTTTCCAAGCCTGCCTCTTCTGAAATTATTTCAACTCTGTCCACACATAGGCATTATAATTTAAAGAACACTACTGCAAAATCCATCAATAATGAATCAGAGTAATTTCTGCCTCACCTAGACATTAGAAGAAAATTTATTGCAGTAAGGAAACTACTGGGTGTGCAGCAAATGGGAGAGAAATATTGTACTGACAAGGGGATGCGTGTACATAACTACCCCAACTGCTACTAGGGAGGCCTGTGAAGCTCACAAAGCTTCACAGGGGGCAGAGGAGCACCAACAAGTATTTGCATATTTAGCTGACACTGAGTGAACAGTGAAATATTTTATTACCTTTCTGGCAATATCTCGTAGCTTTCTGAAGAAGTCATCTGAAGCATGGTTGTCCCCACCCTCTGACTGTATTGGTTCTATAATAATTCCAGCCACAATCTTTTTCTTTTTCCTGTACTTTACAATCAGGTCTTCCACCTGTAAATCAAACATTCATAGTACATTCTCCTTTCAGGACATTTGCATATTTCCTCACAGAAAGATTAAATCTCAGCAACAGAACTTTTCACAGCCATTAATGGCCACAAAGGTGTCAGAAAGTGCAAGGAATTAACGTAGTTCCTCCAGGATTTAACACCACCTTCTTGTTCCTGAATAATGCTTAAATTTCAATAGGATCTTACACTCATTGTAGCTTGTTGCACATTTATCTACAGTGGTATGAAAGCTCTAGCAAATTGCAGCTGAAAGTATGGTGGAAACCACTGTAGCTTTCTATGCCATAGCTGTTGCTCCATCAAGGGAATGTAGAAGAAAACAGATTTTATGTCAGGAAATAAATCTCAGCTAATGTATTAAAGAAAGCAATCTAGTAAATTTGCTTTTCCTAGTCATCTACTTCACATACTTTAAAACTAATCTGATTAAATAGTGCTGAAATTGTATTGCTTATAAGGGGCTTACAGGGAAGTTTTAATTAACCTTGTAGTGCTAGTTGCTGCATTAGGAGTGGCATTTGTACTTGAAAGACCCCTGACAGCTTCCAGGGCCCAGAGCCTGTGTAGGCTGTATAAAGCAGTGGTTTCCCAAGGATGCTAGTAAGACAATCTAAAGACTTTATAAAGTAAAGTGTTGGGCTATTTTTTTTAAATTTATTTTTTAATAATGCCTTCGAGTCTGTGGATTGATTTTTTGCATCACTGTCCCTGCCCCCATCCCCAACCAACTGTGAAGCAAACACAATTTGCTAGGCTTTCTGTTGTCTCTGAAGTTAGGCAGTTTGAATAAGAATCCAGCTCTGCACAACTGTCCACAGTGCTGCTGTGCTCCCTCCAGCACACCACAGCTCCCACCATGCTCCAGATGGTGCACCATTTGGGTTCCAGTCACAGGGCACACTGTGCTGTCATCCCACCAGCAGCTCTCAAGAGTGTGCTCTTGCAAATGAGAGATCCTGGATCCCAGTGAGCCAAACAGGGAATCCCATGGTTCTGGGATGGTTTGCCCCCCTTAGACACTGTTCTGCCCACCTTTCCTTTCTCTGGGCTAGGGAAGGCACAGAGTTCCTGCCCATTCGCCCCCTGCAGCCATAGGAAGGATCAGAACTCTATGCCAGAAGGCTACCACAGAAAAACTGAAAAACCTGTAATATTTGTATAGGTTCTCTTTGCAGAAGATTTTACACACTGTGCTCTCTCTTAGTCCATGTCCCTTTGGAAGATCTGGCATACAAGTTCACTGTGCTGTAACAAACTTCCCTGTGTGTGAAATTTCACTTTGCTATGAATTGTGTAGACCTCTAATGCTTTGGAAAGATCTCTTTTCTTTTGAAAGGAAGGGACAAACTTCTGGCCATAAACAACACTGAATGTTAATCACACGCTGTTCCAATCCCTGAAAACATTCCTTTAGTGAAAAACAGCTTATCCTACTAACACTATTCATTAGTTTGAAACAAAAACATCAGGTTTTTTACCTCCTCTAAACAACGGGCTTCTTCCTGTTGATTCTCTTTCACAAAGTCTTCCAGAGGATACTTTAGCCTTGGAAAGGGAGCAATAGGCCAGTCCAGCGATGGAATGTCCAATTTGTGAATTGCTTTAGAATGAGTCGTAGCTAAGCAACCTAAACCCAGAAAAGCAACAATTAAAATAATAACACTCTAGGAACAATACAGGAAAAAAGCTACCAAGACATGAAAAATTGCCTGACACCAGGACTGTAAAATTCTCTTTATGCTCTGTTTTTACTTTCTGAAATACTGGGTAATTGGCTTTAGTGAAGCTTAAGTGGATTGCTCAAGCTTTTAAGCATCAGTCACCACATGCACTGTTCCAGAAGAACAGGAGAACCTTTGTCAGTCTTAACAGGTTGCTTAGATGAGATGGCTTCACCTGTCCAAAGACAGGTGTTTGCTCACAAACCTCAAAATTACAGCACTCTTGTGTAACATGCTTAGAACAGGGATTGTGCTGATATAAAAAGGAGTGACATCCCGTTTGTATATTGCAGTGATTTTAAACCAGGAGTTAGATTTTTACTAGTATAGACAGGAAACCTTGGCTTCTGAGTGAAAATAAGACCTAAAAATACATTTCTAAAAAATACAACATTAATTCCCACTGTCACTCAAATACCCTGTTTCACTAGTGGTGGGGCTTCCAAGGTATGCCTTCAGTAAACCTACAGCTTCTCCACTGGTACCATTTGTGGGAGGGAGAGAACACTTTTCAGGATCTCTAGTGAGCTGCCAGCAGCACTGGGAGGAAGCAGAGGGAGGGAGGTGCTGCCCTGTGTGTCACTTACCCAGGGTCCTTCCGTGGAAGCCACCCATGAAGGAGAGCATGGCATAGTCGGGGCAGCCGGGGGGCTGGAAGCAGAGCAGACAGGTCAGTGTGTGCCTGGGCAGGGGTCCTGCCAGCCCAGCCCAGCTGCTGCCTCGCACTGCAGCCTGAGCACAGCCAAGTGCTACACATACCCATTGAAACACCTATTTTGGTGGTCCCCTAAAAGCTGCCTGACCTCCTACACTACATCACTGATCCTGATGGGTACTTGGCAGTTAACACTGTATGTAATAGCACTTCACACATGAGCTCATACGAAGGCTGAACATTCAGTACAATCAGCACCTTTCTGTACAAAGTACAAGCCTGTGCATGGGGTGGCTGTGCCCAGGTGTGGCACCCGCGGCTCTGCGAGGAGAGGCCAGTGCTGCCCCATGCATTCCTGATAACTTGCTGTACCAAGAATAAGAAGGTACCAGGAGAAAAATAATGCAAACTGTACACTGTCTGGAATTTAATAAAAGGATGCCCTATAATGATACAAATGCCCTATAATAATACAAATGCCTCTGCCCTATAATAATACAAAATATTTTTCTTTATGCTTCTCTTACCCTGCAAAGGAGAGGACTGTCACCACCTACACACATAGGGTCAAGACTACAATATTTGTAACTGGATTCTGGAGCATCCTTGTCCCCAAAAGGGGGATGAATTGCCCTCTTAAAATCCACCTCCATACACCTCCCCCAGCTGTAACAAGAACTCCAACAATTAGCTCAATCAGGAATCCTCATTCTTAGATAGCTAAACTTGGACAAGAAGTGATCACCTGGTTTACAAATATTTGGTCATCTTATAACATTCTCATTCCTTTATGATGTGCCATCCTCTTACATGCTTTGGCACGGCCATCTGACCAGGCTATCAGCAACTTCACAGAACTTAAAAAAGAATTTTGAAGTCAAAACAAAAAACAGAACCTTACTCATTTTTAAGGCTGAATGAGTTCCCTAATCTGCTGTGAATGAACTGAATGGTCATCACTACAGAAATGTGTAAGATCAGGCTGGGACCAGCAGGTTACTAATTTCCAACATTTTACCTCTGCTATTGTTGCATGTTAAGATTTGAGATTGGCAAGAGTAAGACCACCTTGGTTGAAGGTGAATAGGACCTCAGAGGTTTACTAGCTGCATCTCAGTTTCATCATCCTGCCTGTTGTTAACATTTAGTCAGTTGAATGTTAACCAACCCCTTGATCAGTTTTAAGCCATAAAACAACAGCTTCTGAAGAAAAAATTGAAGGTCTGGTGTTGCTATTTTTAATTTTTTTTCATGTATTAATGATCTCCATGGACTCATCCATCAGGTGGGACTCTATCTAGCAAATGATGTGTCATGAAAAAAGGGAGATCTTCAAGATTCACAACTAGGAAGGATGCAGAAGAATACAAGCAGCAGGTCTTGAAATTTATTTGAAGCAGTTTGTATTTCACCATCTTCTAAGTTTACAAAAATGAGATTCCACTTCAAAGACATCAAATTTTTCCTCCCAATCTTCCCTTAAAAACCCAAGCCAATGGTACATCTGCAGGTGTGGTAAAGAACAAACATTACCTGGTTGATCATGCAAGATTCCAGTTCCTCTTTTGTGACACTATTATGTCCCCTCTCCTTGTTCTGCAAAAAATAAAAATAAACCCCAACATACAGTTTTTCCTTGGTTGTAACCAGTGCATTTATGGCTGAACCACGAATTAGTAATACTGGTATTCCAAACTAGAGCTAATGAAGACACTGACTGTGGCTATTACATACTGACTGCTATCTGCATTGTCTTGATTTGCTTCATAATTTCTAAAGTTGTGTGTCTATAAAGTGAAAGCTTAGATTAAGCTTTTTAATGAAAATTTTATTCTAAGCTGAATATAAATAGTATAATGAGCAAGGCAACCACCAAGCCTTACTTTGTTTTACAGTAACAATTCTGATGATGAATAAGTGCTCATTTCTACATCTAAATCTACAAAAAAAAACCCACAAAAAACCCCCAACAACACAACAAAAAACACACACAAAAAAATCACTTAATATTTTACTCACTCTGTACCACATAAATATTGCTTTAAAGGCATTTTCATTAGAGCAGGATCCACAAGCCATGGTCACCACCTGTGACAGGCCCTTAGGAGCCACCTGTCAACAAAGACAGAAAATTACTGCAAAACACAAATATAGTGCAAAGAGATTATAATATTGATCAGTCCTTAACATCAGGAGCTTCAGTATAATGGGAGACCAACTGTGCCTACAACAAGAAAAGCCAATTTCAGCTGCAGCTGAGAGGGCTCAACTCAGTCCCAAGGATCTTCAAATTTAACTTAAGACAAAGAGATGCCAGTTCCTCTGCTCTCTCTTATGAAAACACAGTCACCAGAAGTTAGCAAAAACGTGTTTTCTCGTTGATTCTTGAATCCAGAATGAAAGTATCTGAGTGGAGCAGACACAGCACCCTCTCACATTCAGCTGTCTGTCAGGAACAAAGGTTCCATCTCCTTACTTGCAGTGTGAAGGCAGGTGGACAAACAGCCAATCTGTAATGTTCCCTATTAAAACCCATAACATCCCTTGATAGGCCCGTGTCCCCAAACACAGGACATGGTAACTCATCACTGCTATTTCAGACTTACTGATAACAAAGATTCCTTCAGTTTTTCTGCAAAGTTCTCTGGAGGTAAAATCCCTAGGGCAGGTCTGTTGATAAAAGTGCTCTACAAAGACAAAGGAAGAGAAATTGTTAGGTTTTACTATCACATAAGAAATATCACATTGATATCAAGGCAGTTACATTTTATTCTAATTAGAAATAACAGTTGGAAATTTGTAGTGATGGCACAACAGGGCTTAAAACCAGAGAATAATATTTATGTCTTAGAATATATTTTTCTGTCTAATCCCTAATACTTCTATTCTTGCAGGACACTTTAGAAAAGGTGCCTGCTGATGCTCTTTGATAATGCCATTTGAGTCGCTCAATGTTCCTTATACACAGGAAATACACTTTAAAATCTTAACTACTTGTCTTCAGTTTAAGTAACTAAATCTAAACTCAATTAGAATAGCAGCACTTTTTTCCTTGCTGAGCTTTAAGAAAAAACATTTCAGAGCAGTGTGGTTATAAAACTCCTACACATGGGATTTGGAGGAACAAGACAAAGGTACACTTATAGGGGCTACATCTGAGAAATAACACATGCACAAGGATCAGCAACACAACACTACAGTAGAATAGATTCCAGAAAAATAAATCAAAACATGAGAGGTACTATGGGTATAAGGAAAAGCTTTTACACCAGGAGAACAGTGGAGCAGGGGAACAGATTGCTGTGCAGTCTTTCTCCTTGGAGGTTTTCAAGACCTCAGGTAAAGCCCTGACCAACTTGATCTGGTCTCACAGCCAACCCTCCCTAAGCAGGAGGTTGGGCAGGAGAGCCCTTTCCAACATGAACTGTCCTGATGGTCCTATGGACCAGCCACAGCAGGATTCACATTTTAGAAAGGTAATTATGTTGTCAGTGAACAGCAGCTGCAGCTGGTGGGAAAGCTGAGCCTGATGCCCACAGAGGTGTTTCTGAACAACAGCACTGGGAAAAAAACCCTCAGTCTCCCCAGTCCACTAATGGAAAAATTTATAATATTTATGCAATTAATTTAAATTACATGTCATGGATTAAAATTTATTTATCATTGCTCTTAATCTTTGTAGGTAATCTTATTTGATTCACAGTGTGCTACTTTTTATTTTAAATTAAATTTGCTCAGAAAAGGACAAGCTCAATATTTGCCAGCTGAAAAGCAGCATTATTTGCCCTTTTGTTGTTTTTCAACAAGTCATTATTGAAATTAAAGGCTCTGCTTTGATGACTTAAGTCTTTATGAGTCTCCAGAGGGGACAGAAAACATTCATATATTCATTGCAACTCAAACTGGCACATTTATCAGCATCCTTCAGTCTTTTTCCTCAATACAAGTACTAATTTATTCAGATGTGTGGACTATTGCAAGAGGTGTGTCACACTTACAAGAACACTCCATCAGAATACTTAGGGAAAACCACGTATTGTAAAGACACAACAAAATGATCGAGGACTTTGTAACTTGTATAAGTTACTTCCAAAATAATGTTTGTTTCAACAGACTCAAGCTTAAAAAAAACCTAAGCAAGGATGTTACATATTAACAGAAGTTGTTTCGTATGTATAAGAAACCTTATTTAACTTTTTATCTCAGTTTAGAAATAATTTTTCATGTAAAGTCAGAGATATGAGACCATAAATTCATTGTGAATGTTATTATAGGCTGTCACAGTCAATTGACAACAATTGCCATTAAGCAGAAAAGTGTATTTTTCCTTTGCTGTTAATGAGATTCTCAGTATTGAGAAAAACAGGACATTGACATCAAGCTGCTATGGTCTCAAATAAACAGATGCATATTCTGTCCTTTATAGCTGGCTATAAAGAGGGCACATGGAGCATTACAAATCAACCAACCAAAAAGTCCCTGCAAGAAAACACCAACCCCTTTCTTAACCTCAAACAAGGGCCCTACCTCTGTGTATTACTTTTATAAAGTACTTTGACAATAAAACTGGCACTTTACAGTCAGAGCCCAACACACTCCTGCCTGTGGCAAGGTTTGCACACGTTCTGGCTCTCCCAACAGCTCTCTGGCCTTGGCACTGCAAAACTTCCCTGCAAAGCTGATGTTCTGCCTGTGCTGTGCCCGGGCTGAAGCCTGCCAGAAATCCTAAGGGCACAGTCAGGGGCAGATGGACAGGATGAGTGCCACCCTCTGCTGAGTTAGTGCAGGTTCAGAAATGGGAGCAGGGCATCAATAACATCTTTGATGCTCCAGTGTGTGGGAGAGAGGAGTCCTGCTTGCACCATTCATTTTGGGCTTTGGAGGCAGTTCTGTTTACTACAGGCTTCTAGCTAGCAGCCTGATAACTTCACTTATCAAGTGGACAAGTTAGCAACAGCCACCAGGCAAGAGGGTTTTTTGGGGTGTTTTGTTGGTTGCTTTTTAAATGTGATTTTTTATTGATTATTGATTTGAAACACCATGCTTGAACTATGATTTAAAACTGGCTGCAAATACACCAAGTGCTTGCATCACCCAAATGTTTGCTTCTTGTAAAGCTTCACAGAGGTTTTGGTGTCTTCTTAATCACTACCAAGTTCTTTTCATCAAGTGAGAAATAAAGAAAGCAGATCCTACCATGTTGTAAATTGAGCCATTAAGCATTTGTTATCAGTTTAATAAAAAATAAGAATGAACGCCACGAGGAGGGAGAAGACTCTTTCAAGTGCTTAATATTTTAATTCACTTACCAAATTCTGTGGCTGCTGCAGAAGCTTTATCAGAGAGGGATGGCTGTAACCTAATTAAAAAGAACAAAGACAGAAAACAGTTATTTCTGCCTGACTTCAATGAACTAATGTAAAGCTTAAACTAGATAATAACCTTAACTTAATGCGTAACTTGTGTATGTTTGAAATATTAACAATAGAACTTCTTTCCAAGTAGGACAAACCTCTTCTCTTTTACAAAACATGTTATCTGGAAATTTGGTACAAATTTTGTGTCAGGCAATAACAAAACATACTTCAGTACTGAAAGTTAAAAACTGAACACAAAAATAAATGAACATGACATGGACCTTTTGCCTGACAGGCCTTGATGGTAACAACATATTTCTAGCAAGGACTGTGGGACTGACATGATTAAATTCTTGCCTGTTCTCCTTTCTGGGTTTCCCATGTGTATTTGGTTTCTCTATAGGATGTGTGAACCTCTCCATCAATTAAGAGCAGAAATCACTTTCTACAAGTGCAGCCCACATGCAGTTGTTTCTGTTAGTCACCATCTCGCTGTGCTATAGGGGTGTCTCCAGTTCCTCCTGCCTGGAGCAGGTGCTTACTGTTCTTGCTGACTGTGACCCTCATCTGCTCAACTTCAGTGGCTCTCACTGGGCACTGACCATGAAACCTGTGTTTCAGAAACAGCTTCTGACGCTGAACCTCAGAGGGAAGCTCCCCATGCAGCTGTGTCCATTTACAGTAGCTGGTGCCACACTCTACTCTCATAGCAATATTTATCCTCCTTGAATATCAGACTGATTATTCCTAGCACAGTAACAAAGCTTTCCCCCTCACTGTGCTTTTTAACCGATTGGATTTTTCCTCATTGTAAAATCATCTTAGAAACATATATTCCCCCTTTTATCCTTTACTGCAGTTCCTCAGTCTTGGACAGCTGACCTAAGAAAAAGACAAGCAAAAATCCACATATTTACTGATTTCCCAAAGAGTGCTCATTTAACAACTGTGATTTCAGTGCATTATAATGTAGTAACAAATGATCAGCAAGGGCTTTTTCTCCCTCAGCAAATACAGCAGGATGATGCAGGGTAGCCCTGCCAGCACAGCAGTGCTGTTCTCAGAGATGGCTCTTCCACTGCTGATGCGTGCAGTGAGCACGTTACAGCTGGCCCGGCAGGGATAAGCCCTGGGACTGCAGCAGAATTGTGCCAGCAGCTTGACAGTGCTCCCTGCCACCTGCTGTGGTTGGACAGCATTCATCACCCCCTCCTCTGCAGTGCTAGCTGAACACTCTGCAAGATGCTGCCAAACTGGTTTTGAGATGTGCACATACTGGCCTCCATGTTATCTAGGTTTGCACTTACATGTACACACTCAAACTGATTTGCACACATGAAGATGCACATTCCACCCCTGCTTTCTGCAGGTGCTCATGGTGACCACTGACCATCCCACAGGAGGAAGAGGCTGTACAAATAGACAGCCACACACTTGAGACTCATGGACTAATAAGCACCCAAATCTGTAACTGGCCACAACCCAGTAGTTATCCCAAAACATCTGTCTGGATATCTTTCCTTCTCAGTGATAGATCTAGATACCTCAGCTGTGCATCACCATAACAAAGCCTGTAGAATAACTGCTGCATCATATTAACAAAGGAGATTCTGCACTCTTCGCTTTCATGGCCAGTTTGTTATTTTTAATTCCCATTTTCCTTACTTTAATAAGCTTCTAATGGGAAAAAGCTCCTACCATTTGCCCTTTTTACCCAGAAACATCAAGACATTAAGGATGCTTCAGATTTTAAGGTGCTTAATTTATACCCATTGATATTCTATAGGATAACATTCTTGCTTACTGGTAAACCAGCATATCTGATGTAAAAAAATAAAAAAATAAAAAAAAGGGCTTCACAAAAGGAGCCCAGAGAATTTAATTTTAAGCCTGATTTCTAATGTATGAAGTGCCAAAGCCAGATATTAACATCATCTTTTATATTCCCTTGTACAAACAGTTGGAAACCTCAGCTTCCCCACTGCTCAAGAAATCAGACCGCTCTAATTTTATTAGAAAAGCTTATCATGTCCCTGAACTCCTCATTCTAGTGGAATGACAATAGCTCTGATTATCCTGTCTTGAGCAATGGAGCATTAGGTTCCCACATTAACAAATCAATTATAAAATCAGTTTTGAATATTTTAGTTCAAAACAAGGAAATATCCAGATTTTTTTAACTGAATGTCATTCTGAGAAGAATCTGTTAAAATTATTATGGAGATAATACAAGTGGTTATTTGGGACACAGACAACTAAATCTGCATTGCATCTGCTGCCATGGGAAGAACTGTTGTTAGGCTAGAGGGAATAACACAGTTGAAAGCTGTCACTGACAGCACCTTTGAGTATATATATATATAGTTTTAGAAATCTCCAAACTAAGCCTTACAGAAGTTTATTTATAAATAGCTACCACTGCTTAGGAAGCTGAACCCTTAACTCTGGTATTGCTTGTAAAATGTGTAATCCTGTTGCTGGTGTTAAGATGTGTAAGGACCACAGAGATCTCTGCATCTTCTCTTCCCTAGCAAAGTCAAGGCTTCTATTACAGAGAATTTCTTTCCCACCCACACAAGATGTGTCTTCCATTCTTTTCACTTAAGGCTACATAGCCCTGTCTTCCTCCTGGCACTCACTGTTCTCCTGGTGCATTTTCAAACAGGTCCCAGCAAAATAAGAGAGAATCCTTAAAGCTTGACTCTTTTCTGAATTAGTAGGTCAGTACATGGAAAGAGGCTGAACTGGGATGTGTGTTTGTAGTCATAAAAAAACACCAGGAAGAACTAAATGTTTAAAAACCCTATTATATAACAATGGTAGACAAAGTCAAAAAGCTCCAGGCTGAGATGGCAAATACACAGTAACTTGTTTCATTGCCATGACCAACGCAAGGGTTTTTAGCTTTTTGAATCCACTCTCAAATACATTCCTATAAGAAATGACAGAGCTGGCTCTTATGAGAAGGGCACCTGCATCATCACTCTTGCTGTGTGTCTACATCAATGTGACAGAAAAGTACATGTCCTCTGGGCTCATAAATGTGCTTGTCTGCAATAGGAAAAAAAAATGGAGGCTGCTTAAATGGTAAGCTGGAGAAAGCCCAAAGAATCCATTGGATCTGAGCAGCAGGCTGCTGTAACACCAAACTACACCCCTCTGCATTCTCCCCAAACAAAACCAGACCTTCCCAGCACTGAAAAGCAGATTGTTCCATTTACTGTTCCAGGTGTTTGCTAGTAAACACATTAATAGAATCCCCTCTTGCCTTTGGCACCATGGAGTTTCTAACTCTATTAGACAGATTAGATAAAGGTTTAAAGGAGTATGTTGTGCTACAACATTCCCAAAACCATGTGGTAAAAAACCTCATTTAGTTCTTGTTTTTAGCAAGAAACAGCCCAGAACATCTTTGCCTAGAGGTTTTTTCATACTTTAATTCTTATCTCTCCACACAGGCACTTATTACATCTCAGCCTCTGCTGATAAATATATTCTAGTGTGGCACATCATTATTAAATCTTGGGAAGTCCCGACAGATTCATAAAAGGTTTTATTGGATTTACTTGCAGAGCGATAAGCACAGATGACTAGCAAGCACCTTGTGATCTTGTTTTGGTGTCCAAGTCTAGAACTTAACTCTGTCATCAAAAAGGACATTATTAGTAACCTCTGCAGTTTCAGATAGTCTTGTAATTCAGTACAAGTCAAAAAAAAATAAATCAATGCTGTGTTCAGTTAGATTGAGGTCAACCTGTAAGTATTAAATTTCCATTTCCATCTTATTGCTACACATCATAGAGCCATTATCTGAGAAGCTGTATGAAGCACTGTACTATAGTTCCTTTGTGACTGAGGAACATGTCCTCTAGGACAAAAAAAAAAACCAGCTCAAGAAGGTATTGCCACACATGAAGGAGGAGCTAGATGGCTTAGCCAAGGATCAGTTATTATAGGTACTGTCACCAGTTTCAATCAGCTAGAGAAGGTAAACTGCAGGAGCCCCTGCTATTACATCCTATGCATAGTGTATATATATTTATCTCAAGGGAGTAAATAGATCTTAGGTTCAGTTCTAATTATGTATGACATTATGAGCACATCTAATAGCTCTACAGAGATGAACAACCAGGTTTTTAGACAATTTTAATCAAATTAGGCATTATTACAGATGGTTCCAATAAACTACGTGATCTCTTAGACTAACTGGGATTGATTACAGGTTCAATTTAAATGTTTAAAGGTGATGTTAACTATTTTGCAGGCAGAATATTTAAATGCTGTTGAAACTCACTCTTAGCATTTAATTCAGCATTAGAAGTTAATGGCTGCATTCCTATTGCCATGGCTTGGGAAGAGCTGTCTGGGAATGACTGTATACAGACAGTACAAATTCAGTCCCTCTCTGATTCATAGCTGAAGCAAATGTTACCAGGAATTGCAGTTTTGCTACCAGTGCTGCACTTCTGCTGTAAGCAGAGGTTAGAGGTTGCAAGTGTTTCATTGTGTAGCATAAAATAGCATAAAGTATTTTTTCTCCAATACTAACTTCACTTTTAAGTTGCATTATGTTATCAGCAGCTGACAAATCAACTGCATATTGCATTCCAGAGAATCTCCCTTTCTACCTGTCAGCATCCAGAATGTGTTTCAAGTAGATATTCCTCTCCAGACTGCATTTTGTTTCTTGAATATCTGCTTTGACAAAACTTTAGCTGTCATTGGGAGGGACGTAATTGAGTTAAAGGAACACTGTTAAAATCCCATTTTAAATCACAGGATTTAAGAAAAATAAATGTACACAACTAACTAAATTGCCTTGAAAAATTATTGCAAAGACATTAACCTTGTTTATGTAATTTTCCACTCTTTTCAAACTCTGAAACCCACCACTGTCCCATGCCTTAACGTGTGATGGGATGTTAGAGTGAATGAACCAGGCAGTTTCTGCACATAGCACAACATCCACCTTTTAAATTACCCCAGCACTTTGACTTCTTTTGCTTCTGCAGAGATGTATTTTGTAAACAACTGGAGCAAGGAAGAAACAAACTGACCACCTACTGAAACCTTATTCCTTGCAGCTGGGGCCTTGATCTTTGTCTTGCTTCTTTTCCTTCTTGAAATGCTTCACAGAAAAATCAACTGACTTTCCCAAGCACTTGACAAACCCACTGTTTGGTCCCTCTACCTGACCTGCTACCTTGGCTTTCACAGTTCAGTGCTTGGCTCTTGTTTTATCCTCCTGGGGTACACATAACCAACTCTTTTTTTCCAGTTCATTTGTAGTTTTCTTCAGCTAGTCAAAACTACCAGTGCATAATACCCAGCAGTGGGGGTGAACCTGATTGCAACAAGGCTTACATTATGTCAGTTCTGTTTTTTGTAATTAATCAAACAACTTCTCTGGTACTGGCTGGGATAAGAAAATGACAGCTTGAGGACAGGGCAAAACATTTTGGTACAATGTCTCCTACCTATTGGGATGGATGAAATCTGAGAGTAGAGATCCAGCATGCGATTGCCATCTACATCTACTAGGTAGTTCCCTCGGCTCTCTTCATAATTGCAAAAAAAGTGCACAGCTTCTGCATTCTTAAGGAAAAAATAATTAGTGCCTTAAAAAGTAGCAGTGGGTACGAAAATGCAACTAATGCTTATACAGCAAAATCTGATAAAAACATCTAATGATCAGATACACAGAGACATGATATTAATTGCATGGGAATTAACTGTGCAGCTGTTTTTATAAAGAGGAACTATGACAAGGGCAAGCATGCACTTGAAGCACAGCCTTTGAGGAACTGCTCACCTTGGGAAGGCAACATGCACTTAGGCTGACATACTTTTAAGCTTATGTTTTCACTGGCCACTTCCTAACAACTCAAAAGGCACATGTAGTGTTTAAAGAAAAATCACTGATCCTAGCAAAATAATTCTCCAGTATCCAAAATATACTAAAAAAGTTTTTTATTCAAATGCATATACTTGGCATGCAAACCCAGAGCCAGTGTTCCACCTTTTTTTGGTATGGAAATAAACATATAAAACAGGATTTTAAAACAAATTGTGAAATCACAGTATTAACATTCCCCAAACTCAGAACATTTTACAAGTTACCTGAATTCCATTCAGTTGCTTCATTAATTCCTGTAGGAAAACAAATATCAAAGAGTCTGAGCTATGTCATTACTAACAAAGAATGCACGATTCATTTTTATGATAAAAGAAATAATATGCAAAACTTGCAGTCTTGTGTGATTATCAGGCAACTCTACTTGCCACATGAACTTTGAGAGTGCATCTTGCAACCATGACAGTCAAAGTTATTCACAGTGGCACACACAGTTACACAGACTGCATACACAGCTTAATTGTAAATCTCCAAAAAGGGAAACCTGCCTCTTCTACATTAATCAACTGAACTCAGAAAATAAAAGTAAGAGAAGTCAGAGACACACCAAAAGGATACTGGCACATTGGTTATAGCTACAAACCACCATACATATAAATACTGACTCTGCCAGAGTAAAATAATGTCCAGCAAACTGAAACTCTTGTTCCATTTCAAAATCAAAACTATTATTTAACATCATAAAAAGCCAACTAAGTCTGTTTCAGCAGAAGCACAAGTAACCAAGCCTGATGAGATGTTTAAACTGATGCTCTTTGTCTTCCATTACTTCACACAGTAAGTTGGCAAAGCTGGCAACTGAGATACTGATCTCTCTCAGAGAGAGGCATTTCGTTCATAAGTTTAGTATTCTCAGCATCTTGATAAAAGTGTGCCTAGACTGTTGTGAAATTATGTTTATTCATATCAAATTTAGGTTTCGAATGACATGTGTTTGCTAGCAAGTAAAACACAGCTACATTAAAAACAAAAAACCAAGCCATTATGCTTCAGGAACTTACTCTAGATCGTGGTCCAGGAACTTCTGTCTTCATTAATGGTCCATCATAATCAAAATCCACATCGATTTTAGCTGCAGCTTGACTGATATATCTGTGTCCTGTAAGACATCATGAAAACCTGAATACAGACCATGCTTCCTGTGCTCTCCTCTCAGAATAAATATTCGTATCTGAGAAGACTTAACAGATGAGATCAGTTACATTGTACTGTCTGAAGTGAACTAAATATCTCATCTTTGACAAGTGTTAAAATAAAACTAATACCAGTAATGTGATTTAAAAAAATATAATCAAGTGAAATGACAAGGCAACCCTAGGGAAACAGAGGCACATTCTACTGTAAAGGACAGGAGGACTAATTAGCACATCTGTTACCATCTCAGTCTGCACATTTTGCCTCTAGCAAGCCTATGCCATGAATCCCTCACTCCCCATGCAGACATGGTTGCATTCCCTACATGGAACACCCCAAAAAATCTGATGGAGTCCACAGGTGAAAAACATTGTGATGTTCTGCAATAGCTCAAAACCACAACATCTCACATGAACCCAGCATCTTGAATTGCACCTCTGAAACCTGGGTCAACAGTTTTTCCTTGCATCCTGCCTCCAACCTTGCTGTTCATGTGTAACTGAGGATTCAGAATAAATTCAATGTCTTAACGAAACCAAAAGGTGAAAAATCTCCCGTGCTTTATCACTAACAGGCTCTGCTCCTATTTCTGAAGTAACTGTTTCCAAATACAGGATTTTGGCATAGTTAATATGACAGAGTTTTGGTTAGCATATATTCCTAATATGTATACATTCCATTAAGGGTATTACAGGCTAATATAGAAATTGGACACTTGCAACAAAGGAAATACAGACTCCAGAGCTCTATCGAGGTAAACAGCAGGAGGTTGTTTTGTACACTGTGTTTAAGTTATAAACTATACTAATGTTGTTAACAATTATATTTTTGTCATGGAGCACCTGCAAGCCTCTACCCAGCATGATACCAATAACAAATTAATCTTCATTAGCTTAACTTAAAGTTAACTTAGGGTGCAGGAGAAGCAGTGGGGTGCAGCACTGCTGCTGGGAATGCCAGGCAGCACTGACCCCTCTGCCTGGCCACCCATCACCACCTTCAGCTGCCAGAGTTGCATTTCAGAAACGTACTAAAAAGGCTTTTTTTGTTTGGAAACAACAGTTGTTACATAAACCAAACAGTTATCAAGGAAAACAGAAGGTATACTATGATACTGCTTGGCAGTGTTTTGGAGACAGCCATTTGGCCAAGGTTTCCAACAGTGATTACAGACGTTTGCCTCGGTTTGTGTCAGCCCAAGTTGAGATGTCTCAAGCAAGCCTGATTTTGAGAATTTTTTTTGAAAAATCACAGCCTTTTCAAAACATCTCTAACTGAGCACTTAAATTCACTGCACATTTTGGGAAACCTTTATCTCCAAAGATGATCATTCTCTTCAGCTTTAATTCCAAGTGCAATATCCATGATGCGCCAGTGCCTCTCTGCAAAGCTATTAATAGGTTTGGTTCCAGCAACACCACTTCAGTTTTGTGTCGTTCTGCTCAGCGTTCCTCTAAATTGGAGACCGCGTGACAGCTGCTCCTCTGGGAAAAAACCTACCGCATATAAAAAATCAAAGGCAACACAATTCAGAGCCAACAAAGCTGCAGATGTAGCAGACATGCTGTGAAGTCTAGAAGGGGTGAAGAGAGCACTGTAACCCTTTTTGCCCCCTCTTCCTTCCCCGATGGAGATCACAACAAACCAGTAGCAAACATTTCTCCTTCTCCTGTGTCCTCTCCCTCCCCCTAGGCTCGGGGTACTATTTTATATGATAAAGAGGAAAACACCAAGAGAGGCATAAGATATAAAGGATATTTTGGTAGTTAGTAGTAACAGGAAAGATACGGAAAACCAGCACATACTTGGAATTGACACATCTGTGAATTTAAGACAGGTAACTACAAGTGGCATGCATGGTCCTCCTTCTCCCCAGCCCTGCCTGGTGCTCTGCCACCAGAGACCCTGTGCCACCATGGCCCCTCCATACATCTCCCAGGATCCTCCCATCCAGGGCAGCAGCTTACACAAGCACACTGCTTTCCTTAGTCTTTGTAACCAGGTTCTCAAAAAAAGGCACTTGTTTGGACAGTGATTAAAAATTTCCTCTTCTGTTAACAACCAAGCCACTCTTGCAAATGTGCAAGATGCCCGACAGCCAGGCTCTGAAACAGAGACCAACAGTGAAAGATTTCCTGGCCATCACCTGAGAGGTGTGGATAAGACTTTCCCTCTTCCACTTGCCTAAAGGACAATCTGTGAAATATTTTAAAAGATGAGGATTCTAAATTAAACCCAAACTTAATTGTTTCTCTAAGAAAGTTCTGTTGTGGCCATTGCAAAGGGCACAGTCTGCCCTACGAAAACACAAAAATTTGCAGAGCTGCACAACAAGGAATTCATTTGGGGAATATTTTACCGTTGTCCTAACTTGTTTCAAGTTAAGAGGAAGTTGCTTCCATTAGGCAGGCTGTGTAACAAAGACCCAAACTAGTCAGAGCTTGCTTTGTGGATCATCATCATCATCTTTTTGCTACTGTTGATGCCATAGCCTCTTTTGCATAGGTGTGTTGAACTAGACACCTGCTCTGTGCACAGTGATGGAAAATGAACTGTACTTTGCTGTGCAGTGCTGCACTAATTCCCACTGGCACAGTTCATGTCTATCAACAGGTTTTCACAGACAGCAAAGACTAGTCAAATGAAACTAAAACATACAGGTCTTCTCAGAAAAAGAGTTGCTTTAAATAATTTTTTTAATCAAATTAGTAATGTTGATCAAACCGTGAGACATTATCTTTTTAAACAAGAGCTTCAGGAGCAGCTTATCCAAACCACAGTCATTTTTAGATGGCTGTGCTTCACTGACTTAGTGAGAAATGAGCAACACAAGTGACAGGTTTCCCTCCATTTGCTTGTTACCTCCTAATGGATGCTGCACATCATCATGCTCTACATCAAGTGATTCCTCGGCTGATTCATGGATACAAATTTCATTTTATATACTTGTTTTCAGGAGCCCACAGAGCATCTCTGTTTATTAACACCAGTATAATGGCAGCTATACCAATTTATTGGCCTTTATACTTGCCAAAAAGGTGTTACACCTCCTAGCTCAGGCAAATGCTACAGTTTGAATTTGAAGGAACAGCTTGCCATAAATAAAATGAAAATGCCCAGTGTTACCACATCAAAGGATTTTGAAAAGTGCTTTTTTTCTTCCTGTTAGGTAGGGAATGAAAAATACAGGCTAGAACAAAACCCCTAAAAAACCCAAAACCTCTACATACTAATGAAATCTTTGACAGCAAAAGCTAAAACCCAAGTGGGGTTATTTTTTAACTTACCCGTTATCTCTTTGAGAATGTAACATAAATGATTGGCATAAACTCACACCATTTCTAGCAAGGTCAACAGATTTATTCCAAACAGCCCACTTCACTACTCATCAGATCTGCACACTTGTTCACAGGGTTGGTTAAAATAAAGCCACCCAAATTTTAAGAACACAAAAACGTGGTTCCCCTGCCACTCTCCTTTCAACCCTTTTCTTCCCTTTGCTTACTCTTATTCAAGTAAATTGGACTCAGCTTAGGAATGTTTATGATGTCCTAACGGGCCAGCTCCTGTGTGACCTGTATTGCCACACACCGGCAGGGCAAGTCACCGCCGCTCATATGTAAAGTGCTCCCCTCATCTAAAAGCCCTCACAGCATGAAAGCAAACTGCTTTCTTGCCACATGGCTGCAGACTTTTGAAGCCTAATGCTACCTCAGTGCTCTGGATCCTGTCCAAATGCTTGTGGAAATGAAACGCAAGGAAGCACAGCAGTTTTTACTGCAAAGGCCTCCTGCTCAGCTTGACACTGCTGAGCTGAAGGAGCAGAGGTTGTGCCATGGCCACGTCGCCTTCAGGTGGCCATGTTGTTACAGTCTCACAGACTGCCCTTATCGCACAGGCTAAACGTAGAGCTCAGACTGCTTTTGAAAGGCACAGATGCCAGAGCCCTGGTGAAGGATGGCCTGGCCACCCCCTGCGTGAAGACTCAGCAGCTTTTTGGCACCCTGGACATTCTGCAAACACTTCGTCCTCGAGGCCCCAAGTAACCTCAGGGCACAGTTGTTTCCTGGCACCCAAGACCCTGCACACAGAGCACGGCTCTGGAAGCAGCTCACTCTCCTGCAAAGGCTTTTCCAAGCACTTGGACACTGTCACAGACAGCAGCATCAATACCTGCTTTGTTTCACCTTGAGAAAGATTAAAGCCTGAAGGCCACTCTCTGCCTCTCTCACTTCCACCCACCCCAAGTCTCATTGTTGCATTCTCCTAATGATGCAAGTAAATCAAATCACTCCCTGCCATGTTTCATCCCCTATTAACTGCAGCATGCTCTGCTCAGCTGGCATTTCTGTCTTGAAGGTACTGAATGTACTTTACAACTTAGCCCAAATTATACCTGTTTGACTTTTTAATATCATCCTATTCTGCAACAGAAACCCTGAAACCCCGTAACTCAGGCTACTCCAATTTGATACTGATGAGTTCAGAGTTCTGCACTTCATATCTTGGTTTTGAACTTCACTTTGCCTCTCCAAAGACAGTAGAGATGGAACAGATAAAAATGGAGATTCTAATTATGTCCAAACAAGGTACTTTCAAGAATTAAGAATCCCTAGTGACTGGTAGTTGAGCGAAATAAGAGCTTTACCTTTGTAATAAAAGATCGAGAATACAGAAGTGCCACAAGGGACAAGTGAGACCTGTATTTCCCCAAACTGGGGAGTTGAAACTCTCCAACAAATCTCACAGTGTGTTTTTATTATTACTTTGTCACTGACAGACTGATAACGTATGCACATAATAAGCTGTCACTGTTGATACTGATGTACCTGTACTGATCTAACTCCTCCATGCAGACAGCCTCATGGCTTGGTGGCTTTTTAGTTTTAAAATGTCTTCAAAAGAAAGGATGGAAGCTCAGAAAAAAATATATTATTGGCCTAAAGATCCTAGTTTAGGACATGTCCATCTAGTGGAAACTGTCACTGCCCATGCAGGGGGATTGGAACTAGGTCATCTGCAAGGTCCCTTCCAATCCAAATCACTCTATGATTCTATGATCCTTGCAGATACATTTTGTCAATATAATTTTATGTTAATATGCTTAAATTCATATTACACTATGTATATAAATCAGTACCTAGATGTTTAATTAATGTTATGCTCCTGAGCCCATTGACCAAGTCAACCCACTGATTTTCTTTTGAGGCCTGTGATCAAACTACAACAGAAAAATGGTTTCTTGTATCAGCTTAACTTAAAAACAGGACCAAATGACATGCCCTCAGCTCTCGTCTTACAAGTGTGTAGAAGTCATGGGCTACAGCAGAGGACCCAACTCTGAAGAAGCATTAGGAAAGCTCTTAAATTACATTTAGCTAATATGGCCAAAAAGAGCACCCTCTTTTCCCTGGTAAACACAGCTATCTCTTCACATCATGGCAAAAGTAAAAAAAAACCAACACAAATATATGTACTATTACTGAGCTGAATTATCAAAAAGCTGAATGATTTGCAGAGAATTTTCTACCTATCCAGTTTAGAGAGGGTGGGTAAAATAAGTTAAATTCTGCTTCTCTTGCTTCTTACAGACTTCTCAAAGCTCCATGCAACACAGATAATCTTTCTAAACATGGAGTAACGTCAGCAAATTATCACATCCTTCCTCTTCATCTAACAGGATGCCGTAATTTGCTAGCAGAGAGAAAAGCTTATTTTCCAACTTCTCTTGTCTATGCTGCCCTCATCACTCCCCAGGTGTGTCACTCAGCAATTTTTAACGAAGTAACACATTGCTATAGCAACATAATTAATGCAAGTGCACCCTGCTAACATTTTATGATGTTGGTAGTCACAAAGAGCACTATTGGTAGCAGGTCTCTGTGCTAAGTAGTGATCTTGGCTAACAAGAGCTAGGGTCAACACAGGCCTACAAAGAAAGTGCTTAAACCTCATGTAATCACAGTTCCAGAGTGTAGAACAACTCAGTATTATCCACATATTACCAGTGGAGGCACTGAAATCATGTAAGTGTCATTAAGAAAAGGAATTACCCCAAGGGGAAAAAATAAAATAAAAAGAAGATAGGTGAAAATAAATGCTGGCACACCAGATCTCTCAAAATCAAGGGGTTTTTTTTGCTGTGAAAGGGTGTAAAGTGAAATTTCCCCAGACTCCAGGAAGGCACATTACACCTGCCATAGCACTGCTGCCCTGTGCAAGTGCAGAAAGGCAGTCTGCCATGCATGCCTGCAACCTCCACTCCACAATGTCTATCAAACCACCTTCCACACAAAATGTTTAGAGTGTGGAGGCCCTGACAGCCAAAAGTAGGACTGTGATTTCCCCCAAGTCCTCTTTTAGGTGTTGCAAGTAGAATCTGTTACTAACAGATCTTTAAGCGGAATGGCAAAAGGCCAGGCTAGCTAGAGATGTTTGGAAAATTAACACTGCTGTTGCATAATATTGTGAAAACTGAGATTGCTATTTAGAGAGTGATTACTCTGTGAGATCAGAAGCTGTTCCACATGAGATTGTCTGTGTTTCAGTACTCCCACATATATACTGGAGGTTTTTTTGGAATAGGATTCTCCAAAGATGAAGACAAAATCCGATACCAAACAGGCTGTACAGAATCAGAAGCTCCCGTAAGAAAAAGTAAGAACAGGCACCCCCACCCTCCATCAGAGCATAATCCCAAATCAGTTCTTCAACAGTCATAGCAGCATCCAGCTGACTTTCCCACTTACAAGTTTTCTGCAAGCAAGGATGGATTAATGGAGTCCAGAGTTGCTCTCCTTTCTTATTGAAGATCTACACTCCCTGATTGCAATGGTGAGAAAGGAAGAGTCAGTTAGCACATCTGTCCTCCAGTGACCTCAAGTACCTTGCACAACTGCAGTGTATTTGTCTATGTGGTGAGGAAGAAGCATAGAAGTGTGCAGGACAGGAAGCATTAAGTGATGCTGAGATGACAGATTAGCTCCAAGGACTGACACCTGGTCTGGTTGCTGCAAGCACTTTCCATCATCCACTGTTGACCAAATGATCATGGCTCTTGCACAGCAGAGATAATAAGTGCGTCACTCCCACAAAGAGAAGCACATCCTGTACTGAAATGCTGACCTAATACTTATCCAAGTTACAAGACCATGCTTTGTGTTCTTTAGCGAAAGGTCAGTTGCTCTCCAAAGTGTGTCATTTAAAAATAAATCAATCATGTTTAAGTTTCTGAGCAAACAGAAGGGTTCTGTGTTTGCCTGGCAGTGGCAGAAGGAGCACAGTGGCACTGCAGAAGAAAGGTTGGACAAGAGAAGAAACATTAATATTTACTCTGTCACAGAAACAGTGATCCAGCCACACTGTATTCTGTATAAAAGAACATTAAACGGACGCTAGAAATTACATTCTACACTGCTTTGTCCAACAAAACTTAGTTTTTATATCTATTTCACAGAGACTGAAGGCTTAATATGCTGAATTACAAGTCAGGGCCAAGGAACAACTTGTTATGCACTTGGGAGAAAGCAGCTTGATGCTGTGTGGTAGGTTTTTATTTCACACGAGGGCTAACTGCAGGCAGAAACACACATGCCCAATAAGGGCCAAAACTCTGTGTCAGTGACACAGAACCTCCCCACTCGGGAAGATGGGTAGGGTCAAACTACATAGCACAAAGACAAAATAGGCTAATTTTGATGGATGGTTGTTTCACCTCTACATTATGTAGCATCAGAAGTTAGCTCTGCAAGAGTGGAATTCCAAAGGCTGAAGAGCTTTGTTTCAGTTAGCATGCTCACTGTGCAAATTATTAACTAAATGAGTCCTTGTTTGTAGAATTAAAAAAACCAAAACGAACATCACAAAAATCCACAGCATCTTTGTAGGCCACTTCTGGACTACAACTGCAGCATGACCTAAATGCAGAACATCATATTCTTTAAGTTTGGAAAGATTCAACAACACCAGAGAAACCCCAGCTACGCTGACATTGGAATTTTCTCCACTAGCATAAACACTTACCAAATACAAACCAAGAAAATATAAAAAGAACCACTTACCAGATACAAGCAGCCTGGAGTTGTGCTGCAGGCAACAGGTCAGCTGTCGACTAAGCAACATTGACGCCATTTTATCTTTTATTTACTCAAAAATACTCAATCTTGAGCGATATCTTTCTGGCTGATGTTCTGAAAAAAAAGAAAAGCAAACACTTAGTCATGTTCCTGTGGATGCAGCCACTGGGCCATCCATTTCAATTTGCCCTTTCACTAATTTCAGTGCAAAGACAGTGCAAGCAAAGAAACTGCTGTGGTGGGTTACTGCTGGTGTTCAGAGCAGTCTCAGGATTGAGACCCAAGTCTGATGTTATGTCTGGTTGAGGCAAAGGACTTCTAGGCTACATCTGTATCTCCCAGCTCTAGAGTGGCCAGGGAGTAAGGATCATTATCTATTTTCCTTTGCTCTTCTTCTCTGCATTCTCTATGTGGGCTACACTGAACTTCTAAAACATTGTTTCCAGTTAGTCTCTGAAGCCAATCTGTTGGTTTTGATTCAACCTAAGCTTATGACAAAAATCTGATCTAATACAAAAAGACAGCAGGAGAACCACTAGGAAATAAAATCAGTCCTCCTCTGCAAAAAAACAGTTTCTACCAATTAATCACATCTCTATGAAGAGAGACTATAGGAGCTGGATCGTTCAGCCTGGAGAAGGCTGAGGTTGCATCTCATCAGTGTGTAATAAATACCTGATAGGAGTGAGTAAAGAAGGAGCCAGGGCCTTCTCAGTGGTGTCCAGGGACTGAGTAAGAGGCAACAGGCACAAACTGAAATACAGTAAGCTCAACTTGAACACAGAAAAACCCTGCACAGGTCACCCAGAGAGGGTGTGGAGTCACCATACTCAGAGATATTCAAAACCCAACTGGACATGGTTCTGAGCAGCCTGCTTTAGGTGACACTGCTCGAGGGCTGGACCAGATGACCTCCAGAGGTCCCTTGCAACCTCAACTGTTCTGTGGTTCTCCATCAGCTAGTTAAATATAAATAACCTTGTAAAATCAAGTAGCATGAATGCTAGCGTGGCTCCTTTGTCACTCTGGAATACCTATGCAGAAAGCCTGGCTGGAAGTGATAACTAAATAAAACAAGTCATTGAATGATTATCCAGGACACAGGTTAAATTAAAACTTTACACCTAGAAGTGTGGTATTTGTGTTCCACAGAGGACACTAGAGACCTTTTTTGCCTGTACGGAGACCAAGCTGGCATTTTTCACCTCACTGGATGTCCCCTCCCTCCCAGTGGGTGTAGATCATCTAGTAGTAATGGACTGAGACTTGCAGTCCAAATGAGATGTCACTGTTACCCATAAACCTCCTAGGAAGAACCTGTTTAACAAACCCACTCTGAGAATGGAGCTCATCTTCCAGCAGAAAGAGATTCCAGCTTAGTGCTTACATCACTTCTATGCCATCAATAAAATATGCAGACAGGTGCTGATGACTAGATGTAGGGAAGTAGCTGATCTCTTGCTGCATTATGGGAATTCTCTCTTACCCAACACTAATGTATCAGAAGTTTAATTTCTATATTGTCTTTAACCAAAACATTTGCTTTTCTTTATGCTTGAGCTTGTTCAAAACTGGCAAGAGAAAACAAAAAACTCCTTGCCTACAGAGATCTATTGAGTCACAGACCTGTTAATGCTGAGGTACAAAGAAAAATCCCTGTGCCTTCCCAGACTATCAACACAGCAATTGTTTTCACTTACTTGGCTCTGAGTTAAATTTAAGATTCAAGGTATTTTGAAATCTGCCAAGGTGGACAAACACTTGCACAACATCTGTGCACACAGAGGAAAAAGCCAGATTAGCTTTGTAACATTTTGGGTCAGAGGTGTAGAGGGAATTAGTTAATTTTTTTTCAGAAAATAGTAACTTCATTTAGAGGACAGGATTAATGTAATTAATTCATTAATTTTTCACTCTCAGCTGCTTTCTTTAGCTATGCTTTTTTAGAATCAATGTGCAAAGAAATATGCCAATGCCATAGATTTCTTCTCATTACTGTCCTCTAGAAAAAAACAAATGCAAGTGTGAGTCAGTGAGACTATCACTGTGGGTGAATCAGCCCAGCACCTCTCACAATGATTAACCTTGATCGATGTCCTCTGCTCACATTTATTCATCCGGTCTGTACTTCTGCAATCTACAATTCCCTCCTTAAGTTTAACCTGCAAAGTATTTATTTTTTAAAAGTCTTCAGGAGCCCATGTGATCACAGATTTGCAGGAACAAACAAATGGAGCAGTGAAACATACCTACGACAGAGGGCTAAAACAACCCACTGAGGTTTGCTTCACTTTTCTCACCCCCTTGGGTCATCTCCTGTGGGTGTTTTGCAAACAACTGACTAATCTACCTTCCCCACAATGAGGAGATGCCTCTTCACACACAAATCAAACATACCTTCAAGTCATGCTATATGGTTGTACCTGCCAATGTCCAGGCTTCCCTGCAGTGGTATCTACTCTTCTTTCCCTTGGTGAAACACTCTGATGTCTTTCTTCCCTGAGTGTTATTTTATCTTTTACTTATATTTACTGTTTATCTTAAGTCCTTTAATGGTTAAAATACAATTTTTATAAAAGGCTCAAAAATATATTTGGAAATGGTACTGGCTTTTTTAAATACTTGTAGAAAAAAACCATTGCAAGAGGTTTAAAAATAAAGTAGCTTAGCTCTAATCTTCCTTGATAGTTGTTACATAAAAACTTTTACCATTTTCTAGTCCAGAGTCAGAATAAATAATGTAATATCACATTTGAGTATAAGAAAAATCAACTTCTTTTGCATCTCCATTACGCACTCCAGTTCTCACAGGAGATCAGCTGATGTGAGTGGTATATTTGTCTAAGCACGTATTATTTGGTTATCATCATAACCAATTGAATTTTGCCTCCATAATCCAACTCTTGATCAATTCCCACAGGCCCAGCATGTTCCAGCCCTGTGAGCAGAGGCAGCACAGCTTGCAAGCCAGCAGAAACCCCCTCTCCTGCACATGGCACAGCCGCAGCAAAGCCACGGTTGCCACTGCTGCTTCGGAGCAACTGCCTGCAGCTTCAGGTTGCTTTAAAATCCAGGCAAAACACACCCACCAATTTCAGATATCAGACTTGTAAAGGGCATGGGAAGGACAATGTTTGGGTTAGATTTGGAATTAAATGCCAGCTGTCTTATACCTCAAAAAAGTGAGGCTCTTCCAGAAAAAGAGATTAATAATAGTCTTATCTAAATATTTTTCCTCTAACGGCACCTGTCTGAGCTGGCAAAGGCCATTGTTACAGATAACTTTACCAAACTGCTATATTTGCCTATATCTTAGTATATAATTTTGCATTACATAAACATATGCATTTACAAATACAGTTTAAGTCACAGTTACTACCTTCTTTTAGTAAGAAGAATTATTTTCAGAGGAAGTTCAGTACAGTTTATTGAGCACATGAAACATGAGGATATGGGGTTTTTTTAAATGCACACAATTTGAAATTGTATGGGTTTTTTTCAGCAGCAGCTCTTGAAATTCTGTACCGAGTGATTATTTCTGACAGGCAAAATTAAGTTACTAGGAACGACAACAGCCACTCAGCTGCAGTAGCCTGCTGTGAACATATAAAGACGAACTGTTTCTGTGACCTAATGAGATTGTTTCTTAGGAGGAACTCCTCAAAAAATAGTAAAAATTAGAGAGGAACCCCAACATTCAGGGGGCCTTGATCCAGATGCAAGAGTGAAAATGTACAAAGTAGGAGTTGGTGTAACATGCTGGCTCACTAGCAGAGAAGCTGATGCCGTGTGACAGCCGTGTTTCAGCCTGTAGCACAAACCTGGAAGCCTCTGAACGTGTCCCTGGGGCAGATGCAAAGGTAAGAGGGGAAACAGAGGCACTGCAAGACAGGAGAAGCTAGCACTGCAGCTAGCTTGCCACTCATGCCAAAGCCACAAAAGCCTGTTTTAAATTCATGGGGGTGCATTCATCTGTCCCTCAGCTGCTCCAAATCCATTTAACCAGCACAATTAAGTGGTTTAGAAACAGCAGCACAAGCTGCACATTGCAGTTGCTCCACAAATCTTCACTTGTGTATTTGAGGGACAGGGAAGTAAAGGCAAATTAATTCTTTGTTATCCTTTACTTGACTTTTCTATGATGCACAGCAGTGAGGGATGGTCATGCTATGCATCAATTGTTGTGAAATTTAAAATACCTCGAACTATCTTTTCCTCCTGTTTGCTTGGATCCATGTCAATGTGGAAGCAGCACCAGGCTGATTCACTTTGCAAGCTGCATGGGGTGCAGCCCAAGGTCCTGAAGCTCTGCCAACCCCAGACACAGTGGATGGACACTTCCCCTCTCCAGTGGGAGCCCACCAGGCAGCACCAGCGCGGTCTCTGAAAGCAAACCCAGCCTTTCCACAGCCCAGCCTGCCCTGCCACCCTGCAGGTGAGCCCTGCAGGCAGTTTGCAAAGAGAGTTTACACAGCTCAGCATACTTTGGCACTGTATTTTCTAACCTCCACAATACTCCCACACCTGCGCAGCAGGGCTCTTCAGACAGCTTTTCTGGAAGAGAATCAGGCTGGAATATATCAGAGACAAGCTGGAAAGAGTTTGGATAATGGGGCCAGGACACAGACACTAAAAAGAGTGAGTGACAGACCCCATCACATACACAGTGACTACCATATGGTAAGTCAGAGATGAGATCAGCAGTTTTGAAAGAGGGAGAAGATAGAAACTGCCAAAACCAGAGCTGGATGGACTGTAATGCCTGAGCTGAATGGGGACATGCTCTCCAGCCCCATTCATGCTGCCCAAGTCCAATCATCTCTTACTCTGCAACAGCATGACAAGTGAGAAGAAAAAATCTTAGCTAGTCCTTTTACATTCTGCATCCCATAAACTCCTGATAATCCTGTTTCTACTAATTTTTATTATTTTCACCATCTTCTGGCAGATAGTGTTCTGTGTCGGGGGCCCACAAAACCGAGTTGAAGAGCCCTATCTTTAAAAAAATAACAACAATCAGCCTTGGATTTTTGAAGAGGGGTAGGTCTCCTGATTTGCAGTGCACCTAAACAAGTATCTTGCATGACTCTCTGGTGATGCAGCTCAAGTGTTTTACTTCTAAAAACAGCTCAAGGAGATTCCAGAACTTTAAATATCCCTGCAATTTCATGAAGCAATGTAAATATGGGTGAGGTGGAAGACAGTATATCCCATTAAACATATATTAAACATAAAATCCATTAAACATAATCATGTCCTTAAATTGCATCTGAGGAAGAACAGAGCAACCTAATGGTATCACAGTATCTACATAAAAGGATTCAATGTATATAGCAGCTGCTGTTTGAAAATGCACTGCAGTCACTAAGCGCTGCCCTACCCTCCTTGTGGAGATGGGGAATGTCCACATCCAATAGATCACAGCAGGAAAATATTGAATTACTTGACCAGTTGCTATTGACAGAGCACATTAGCAATCCTGACTTACTGCTTTAGACACTTAAATGTAGTAAACAAAGTGAATAAATAAATAAATAAGCCTGCCAACACCCTGATGTATTTAACTGCAATTCACTTGGTCCCAGAAGCAGGGTTAAGAGTTCAATATAGACTGTGTAAGTATTTATGAAAGCCTGAGTGCACACAATGAAATACAACAGGTCCTCTTGCTTCAACAGGGTGGTTTTTTTCACAGGTATAGTTCTGAAAAAAAATAATTAATTAGCTTACAACAGCTTTTGCAAGAGAAGTTTGTTAGAGTAACACCAAGAACTAGTGATAAAGTGATTAAGACTATCTCAAATCATCATGGGAATAGGAAAGCCCTGTTAGGAGGCACTCACAAGAAAGTGTACATCTAGTGCTCACATAAGGCCAGCATTAGATTCTCCATCCAGCATCTTTATAAATCCAGAACAAAATAGAATTGAAACCCTCAGCTTCAGGAAGAACAGTATCTACTGCCACCCTCATGAGATGGCATAGAAAACAGAAAAAAGCTGCTCCTCACCCAACTTGATCATCCAAAGGCCACAGCCTTGAACTTCAAAAGCAAAGGTGGTTACAAGCACTCCACAACACCAGGGCCATGTATAAGGATCACTACAGTAACTGAGACACTCTGTGGAAGGGGTCTGCTGGGTCTATGGGGCCACCATCACATCAGACAAGAGCCCCATGAGCACTCTGAAGCTCAGCACTTATCTGGCACAATTCCCCAGGCAGCAGCTGGAAAAGCCAGCACAAAGAATGAATAGCAAGTTGGTCCTCACCAGGGCACTTCCCACCGAGCAACACCAACAAAACAAGTGACAGCTGCTGCAGATGGAAACGTGTGTCTACCACCAGAATGGGTTTTGCCAGAAAACATTTCATAAGCTGACAGTTGCTTTTGCTGCTTATTCCTCTAATAACCTAAACGACTTCATGTAGAACAGGATGTAATTGGAAACTCCATGATTGTACTTAAGTTGTCAAGGACACAGTTGTCATAGTTACAAGGAAAGCTCAAGTGTCTGTTATTCATGGTTGTTTATTTATTTGTTGACACCAACTGGATCAAACATACCTGTTACTGCTCAGAAGAACAGAAATAGGGAGACTGGTTTCGTTTTTCAAGTCTTGACAAAGCAGTACCTATTGCCCACAACAGTGTAAGTCTTCCCAAACAAACTGACTTTTGGCACGGCTACCTTACTTCCCTCCACATGCAGCTGGAATTCAAGTCAGTCTGTTCTGAAAACTACAGCAAAAGACCAAAGCAGGAGGCAACACATGAGACAAAAACCTCATGTCTATAGCTTGGAAGGGCTGTACAGTGTCCATCATGACATGGCCATACCCCCCTGTCTAGCGAGACCAACAGTTAGGTCAGAGCTCAACCAGCAGCAAAACATTCAAACCTTCCACCAAGTTTTAAAAGCCAGATACAGTCAGAACTGTCATTACACTCTTTATATGGCTCTTCTCTTTATATGTCTTCTAAGCAGGGTTTGGTGGTTGGATATGCATACATATTTTTTTCCTCTTCTTTTTAAAATCTTTCAGCCCTTGTCTCTCTTTGCTTTCCCTCTCTAACAAATATTGGATGAAGGAAAGACCCCTAGTCCCTAGTCCAAGGTGGACAAGAACAGGTGGTAATGTTATGGTTACAGCACACTAGGATTCAGGTGATACAAACTTTTGAGCAGCTTATTTTTGATTCAAGAACTATTGGAAGAGGTAAGATGGGATAAGATGTGCCTACACCTTCCCTGTGAAAAACATGCATTGCCTCAGGAAAGAAAAGAATGGGATTTTAAAAAGCATCTGTTAGAAACTGGACAAGTTCCAGATCTGCAGCTAAAAATACCTACTTAAATGGCATAACTGTACATAAACGTTGGTAAAACCAAGAACAACAAAACTAATCTTAGCTGAAAAAAATTAAATTTTATTTTAGTTTGTCATTCCTTAATGGTTCTCACTGAAAAAAACAGCACTTTGATATTTCAGTGAAGTTCAGTGATCTACCCATAAGAACCTCTCTTCAAGCCTGCATATTTTTAATCCATTTTTTAAAATGCAGATAGCAACAACATATCCAAATGATGGCTGTTCATTTCCACACATCTTCCCCACCAGAACAGTTCAGCTCTCAACAGGTTAAACACCTTAAATTATGACACAGCCATGCCTTTCAGATTAGATGCTCTGGAAGAATTCTGTAGTTTTGGAAAAATTGAATTTCCTTGCAGGAAGCTCCACTTGAGGGTATTTTGCAAATACTTCATTTATATTCCTTTTAAAATTCTGTTCTTCAGCATCCTAGCACTGCCTTCTCAGAGGTCATGAAGATAAATAGCATAAAATAAAAGGTACTGTAAAAGCACAATTTATTCTTCTGCTTCCTGAAGTCATAAAACAGCTCACTTGGAGCAGCCTGCAGCAAAACCAAGGAAAACGTCTTAAACGGGAGCAAGTGCTCTGGTTTCTCAAGGTGACCCCCATTTCAGCCGAAAAAACGGAAAAGCAGACGCATGCAGATGTCTTTTACAAGGGGTGCAGCAAGCAGACGGTGGAAGAGCTAACCATGCACGCCCACGACAGGGACGTTTTCACATCACACATGCCTGCACGGACATGGAGACAGGCATTCACCTCTGCTCAGAAAGCCGCGCAGCGCAGCCCTTGCAGGCTCTGCCGGCGCCTGCACTGATCCCAACCGCACACAGGCACAAGGCAAAGGCACTTACACGGCTCGGATGGAAACTCCCCGCAGGCAGCTCGCTGGCTGGATGCGTCCCGCTCTCCTTCACTTCAGAGCAGGCTGCTGCCGGCTGTGCCCGTGAGAAATGCCATCGCTGCCTGCTCCCTCCTGCAGCCGCTCGCAACTGCCGGCAGCGAGCGCGGGCATCACCCACAGACAGCCCCGAGTTGCCCCCCTGCAGCGCGGCGGGGGGAATGCCCCAGTTAACGAAGGTTAATGAAGCCACCTCCTACAAGCTATACTCCCTGCTCAGCCAAACCCAGCAGGGAGTAATACCCAGCTCGCCTCAAACTGAGATCCAGTACCTCTGGCAAGCGGGTACAGCCCATCAGCTCGGACCCCTGGGAGCCCGAGTTCTCCTGAATGCCCTCTCGGCAGGTTTCTGAAAACAAATTCCTGAGACGCAGAGCCAGGCTGCATGAAGGTATGAAATGGTGCCCTTAGTTTTCAAGGATTGTGAAAGCTGAAGAACAGGTTTTGTCCTTAAAACCCTTCATTTTATTCACAACCCTCTGGTTTGCAAATATCCCGAGGGTGACACTCGGGCACACAACTCTCCCGTTCCCCCCGGCGGTGCGCGGGCAGCACAGCGGGCAGTGCACGTCCCAGCCCGGCCATGGGAGAGACATGGATCTGCACAGAGAACACAGCGGCGTCCCCTGGGGCCTGCGCAGGCAGGGAGGGCAGGCACACGGTGCTGTCGCCCAGGCAGGGCTGCCATCGCTGGGTTGCCATGGTGCCTGGGGGCAAGAAGGAAGATGTGCCAGAGCGCAGGAAAAGGCTGAGCCGCTTCAGATTTAAATCCCTGTGACAGTGCTTCGGCCGAGCCACTGCACGGTTGCTGTAGCAACCGACGACTGAAAAATCACAGAGGAAATCTGTAATTATTACAAGCGAGATGGTGACTTACCCACTTCAGTAATCAGGGCATTAAAACGACTGGAGCCGAGGAGGGGGTGCTCTGTGCCCCCCAACAGGCAGGGCTGCACTGCAGCAGGGAGTCAGGGGCTGGGTCCTAGCTGTGGGATGCAAGGTTTCGGCAGGATGCTTTTCCTCAGTGCGGGGTCTGGAGCCTGCCCGAGGGGCTGCGACCGAAGTGCCTGCACCCACGTGTTGTGCGGAGGGAGAGGAGGGAGCAGCCTGCTCCTCGGCCAGTGAGCCCGAGAACTGAGCTGCCTTGGCTCAGCGCAGGCACAGCACTGAGTAAGGAAGGACCTAAGACAGGCAGAGGGCAGGACAGATATCGGAAACAGCCCACCAGATAGGAGGTGCAATGCTTACAGGAAGCAGCCAAGGTCCCTGAAAATTCAGTTTACTCCAGTTTGTGCTGCTATTACAGCACCATGCTTTCTTCTTCCACCTTCTCTCAGTGCAGCAAGAGCAGCAGCATTTAGTTGGTTGGAGAGCACATTGTGGTGATTACTGAGCTAACACAGGGACAGAAAGTCATTCAGGTAGACAAAACACACTCTGAAGTCTCTCTCTATTGTAACATTATTCTGACACAGATCATTTACACTCCAACAGATGCGAGGCCAGCACCCACAAAAACAATTTATATCCATTGCAAGAATATATGCTTTAAAGTTACCACGTTGCTCTCCAGAGCCCTTTTACACAAAACATCCAGTTGATCACCATACAGACAAACTGCTAATGAAAACGCCATTAACACCAACACAAAGGGAATGGGACTGGCTAACTCTGTTCCCTTCTCCTTTGCTGTAAGATGATGGCCTGGGAGCTCACGTGAGAATCAGCAGCTGCCAAGAATGGAGCCTGAACTGCAGCCATTTCTACAACAGATACCTTACTACTCCTAAGTAATAGGATGTTGATTTGATCCAAATTACAGACTGAAGTTGATGCCTCATGTCCTTCATAATTTAACAACTGTTATTAATTACATACAAAGACTGTAAATGACATATTTAAACTGGCCTGTACTGGTTGCCAGACAGTAAAATAAACTGCTGATTGAAAACTGAACTTGTTCACTAGCTAATCTACCACACGAAGTGCAATATTCCTATTCAGACAGCACCAGGGACACATCACCAACTAGAGGGAGAAGGACCAAAAAACTAGGTATTTGCATTCACCACATATAAAAAACTGGATTAAAAGGCAATGCCTTCTAATAACAATTTATTACTAAACTTATTCACTGAATAATCAGGATTACATCTCCTAAGGATGCACTTCAGGGAAATGGAGGTATGACAAAGAAATTCTTGTGCTTCTGCTGAGTGCTACCTTACCTGGTGTGAGGCTAAACTCATTAAAAAAATTATCTTGGATTAAAAGTACTTCTCGTTGTGAAGTGCTTCAGTGGTGGTAACAATTTATATGACAAAATCATCTGGAGACTCCAGTCAGCATCGTGCCCCACCATGCTAAGCTATGTCATGTCCAATTGCTTGGCAACTCATCCTCCAGAGAGACCAATTCAGTAACAGACTTTATTTGTAGTGTATTTTTTGTTTGTTTCTTTGTTTAACCCTTGCATAAAATGACTAGACACTGAAGTGTCACTTCCTGGCTAGGATGTAAGTTCTTCCTGCTAGGTGCAGTTGCTTTCAGCCCCTTCACTCACAGCACAGCTTCTCCAAACCCATGAGTACCCTGCCTGGCAGGCTGGATGCACAAAGAGCATGACAATGGCTTGTGTTGCAGGGCAAAGAATGGAGAGGTCCCAGTCATGCTTATGTCAGTGATTTGAAGCAACTGTAACTGCTAAAGACTTCTTTCAGATGTATTAACAATATGCAGTTCACAAAAATGCGGATTGTGAAAGCCATGGACTTCCATTTGATTTAATCAAGAGCACACTGGTAATGACATCTAGTGGAACAGTTTGTCATCGGACTGGACATGGTCAAGCACCCACAATAAGTACACAGCCTGCACTGACATGCAGTTTTTTAAGGAAGCCTCATTACAACATGTTTTGCTGAAAGAAAACTCCTGCTTTAGCAGAATCAAAAGCATGTCTTTCAACCACTAGATATATTGTTATGTATCAATACTACATATATCCTTCTGAAATATATATTATGATGATACAAGGTAAAATGGGGATCAGATTCTGGCCAGGCTGGTCCACAAGACCAAGTAAAAGAACAAGAGGTCCATTCAGAGTAGCCACCATGCTTGACTCACTGTTGAAACATCACCTACCCATGAACCATGTTCATCATCAGTCCTACCATTTTGACTGAATGAAGTCCTACTATATCAAAATCTACAGAGAAGCAAAAGAACAACCTCTGAACTCATTCATTATCATGTAATGGTCCAATTTTTATGAATAAATTAACACCAGGAATCTTACAGGTTGCATAAAAGGGGGTACTTCCCAACCACCTTATTGCCCAAGGAAAAGTGAAGATTAATTGTTATCATTTAAGCAAGTAGTCACAGATCTCCTGCTGCTGCTAAAAGGCACTTTAAAAGAAGTGGCATTTTGGATTTCATAATCAAAAGAAAAAGAGCTCAACAAGATTTGTTAGGTATAGTTACTGCAACACACAGATGGTTGCTGGGATCACAAAAGTTCTTCCCAGTCAGAAGTCCCATAACATCATGAATTCAGCTCCTAGCGCTGTCATTATCTCCAGTTGCTTCTACTGCCTCTCTCAGTAACACAAGCTGGCCCTTTTTATGGTTTCTTCAACTGCTTTTTACAACAGCCAAGGCAGAAGCATCACCTCACAGCAGTTACATCCTCCCCCTTACCCCTTACCACACCTGCTGCCCAAGCCTTGGAACAAACAGAAGATTTTCATCCCCTTCACCCCCATAATTCCATTCCCTGGGAAAATTACACTGCAAACAAGGAGCATGGAGTTCACCTGAGCCAAGCTCATCCTCTACCTTCCTATCTCCACCAGCACCACTCTTGATTGTGTAATCCTACTTCCCTCTCCGAGAAGCTGCATTGCAGCAATAGCTGTGGAGCAAAAAACAAGGTTTGCTTGAAACTGGAGTGGGGAGCAGAGAACACAGACGGACTGCACGGCAGCACGGCCGGTGGAGGTGAAACACACCCCTCCTGCCGGCCGGCTGGGGACCGCCTCTGACAGCGCCGTATGCATCACCTGGAGTGATGAAATCCCTACGGATTTACAAGTCATGGCCTGTGATGTGCACTCGGATTACGCTCTGGTCTGTTGCCAGGAAGCATTTTATGCCTGAAATCTGTCCTGTCACTTCAGAGCAGTTTGTTTTGGTTTCTAAACAGCTTCTTAACCTGCCCTATTCCCCAGATCCCACGGAGGTAATAATTTATATAATCAGATTTATACAGTGAGCTATTAAAAATGCTTCAATACAAACTTACTCCCTCCATTCTACTCCCAATGTCCTCATTATTTTTGGTGTACATCACAACACTAATACTAAGCAAGCACCTGGCAAAAATGTGTCATTCATACTAGATGCAGAAAGAAAAGTGACAGAGAAGAACAGGGTGGCTGGTTCCTGTTATTTGGCATCTGATAAGAAGAAAGCCTGACAGACATATTTAGAGGAAACATAATACAAACAAAAAAATATGACTGCTAGTAAGTTACATCAAGCTCGTTAAAAATACTTATTTTGATGTTATTTACATTACTTGTTCACATTTTTGTATGATTTCCAGTCCACTTTAAAATATGCAAGTTGATTTCAGTGTTTACTGCCAAGAACCTCCACACACTCTATCCTCTGGTAAAAGAGGAAACCACAATTGGCATGCTGTTGTGCTGTTCAAAGTCTTTAATCAAAATTGAGCTTAATGCTATACAAATACTAATGAGGCATGTTATTATTTCCTTTCCCTGCAAACTACTTTTTTTTTTTTTCCCCTCCCTGCCCCCATTTTCCTCAGTGGCTTCTCCAAGCCTATATTCTTGTATTGATTAATTCAGAAAGGAAAAGTACTGGAGGGCAAGAGGTGACATTTCTTGCAAAAAAAAGTCTGTAGGATTGTTTATTTGCTGGCTAGAAATGAGGAAGAGAAAGGAGTGATTTAATACCAGGATTAGAGGTAACAAAGCTAGCATGAAATATTCCAGCACCAGTATACAGATTTCCATGAAGAGCTTGCTGCCTTGTGCTTTGCATGGTACACAGTTTACAGATGGAAGCTGGATACTTCAAAATTGAGGCAAACATCAAAAATAGGACATCATGAAAACACCATCTCTAACCCACTGTTTTGTTCTGTGTGAAACTAGTGATGAAACCAAGGTTACAAGGGAAAGAAACAAAGATAAGCCCTCAAAAAAACCCAACCCCTCAACAAACTAGAAAGAAAACTGTGCTGGAAATCCACACTCTCTGGTAACTCTCTTCCACAGCATGCTGACCTGCAGGTAACCTGAGGCTGAGATGCCTGCAAGATAACTGTCAGGACAGCACCCCTCCTCATTTTTTCTTTCATTTTACGCTGTCCACCCTTCCAGCTTCCTTTTCCACACAAGCAAGTCTTTTACCCACCAGGCTAGTGCACATTCTGCTATACCTCCTGCAGAGCTATCATGGTCTTCTAGTCAAAGGAAATTTTTAGAGCCAGGTTTCAAACTCCAGACATTTCAAGGACATGTCTAAAAATTCCTGTGTAAAATAGAATTATATGTGGGTACAACAGTTGCAAAGCAATGAATTTTCACTTTTAAAATGAAAAATGAACTTTGCTTGGGGATGGCAAGGAGAATTCCACCTGGAATAAGTAATACTTTTACGTGCTTGAGATAAGCAAAGCTGGAGACAGGTTTAAAAGTTGATTTACTCAGAATTATAGCTGTACAGCTTTATCCTGTCACCCTGAGTGTACTTGAGACATACTGACTTTTCAGATTAAATCCTTAGCAAGCTGCCTTACTCTAAAGTGTACCCAGAAACACCACCAGTATTAAGTTTTTGAACTACTGAATTTCACAAGAGCCACAAGAAGATAAACACTTCTTTGAGAGCTCCACTCCCCACCAATGCCAAGTTGTGCATCAGTGGAATAATAAAATCTAAATGGGAAACTGACCAAGTCTGAGGCTTTATTGCCTTTAAAGTATCTTGTACATTGCCAAAGAGTTATAGAGTACCCTGCCTGTTAGCCAGAGGCCAAAATAAGAGTTCAGTGCAGTACAATATAAGCACTTATCTACACAAATGCTTTTTTCCCCGCATTAAACCTGAAAGTGATTCACCAAAATAACTGCAGTAGACAAAGGGGAATCACGTAAGTTTGAGTAACTAAGTTCACATTCCTGGCCCTTTTCTTCAAGCTGGCAGCATTCGCTTACTAAAGGCAGCACTTAGTTGAGTGGTTTTAGTGCTTCCCCCCATCAACCAGCACGGTGCAGCTTTATTATTTTTTAAAAAGTAAGTTCATCACAAGGGCAGAAACTGCAGGTGTCAGGCATACAGGACAGCTTCAGAAGCAACTGCAATCTACCTTCACAAAGGCAGCTAGTGAGACCAGCTGCTAGCTGGTGCAGTAAAATAATTAAATGACTCTTCAGCCTGAACTAGAACATACATTCACCTCCTCAAGAGAACTCACAACTGCTAGAAGCTGCCACGCACAAAATGGAGAAATAATCCAAATACAGAAACCATGCTTAATGCAGCAAAACCTGGGATTTCTTTTTTTTTAAAATTCTACTCTCTGAGAATGTTCTCTCTACTGCAAATAGACATACCTCCACTGGACTGCAAGAGAGACAACCAACTTCTTCCATATAAGCAAGAACTTCAACACATACCCAATGTTCCTACCCTATTCTTCTGCTGAATTTCTAGTATCCGGCTAACTAAGAGATGGGAAATAAACAGTAAAATATTTTGCAAAAGGAAATACAAACAATCTACTACAAGGACACAGTACAGAACCCTCCTCCCACAGATCAGAAAAGACTGAAAGCCACAGAAACAGTTTAGGTCAGTATTCTCTGTTTTAAACTCTTTGCATGCTTTGGAAAACCCCCAGAACACTGTTATTTTTGCACAAACACCATATGGCTAACAAAATATCACTTTCACTGTTTTCCTGGCCCGTAGCTGTCATTTCAGGAAACAGGACTGTGATCTAATAAAACAGATCACAAAATTCAGAAAGAAAGAACAGAGATGTATGGCTTTCAAGCTACAGAGCACTGGCTGGTCACTTACCTGGCAAACTGCTCATGAAGAAAAGGAATTTGAAAACAGATCAGTTTAGAACAAGAAGGGGGTGTTTTCAGCCTCCTGAAATACAGAGCTAAGTAAGTTTTAAAGTATAATACCTCCTTCCAGAGGTATAGGTTCACATTTATAATTATCTGTGTAGTGTATCGGTGGTCTTTAAGTTGCAGTGCTCCTGATATGTCATTTTTGCATTCCTTATTTGTACTTTCACAGCTTCCTGCACATCAGTACTAGCTGCTCTTCTGATGGAACCCAGCTATTTTCTATTACTTACTCTTTCATATAGAATAAGAAACCTCCACTATTTGATTAAGAATTACCATTATGCCTGAAAAGCTCCTAAGAACATATAAAGAACTGTAAAAGAAGAGTAGGCACTACTGGAAAAGCCTGCCTGAACGAAAATGGTGCCAAGGAGATTCATCCAAGTTCAAAGAGTGATAATGTGATTAAAAGTTTCTGGTATACAGCCAATACAGTAAGATTTTACAATACCACAGGGTTGTGGTCTTCAAAAAACAACAATGAATGCTATACTATTTATACAGTACAAACATGTATCCCCACTAAACAGACCTTTTTTTTTCTGAGACACTTCCACAAACTGTGTCCATTTGGATAAGAAAGGAAAGGAATCTGAATCTGTACTTGAAACAGCTAAAAATTTTAAAAAGTGTCTCTGGAATGGACTCAAAATCTTAGAAGTCATAAAACAGAGCTGGGAAGCCAAGAACCAGATCCAGTTTGTCTCAGATCAGCTGTGACATCTTCCAAATTCTGTGAACCTTGACATCATAATCACTCCAAGTATGAATTAAGCAGTAGTAGCAGTCTATGTCAGGAGATACCTTGAACTGCTTTAATTCAGGCCCAGTGATCAGAGCACAAAGCAGGAGGAATACTCTGCAGTCAGTTACACCTCTGAGGGCAGGAGTGATCCCTGTCAGCACAGCGGGCAGGGCTGAGGTCTGTGCAGCTGTACCTGAGCACACAGGGTGTACAAGGCACTGTGCAAACTGTTCTGAAGCTTCACTGTTAAGCACCTAACAAACTAGTCAGGGCAAGGGGAAATGCCTGGAGACCTCTAAGCTGCTGGTGGGTGCAGCAAGAACTCGTTTGGATGTATATACATGAGGCCTGTGAGCCTCCTAATTCCTCTCTGCTTCTGAAAGAATTCAGGACATTTTCCTTTTCCAATGACAGCACAGCTGCCAGCAGGACACCTACTGATTTGCTTGGTGTTCATTTGCATGCTGTGCTTGCTTACTGCCTCTTGGGCATAAATATCCCATTTTATCTGCTTATTTCAGTTTACTTTGTATCTGAACACACGAGACATCTCGCTGTACACTATGCCTCTACGCCTGTTGTTCCCCAGAAGCCTTGGAGAATGTGGTTCTGTTGCATTTTTTTCCCTATGCATTTTACAAGTGGTCAGCTTGTCTAATAACACCATATACCTACAGACCCAGGTCTCCATTATCTGGGGATGTCTGCATCACAGCCTTTTGCACTCCAGATTACCCAAGAGGTAGAACATGGTGTCATGGCAGAGCACTGGCTGCCTGCAGACACAGACCTGAACACCAATCCTGGCTCTGAAAGGCTACCCAGCAGATTACCTGCAGCTTTCTTTCCCTGTATCTATTTCAGTTTCCCCATCTGTACAGGTAGCCCAGTGATGTTTATCTCACTTGTGAAGTGTTTAAACACTAAAGATGAGAAACACTACGACATCCAGATACTACCCTTCTTTGCATATGCTGTGACCTAGTACTGTGAGCTGTGACCCAGCATTTGAATCTCCAAGACCTCCAAGTCTGCATATGTAACTCCAAAGAAGACAAAATGACCCCAGATACAATTTGCAGACACTCAAGACTGCTCAAAAACACAGAAAGACCAGTTACAGCAAATAAATAAATAATGCAACAACAGCTGCAAAGAATATCTTCCATTCAATTTATAATACAATCATCAGACTATAATAGGACTCAATTGGTAATTTCCCTACTGCAAAGCTTCCAGAAGGTAACCCTACAAGTACCCTCCTTTTATACCAGTTGGCTTTCCTCCTTTATGGAATTCTTTGCCTCAAATTATAGGAACAAAGTTTCAAGAGCCCACATTCATGAACCATGCCTTTGAACTGTAGGGCAAAATCCAATTTCTGTAAGCTTGAACATTCGTTACTGATTACAAAATTACTTAGAAATCTCCCACAGTAGTTCAGTTTCTTTGCATATCATTCCTTTCAAAGTATTCGATTTATATATTTATTTATTTTATATATTCTGGGATGTGTCCCTGCCCATGCAAGGGGGTGCAAGGGGGATGATCTTTAAGGTCCCATCCAACCCAAACCAGTCTGTGATTTGTTGATGTTACTAATATAGAATGGCAATCACGGTGGCAAACGCTAAGCTGGACAAAGGCAAAGCTCTGGCTAAGCAGCCACACGCTACTTAAAAGCACAAGTGCAGGTAAGGGAAGTGAAGCCAGGGAAGTCCCCAGGCAAAGCCTGAGATAGTGTCTAGGGTTTTGCATCACAAGCATCAGCTAGAGAACAGGAAACTTAACAGACCTGGTGAATCTCGGCTGGAAGTGCAGCCGCCATAAACGCCGGGGCTGAAGGTTACCACTCGGCGGGAGGC
>NW_009952891.1:2901526-2916897 GCF_000747805.2 Chaetura pelagica | reverse complement strand
CTTTCTTTTTTCCCTCCAGGGGGCCCTTTGCAATGTCACACAATGTGAAGAAGCAAAGTAGGCCATGGATAGACAGTCATTGAAAGCCCACATGAATCTGAACTGCTGCCCAGAACCACTCACCACTTCCTCACCACTAGTGCTTTGCCACCTCTCTCGTGCTGGCACCAGCGTTTGTTTGGCTGCTTGGTGAGCCAGAGGGAATGAATCCAGTTATTACTAACCTGGCAAAACACCTGGGGGGAAAAAAAAAAAACAAAAAAAGGAAAATCAATAAAACTTTCTACTGGCCACAACAACAGAAAAATAAGGTAACCATAAGTTTTAGGCAGGGCTAGGCTCTCTGCCTAGTCGTGTTCAACCCAGTGACTTATTTGGCACCCTAGAATCTACCATTCTGTTTTCCCTCTTCATCATGTGTGACAAGGAACCTAAAGCTTTATTTTATTCCCCAATAAACCTTCCCTCCCCCTGCCACCCCCGTGTTTTGCCTCTGCTTTCTCCACGGACAGCTAGAAAGAAGCAGTGTACCCGCACGAGGAGAAAACATTGCTATCCTTTCCTATCCCGCAGGAATTTCAGCCCATCCCTTCCTTCATTGCTTAGCAACAGTGGCAAATCGTGCACCCAGTTTTTCAGCGTGTCTCTCTGCCTTCAGGTGAGGGGACAGGCACATTCCTGACTCTCACTTACGGCGATGGATGTGCTTATTACTTTTAACCAGACCCAGGGGCAGGGGCAGGGCAGGGGCAGGGGCAGACAGCCCATTCGGTCACCGGATGGGAACCTGGGTCTGTGCTATCACAGCTTCAGACCTGCTTCCTTTCATTCATTCCCACTGTTTACCTGCAGTCATTTGGGATATACTTAATTTAGCAAATACAGCAACAGGGAAAGTAATTTTGGCTTTTAATTCAGTTTAGAAACCCAAATTAAACTTAGTATTTATGTCAAATTCCAAACTTAAAGCCCAAGTCTTCAGTAATTTAAGCCTGGCCTGGAACAAACACTATTTTTTGTTCAGTAGTGGATCAAAGCAGCCAGAAGCAACACACATAGCAGTGACATCCACATGGCACATGAATCCCCCCACCCAACAGCACATCCCAACCTCTGAAAACAACTCAGAATTCAGATGAGGTAACTCAGTTCAGATGATTAGCTCAGTAGCAGAGCTGATGCATCAGTAAGTTTACAACAATCTTCTCTGAAGACATCAGCAATCAATCTGCTCCCTCTATCCTGTGGGACTGCTCACCAATCTCAAGCTTTCACAACAGTCATTCTGTAAGCAATAAGGACCCTCCTGCTGCTGCTTTGTTCATCTACAGCAACGTGGTATTTGCAGATGCAAAACCACCCTTGAAACTCCCAAACAAAAATAAGTAGTGTTATCTACGTCCTCTGCAGCAGAAGCTGTTGCAAGCAAGCATCTTGAATTCTACCCTGATCTCACAGAATTCTTCTGCCCCTGAACACATCATTTGAGGCTGGGCCAGCTATGCCTCCTCATTTCCACTTATCCTGAGTAGAACTACATCTGCCACAGTTCATTACAATAAGAAAGATTTAATGGTGCAAAATTGCAAGGAAGGTGGCAGTTAAGCCATTAAGAAAACCTTCGTATCAGAAAAGATAATGAAGCACCAGAGCATATTACTGGGACAAATACAAGACCATGAAAGCCTTTAATAAGAAGCAATTCAAACACTCATCAAGATTCTCACGTGAGTATGATTCCACTTTGAGAGGAAAATAATGCAAATAATTTCTTTGTGTTCCTTCTGATCAGTCTCCAGTGTAAAAATGCTGCTGCTGTCCCATGGAGCAGGAGTTGAATTGGGCCATTACAAAGCAGTAAACTTCTCTCACATTATCTTCCATCCAACTCACTCTTAACTTTCTTACCTAACTCATTATATGTATTTTTCCTCGTCTTTGTGGCAGGAATTAATACTACTTTTAAATTATTATTAATTAACAGCTTACTTGTCACTATCAAATATATCCAGCATTCAAAGGGAAAAACTGTTTCTTGAAGAATGGAGAGACAGCCCATTTGACAAGTTCTCATGGGATGACATGGTACAGTCCCTTGTGCCAGCACCAAACTGCAGGCAACACTGGAAAAGCACTTTGGATCATATATTCCCACAAGAAACTGTTTACTCTGTCCTTTTCCAAATAACTTCTTTTCTTTATAGTTGGTACTAGTATATTATTTTCATTGCCTGATCAGCTCAAGTCATAGGAGTATAATAGACATAAAACAAATCTCCTTTCGGAATTATTATTATTTGTAAGAAACTGAGCAAAATCCATCAAATCAAGAGACTGTTCAATACCCCAATTACAAAAGAAAATCCTTCACACAAAGGAAGCAGGAGCTTAGAGAATACACTCACTTTTCTGAAGCAGCTAGGGATGTTCCTTCACATCTCCTCTTGCAGGCACTGAGGCTTAGGCAAGCAAGCTGCAAACACACACACATCTAAATATGATGCTACTTCATTTGGGTGCTGGTATTGCTAGAAGAAACTCCGTATGCCATCTGCTGGAAGAAACCTTATCTGAGGCAAAGTGCTGTACCAACAAGTCTGACTGCACTCTTTTGGCAGCCCAAAGGCACAGTATTTTCAAGATGAACCTTTAGCCTGTTAATGCACCAACCTTCAGCACAGATGCACAGGACACTTAGAAAGGCAGGGTTAGGATGAGTGAAGCAAAAGCTGGAGGAAGTCTGCAAGAACATAGAAGCCTTCGGACCTATGTCACACACCACAGCTCATTTTCAAATCCTGCTGCTTGACTTGAACCTCCAAAGACATCTTGTCTCCTATTGCTTTCTTCTAGCTACACACATCACACCACACTTACCTGGTCAATCTGGTGTAACTCTATAGGCAACAGCACATTAATCAATAATTTATAATTTGTCCTGTGAAAAACACTGCATAATCTTTAAGCATATTGTGCTACCCCACTAAAGATAGGCAAGTATTACATTGGTCCCTTAATGAAAGATGCTGGAATCCATTGGCTTATTGATCTCAACATGAAGGACAAATCTCAAACATACAAAATTATTTACTGAAGTTTCAAGATGTCCACTAGAATGAAAAGAACAAAACAAAAGAACAGAAATGCAACCACCGGGGACAAAGCCCTTAATTCTCTGGTGAAAATGAAAAAGGACTGAATCTAGTGGTGTTATGTAGAAGTTCACAAGAACAGGTGAGTCAATAAACAGAGACTCTCATGAAATTTATCTGCTATAAAACTTTAAGATCCAATCTAAGCCTCATTCTTCTAATGAATGAGAAGTCCCTACCACACACACAGTTATGTCCACTTCTTCCTACAGTGTTTCCTGAAAATCCAAAACTACTGGAGGCAGCCTCCTAAAGTTACTGTTAAAAAGCAGGTATTTTTTCAAGATCATATCCACAGTAACTTCCTCTCTAATACACACATCTGCAAGTCTAGGTGAGAAAGGCAGAACTATGAATTCAACCTAAACTGTTACTCAAAAATACAATATTGTTCAAACAGAAAGGAACAGGGTGTTTAACAAACTGTAAAATGTTTTGACTCGAAGTGTTGTACAGCAGATGGAGCTACAAGTATGGTCTATGAATAGCCACCTACACATGAGAACACACAGAGATAATAAATATACATGATGTATCCTGCCAAGTGATTATCTTAAACAACTTTTCTTTCTACTGCAAAATGACACATCGAAGTTCACTTCTGTGAACAACAGTTCACAACAAAGCAGCTCTCCAAGTTTCACATCAACAAAAGACTGGAAATAAACAAATGTAATCACCTTGCAATGCTCATTCAAATGTCACATAAAAGTTCAAGTTCTTTTGACCAATATCTACAATTATGTCATCTGTGTTTCTCTGAAGAGAAGATAAAAGGGTTGCCTGCCACCTTCATCTGAAGTGTGGGGACTGAGAAAGGACATGTTATTTCATCACACACCAATAACAAATGTAAAAATCAGCTTGTTTCAAACAAGATTCCTCCTGGAAGATCATGTGTCCATCCATTACCACACTTTTCAAAAAAACTGTGCACCCCTCTCCTTTACCAGAAGTGCACTGCAAGAGTTCCACAGTGTCCTCTTCTCTCCCCAAAACAACCCACCTGGCTGACCCACCACACTATGCCGACCAGATCCAGAAGTGTTCCCATGTGCAGCCTGACTTGATTTAGCCGAGTTCATATGGCAAGTGATATGGACACAGCAGTACATGTAAAACTTATTGAAGGTTCAAGCAGTTTTTTTTGTTTTATTAATAACACAGGAGGGATTTAATCAATATACATCACACTTTAATCCAAAAGCCAAGTTACCAAAGGCCCCATTTCTATGAGCAATACATTCCTGGTCACCTCCTTTTCCCCAGCCTCACAGGGACATGTTGAGTACAGAATTCAAACATAGATAGGGCCTCAGCATATCATGTCACATGGTACCTTCCCACCCTCAGCCTAGTAAGGGCAGAATACCTTAAAAGTTCCAGTGGGACAACATAGCCCCAGGACTTCCACAGAGCACTTTCAGAGGCTCCAACAAAATGCATCTTGTCTCCTTTCAGTTCAGACAGTAGCTCTGAACCAGAATTATTTAGATGGGACAAACTGAAAATTAAGGACTAAGTTTCATAAACAGATTGCTTAAAGAAAAGTCCATGAAAGACAAACAGGTCTTGACCAGAGCACTGTTTCACAAATGTCCACAAATACAAATCATGTGGAATTGGGATGAGACCAAGAATAGTGTCCATGTTCAGAAAACTGAAAAGGAAAATGTGTGACACCTGCAAGTAGCCACATGGAAAAGGTGAAATACCTCTTTGTCAGACTAAAACCTGTCATCAGTCCCAAAGAGCAAGTCACTTTGTTACTGCCACCGTTTGCCATTCAGCACATACTCTGAAGATCAAGGTTAAACAACTTTGTAAAAGAAACAAAGCAAGTATGTTGTCCCAAACCCAAAACTTACTGAAGTAAAGCAAACCTGCATAGCAATTCTTTCTGAGAACAGGGTTCCATCAGGAAAATGCTTTTTTTGGGATGAAAATACTTTTTTTTTAAATAAAACTTAAAAAAAATCCTTCATCCTTAGATAAAGATCTTCTCTTTTCTCACATCCCTGTCATCTTAGCTGTTCAGCAATGATCTTCCACAATTCCTGTAGGAATGAATAAAAAAAAACCATACAGGTATTTTCTCATATCAGTAGGTTGTAATTATGAAAAAGTTCAATGTGCCTACTTGAAGACAAGTTTTAAGACCCATCCTGTCCCTCCATCTGTAGATAGTACCCGTATTTGGATGGATACTAAATCCATCTATTCAGTCTCCTAGAACAACTGCCTTTGAAACAGAGCAATATAATTGATGTCTTCCTTCTTGTAGCACCATTTTAAAAATTAAAAAAATAGTACCATTCCAATAATTTGTTTTAAAATAATTTCATCAGTCTGCATGACCTTCTGCAGTATTTTGAATTATAATCTTGCTCTTTTTCTTAGCCTGTGATGACACTTTGCAAAATGCTAGTAAAACACAACTGAAAAAATACTCTATTTACTGAGGAATCAAGATCCCACAAATGCATACCTCATACAGACACACCTGCTTCTCAACCTGATCGACAGTGAAGATGAAAAACAGACCACTTTATTTCTGTAGAATAAATTAGCATATGCTTTCTCTGCTGCACAAAAGATTATTAAGTAGACTATCATATACTCATCACCATAACATCTTGAATAGTGACAATAAACTTAATGATAAATAAAATGCATATATTTCCAAGACTAGTGGCCTTCCAGAAAAAGGGAGTGAGTTTACACATTTAGGTGTAACCCAGGTTAAATTTATATACTTGTAATACTTGTTTTAAAGTGTTGCATGTATGTTTTATGCCTGAAGGTATCAGCATTAATTAAAATAAATCAGTCTCATGAAATAACTGGAGGACCCTTACTACGCATCTTACTATGCAAGAGACACAGCAGTATTATGTTCACTACAGGAACATCATTTCTTGACAACAGATTTGCAATCCAGTACACAATTTGCAAGTTCTCTAAAAAGTCTGTTAGATTGTACTGTTCTAAAAGCTAGCAAGCTATTAGCTACCCTGCATAATATTTGTAATAGCAGACAACTGGGAAAATAAATAATGAGAATCATAGGTGCTTGGGAGGTAACTAGATAACTACAAATACCGTATCTGACATGTTTCTGAATAATAGAAGTTTACAGCTAATTGACTTCTTCATAGAAATTAGAACATTATTTCCTGAACCCTGAACTGGGAAAGGAATTACTAAACTGTGAAAGCTTTTCCACAGGCAAATAAATGAGGAGAGATATGGGTCCCATTTTCTAGCCAGTCCCAAAAGCTGTGTTTTACAAATAATGAAGATTGTTTCTTAACCTTTGAGGAACAATCTAAGACACTGCACTGCTGATGATAGAAAAGGGCATGTTATATCAGTCTTCAGATTGTGTAAGCATAAACAAGAATAATTTTAAAACAACAAAAAGCTAAATGGAAATAAATGAAAAGGTAATGTTTATTCTCGTGTTCTTAATTCATGTGAAGTAAACAGCCAAAAACTAATCTGAGATGATTAGCGCAACACATTACATTCATTTTAATGAATGTCACTTACCAACTGCTCAATTCGCTCATAAACAAGAAACTGGCAGAAATCAAGCTTAATGGGCTCCACAGTATATTTCATTTTTCTGTCCTGGAGATTCTCCAAATCATTTAGGTTCTCTCTGAAATGATTGTAGGCTTCACATGTAACATCCATATGTCTTAAACTGAAGTTCAGCCTGGCAAGAGAATATTTAATATAAAATATCTCTCCTCAACTGGCATCTTAAATAGCTGTGACTGTTTTCAGCTAATGGAAAATACGTGTCTTTTTGATGTAATTAACTAACTTCAAAAATTATTCCCTTATATTCCTGAAAAGCTGACAAGCCTTATGTTAGCTCAATACACAGTAACTCTTGCATGAATCTTTCCATTGGTTTTAAGGCACTTTATTTCAACAGAATCATTGGCCTGGCTTCCTGGTCAGACCAAATCAGATGAATAGCTATTGCTTACATATCTCCAGAAATTTAAGCAAAGCCTATTTATATTTTAGTTTATGAATGGACTGCAGCACACAACTACTTAAAAATAATCAATGATTCCTTGAAAGAAAAAACAAGATAAATTGTTATGTAAGTACTCAACCTGGGAAACATATACCTTAATTCTAAGCCACTTCATTGCACTCTATGAACTCAAAAATATATAGCAAGTATTTTCAGGCATCATAGAATACATCAGTCTAGCCACCAATTTAACCACTGTGCAAATAAGGGTATCTGATGTGAGACAAAGATAAGAACAACAAAAGCTGAACTCTTGTGGAAGTCAGATTCTGAACTGATAAACACATATAAAACCAAATGCTTGTCCTGAGCGTACACTGCAGCCTGTGAAAATACTAATACAGTAAAAATCAGAAGCCAATCTAAAATCGAATCAGATGTTTCTTCCAAATAAAGCAGGCACATAGATTTACCTCTTTTCCAATGCTAGGTAAACTGTGCAAGAATGTCTCAAGTTGTGTGTGATTCTATAAAGGGTTCTGAACAAGGCATCTGTCAGGTCATCATCATAGAACACTACAAAAAAAAAGATTAGGAGCACAAAAAATGTATGTTTAAATGTATTATTTACAGAAGTCTCAGGTACAAAACAACAAGCCTTATTTTGATTATTCTAATCAAACAAGTAACTATTTTAATTAAATCCCAAAGCAAATTTTCAATGGCAACAACCATACTGTTACAGCATCCACTGCTGCAATTTATGTCCTGCTTTCTTTAAGATTTTTCTCCTATCAATGAGAATCAGATAATTTACAGAACTTAAACAAGATTTCTGTCAGCTGGGAAATAACTTACTGCAAAGCTGAAAAAGAGAGAGGGTACCACAATGTATAAAGCCACATTTCTTACAAAAATGCACAAAAGGCAGTAACTAATGCACCATTAGAACCTTATCTCTTGGAAAGCAGATTTGCATCACCTTTCAATATTGTAACTAAAACCAATCCTCCTTTATTTATATACCAAAACAACAGTGGTCTTCCTATACAGATAGGCTACCCTGTCATTTTTCAGTCTTTCACTTCAGCAAGAAAAAGAGAAGAGAAAAATGATAAGAGATATCTAAAGGCATAGTCTATGTGCATGTGCAGCATCTGGAACTGTTTTCCACATTATAGAAAATATTGGTCTAAACACCTATTTATCATTCTTTGCTTAAGGGTGATCTGATGCAAGACAAAGGTAGGACAACAAAACTCTTCTGAGAGTCAAATTCATCATTGACTTGTGACAATGTTGAGTAATTTATTTAGTCACAAATAATTACCACACCAAAGGGAAGAAAAAACAACATCTATTCTCCTACTACTAATTCAGAATGTAAATACAACTTAGAAAAAACATATAGATAGGAACACTTCAGGCAGAGATTTAACAAATTAGGTAAGAATCTGACCTATTAGATTTAAAAAGCAAATTAGGCGTCTTTAAATTATTTCTCATAATTCTCAATTGTTTGATTTAAAAGGTTACTGTTTATATTTTCCTACCATCAGCTGCCATTATCACAGTGCAATTGTCATGCAAATCAGCAATCTCTTCTTCAGACCAGCTATAAGGAGCTTCAGGATCTGTAACAAAGAATATAGCTTTTGATGTACATGATTAACTGTCTCAAATGATTGACAGCTGGAAAAAAGAAACTTCCTAACTCCTGTGGTCATCTGCTGCTTCACAGACAGAGCTCCTTCATTCTCTGAAGTTCCTTGCCATCCTTTACTTCCTCTGTGTTATGTCCCATCTTCCCAAGGCTGACTGGCAAGAGTGAGTTTTCTTTGACTTTAGAATTTACTATCAATTACCACCCTGTAGAGATCACATATTTAACTAGATCAAAATAAATACTCCTTTACATAAAAACCCAAATACATCTTAGTGTAAGTTTTGGTTAAGCTTCCTATTTAATCACACTTTTATTGTTAACATTTAGAAACTTTCCTTCAAAGTCTAAAAAACATAAAGCCTTTTCCACTGGCAGTATTAAATATTTTCATTAACCAGAATTTCTTGAGGTCCAAAAGAAGCTTTTGAATGTGTAGAAGATGTTTCCACTTGATTAAACAGTTGTTCTATTCTTTAGAAGCATTACATCAAATCCAACTGATTATACACAAAATCTATAAAGTAGGCTTCACATAACCTAGTGCTACAATTTTGTGTTGGCCTTGCAATCACTTGTCTTTCCCTCCGAGAGGAAAAAACCCAGCCAAAACACCAAACCCTCCCTGAACGGAGCCACTATAGCCACCTACCAGTGCAGAACTCATCTTTCAGCCAGTCCAGTTCTTTTACTTTAATTTCCCCTCCTGTGGGTGAAGAAAGATCACATCAGTCTCCAGTGGCCCTTCAGACAGTATATAAGCAAAAGTAAAATCAAAATCTGTACTGAAACAAGTGATGAGATCTATGATGAGGACACGTGTAACAAGTAAAGTTGGACATCAAACCATTTACTGTACAAAACCAGTTAATCACAAGAGAACAGGATGAACTTAAAGGTCAGAAAGACAACCTGTGTTCTCTTTTACATGTCTCATGTGCAAAATGCTTTTCCTTTCCAGAGTTCTATCTCTGTTACTTCCACTCTATGTGACTTGATGTCACAGAGCGTGAGTGTGTGAAGGAACTACAGCTGGTCTTAAATGATCACCAGGGTAAGAAAAGGAGTTTGCTCCTCTTAAAAGGAAGCTGCCCCATTATGGACTATATATAGATAACTTGCATCTTTCTTTTTAAATGTGTCACTTTCTATCAAGATTAAAAATTAATTTTACTTGTGAATATGTGAGGTAGTCAATGACTGCTGTTTAATTCCAAAGTAGTTCCAGTATAGGCAATTCGACAAATACTGACTGTACAGCACTTACTTCCTGGCTCTTTCAGGTGCTTGTTTAATGCAACATTTTGCTCACACATACTCAGAAGATCTTCACCAACATCTGGAAAAAAGTGGTTAAAATATTCAAAGTAAGAATATTTTGCATGGGTCATTCATGCCCCTGACCTCTCAAACTAATACTCCAAGTTTCTCTTTTGATGAGATTAAGGAGAATTCAGAGCAACTCCATCCACTGACGATGGCTTCCCTAGTAGCCTTCTTGCTTTTGTCTTTCAATGCTAAGCTCTGAGCTGCCCTTGGAGAAAGAAGTTAGATCCCTATAATACATCTTTTAATCTAGGCACACTATCCTGAGTTCACAGAATGTATCTTGCTTTTAAAACTCCTGCACTTAAAAGTAGTATTGCTTTCTCAATCTGTTGAGAAAGTTCTTGTCATTTTTCAATAAACAACAAAACTGTATACACATGAATAAAAAATTATGAACAAATGAGGATGAAAATGTCAAGATGAAAGCACTGCTTTGTGAAGTTTCATGAAAAAATGTAACTGCAAATATCTGCTTTACCTGTGCAATAAACTCTCTTGGCAACTGTTCCCATGATGATGCTTGTCATTCCAGTGCCACCTCCAAGCTCTAGCACTGAGCAACACCTGAATGTGTCTTGTTTAAACAGAATGTAATCAGCAAGGAGAAAGGCTGCACGCCAGACCTGTGGAGAGAAGCAGGTACAACTGAGTGAATTCTGAAGCACAACCCATGAACAGCAAAACACTGTGAGGCAAAACACATACTTGTTTACCAACATCTTCTAAGGGGGTTGCCATAGTATGTTCTGTGAAAGTAAAGCAGAAATCAGTATCTCAAAGTGTTGTCCAAATCAAGACCCATAGTGGGAAATGTGAAAATCAAGTCATGCTTCCCTTTCAAATACAGAACTCAACAGTCTTCAGTCTATAGAATAATGATAGATAATGCCAAAACCTCCACTCAAACTAAGGAGCTTCCCACTGCATACGATTGCCCAATAAGCTTATGGAGAAAAATGGCAATTAAAAAAAATATTACAATATCATAGCATTCTATTTGTTGTGTTATCTCCTTTCACTTAACAACTGTTGTTCCTTTTCTAAAGAAAACCTGTTTCTTTTGTTTTACACAAACATACTTAATTCCATTTCTCCTTGACTGTATACCTAATATTTACCTATTTTAACAACATCACAAGTGCATTCTTGTTCTTCATCTTCAAAAGCATCTTCTTTCCCTTTCATCAGAATTACTGGATACACTCTATCCCTCAACAGATCCTCTGCTTCTAAATCAGAGGCACTTCGAGGTCTTCTGACCACTTCCAAATCTCCATCATCATCTAGTAGAGCTTCTACCCCTCCACTATTTAATTCTCTGACTTTTTTTTGATTATTCCTGTCCTTGTCACAGAGTTCATCTCCACTTCTGTACTGGTGTTCTTTTTCTGTTGCAGCTTCTCTCACATGTTTCTCAGATGCCGAAACTTCTGTGTTCCAGAGGAGTTTGAAATGTGACAGGAAAACTGTAAGAACACAGGGAGGGGGAAAAAAGTGAAACACCAAGACAGAACAGAACCCAGGCACAACTTTCACACGTGTGAAATCTTGGTAAGCATTTCACACACTAAATATCTAGAGGATAAAAAATTCTACAGATACCTTGAAATACAGTTCAACTTGCTATGGAGAAATCTGTTATTAAGCTCCTACAGTAGAAATAAATGCACTTTCATAGACTACTACCTGACTCAGCACCTATGCAGTGACAACACACACTTTCATGTGATTTAGTAACATTTATTTTAACAACTGGCAGAAGGGATAGTTTCTTACATCCTCCAAAAGATCTGTTGAAATAAGCTGAAACCAAGTTGAAAGAATAAATATGAGATAGAATTTGTTTCTTTCAGTGAAGATTTAATTCCTATCTTGCAAGAAACAACCATGTTGTAGTAAAAAGCAAGTATAACTTTTTTTTTACTGTTTTAAAAGTCTTTAGGAATTCAAGCCTTGAAATCAGCTTAGTATGAGTATGAAAGAGCAGAAGAAAGGTCACAGGATACAGCTTGCTGAAGCTGGACATGCTGGCACTTTGTATTCACCCTCAAAGTCTTTAAACTGAATCTTTAAAGAGATCAATAAAGCCATTTTCTCAATAAACCAATTAATTAAAAGCCTTCTGCTACCATCATCCGGTGATGTCAGCATCTATTAAAAATTTAAAGCCAGTCACAGAGCACGGAACCATGGCATTTCATTCACCTACTCTGGCACAAAACCAGTGTTTACAGGCAATTTAGACTGGGTCCCATTACTCCAAAATCACACACAATGTGTCAAGACTTGAAAAAAGATACCCAAGAACACAACCACTGGAGAAGATCAACACTAGCAGGATTTGAAGAAAAATGTCTTAGGATTATGTTCATGTACACCAAAAGGGAAGAGATGAAGTGCTTGCCACCATTGCATTCAACAGTTTCACATTTATGGAGTTCTATTCCAGTTTCTTCAGAAAGCAAGATGTTAACAAGTGGTCTAAATGTAATCTGAGAGAAGTTCTCCAGAGAGACCATTTTCAGCTAGATCTAATAAAATCTTCATTGTCTATCTTAGCATGAGAATTACTTAGTTATCTACTGTTTGCCTGACAATCATGTTAAACTGATTTCTTTACTAAATTAGAAGATGCCATTAATAAATGAAATGCTTTTGATCTCCAAGTCCATTCTGATCCTCTCAGTGTTCTAAGGCACTTCAAAAGGTGTAAGGTAAAACTGACCCAAAGCAGCAGAGGCTAAATCCCCATTAGATTTCCTAGAAACTGCAAAGTGACAGTGTTAGATTGTTATTGTATTTGTTAGTGTAAAAGCTGTTATACTACAATCCAATTCTTGTCTTTATAAAGAGAGGAATTTCCCAGAGCAAGTGCACTCAGAGTAGCACATGCTGTCATTTCATTCTGTTGAAAGGTCCTTTGCATCAAGTAAAATCCCAGCAAACAAATATCAAACACAACAGCAAGAACTACTTGGGTTTGACCTGCTTAGGGTCAAAATTATCTACTTCTTTGTTAATTATTTACATTGTCATATGCTAGAACAGCTACAAAAGTTATTCTTTTTATGTCACAACTAGGATTGAAAAAACAATTAGCACTTCTGTCACAGCAGGAGCAGCACTTTTCTACAGAATATTTTACTAGCAGCTTCAAGGTCAGTTTCCTTGACAACTTTATAGAAAACTACAAGCTGGCAATCAGAGACATTTGCCAATTCATTTCCAATACAGTCTTGACTCTTCAAAGTATACATATTAGTCAAAACCATTGCTATTCTGAGCTTTCTTGTTGCATTCTTTCTTTTTTAAAACAAAACAAAAAAAACCAAAAATCCAAACAAAGCTGTTAGCTTCCTCTGGAATAGATGGCAGAAAATCACACTAAGATTTTATAAAAAATCATAAATTCATTACTGATAATTCTTATTTTAAACTTAAGCTACACTATTTAAAACCCCTGATTCTCATCTTTGATGTGCATGCAAGAAAACAATGCAATTTTTTAACCTGATTACCAAAGTGTTATACTGAGATTATAAAGAAATACAATGAAACCTGCAAGCTAACTTCTCAGAAACTAATTTAAAATTTCTTTTTAAGATAGCCTGTCCACAAATCCTACATTCTTCCTTTTAATTTTTGTAGTTAATTTCATGAGGAGAATCCAGCTACCCCTCTTCCAAAAGACTGAGTAGGAAGTGGTTCTGCTTCTAACTGCAATAAAGTATGTAATGATTAATATGAACCATTCAAAGGAGGATTCAGACATTACAAAGATATGAATACACTTAAATAGAGCTCCATCAGTCAAAACATACACTACCTGGTTGTCCAACTGCATTCAGTCGTACCATGAGATGTCTTCTGTTTGGACAGTGTAAGTGAACATCAGAAAGCACCGTGTCACGTTGAAACGTGGGGTTATCCATCTCCTTCTCTGCCACATCCACCATGATGTTGGTGCCAGGAACACCTACAGTTCCCACACAGCTCCCTGTGAAGTGCTGTCACAAAGTAATTTGACTCTCTTCTATAAACAGGCATCAAGTACCAGTTTTGCTCAGCAAGACAACCTCATGACACAGTTTCTGAGATGTGATCATGCAAGCTCCACCGTGCTCATGCAAGACAGCAATTAGCACATCAGGATATCCAACCTAAAACCAAACACAGACAGCTTTTAGTGACATCCCAACACTGTGTGAACATCGCTCCTGCTTCAGAGTATTTTAGCAGATTACACTACCCAATAAAGTTGCAATGCTCAAGTGACTTCTTTTACAATGCTCCAAAGAACCATCAAAAACGTAACTACTAGTAGCTCACTGGCAAACATCATGTATTTTAGGAAGAGCTGCTGATGAACTTGTGTTAAAAACAACACCCTCTGAAATAAACAGATGTTACCCTGAATGCACAGACTATGTCAAGGTCTTCAAAGGAACACAGGGCCTTGTGTGCACAAGTTCACTATTTTAAGGGATCTCGTTCTTCATAGGAATCCCTGAATTTCTTCTCAGAAATGGACACAATTACTGAATCATAGGTTAGTCACCCAAATTTTGTAAAAGGAATATCTGCCCTTCTTGGAGGAAATTAATCTCCTTTTATATGTCTCCACTAATTGGGCAGTTAATGTCTCTTAGTTTTGGCACTTTTTATTCTTCACCAGAAAAAAACCAAGCAATCAAACAAAAATACAACATTGGAAATAATCCTCATCTAATGTCCAAGGCTGACTGGTCTCTCTGTCCTAAGGCACAAACAAGTTAATCACCTCTTATGAACAGAAAAAAAAAAGAAAGAGGACAATTATTTCCCTGTGCTCTACAGAACTCGGCCTTTTGTGACAGGCAGGTGAAACACGGAGGAACCACAGGTGTGAAAACAGAATGTTCTGTCTTTAAGAACGGAGATGACAAGCTCAGATCACAAACACATGGTCAGACACCCAGGCCTCACCAGCACCCTCATCATGTAAAAAATGCTGATGCCATTCCCTATGTTGACATTAACATCCCGGAGATGAAGCTCTATTTTCTGTTCGTGCTAGAACGAGATCTCAAATACACAGACTTAAACGCCTCGAGGTTCACAGGCACCCTCAGGACTCGGTCACGCAGCCCTGCCAGCTCCTGTAACCCCGGCCCAGCCTCAGACCCGCCCTTTGCCAGCAGAAACCTCCGCACAAGCTCCATCCCCGCCTCAGGCACCGCACCCAGAGGCTCTT
>NW_009952891.1:2900272-2901278 GCF_000747805.2 Chaetura pelagica | reverse complement strand
GGCCTGTCCCTCCGGCCCGGCCTGTCCCTCCGGCCTGTCCCTCCCGGCCCGCCCCGCCCCATTGCTCCTCTGCCAGGGCAGAGCGTGAATAACAGCCGTGCCGTTCTGCTGCAGAAGGGCCTTCTGTGCTCAGGGAGCTGCGTCTTTTGTTTGAGACTTACCCACCGCAGAACCTGAGGTAAAAACCCATCGGGGCAGTCGGTAAAAGGAAACGCCAGCAGCAAAGTTCGGTCTCGCCACTAAAGCAGCCACGGCAGGTGGCCAGATACTGTATGACTTGGGGTCGGTGTTACCCGGTGCCAGTTCATCTCCAGACAGGTTCAAAACAAACAAAACCCAAACCAAACCAAACCAAAGGAAAAACCTGTATGAAGGCAAGTGGGCATTTCTTGTCAGCCCAGAGGATGTCAGAGCTCCACTAACACCGCAGGGTTAGTTGAAGCAATACCAGTATCTGGTCACTTATTTGGGAGGTTGGGGGTTTAGCTCCATAATTCTGTGGAGTTGATAACTAGGTAACATGAACCAAGTGAAAAACAAACAAAAAAAAGACTGAGCTGTTGAGCAGGAGCCCCACACCAGAGTGCTTTGGGAAACTTTTAATACCAGAAACGGGTGTGAGGTGCAGAGCTAGGCAGCAGCTGGCTGGCAGATGTTAGCTGCCCACAGCTCCAACCAGCCCCTCTGCAAAACCAGGGACACAGACCTGATCCTGACTCCTTCTCTGTTCTAGTGAAGTTTCTCTGCAAGTCTGCAAGGGCTGTTGAAGTTGTTTGTAACATTCATAGGAGGATTTTTTTCAAAAGCAAGCATTTACACATTAATTGCTTGCTATATAATACTTATGTCAATTCCTACAGATGATCCTTGTATTTTTCTTGAGTGGATGTTTGAAGAGAAGGAAGAACTAAAGAATTAATGGTGGAAAAAAACCCTTGGAATCTAAGGCATAGTCTTTTTTCTCACCATCCACATCTTTCTATAAAGGCTAAGAATTACTAAGAGA
>NW_009952891.1:2893627-2900261 GCF_000747805.2 Chaetura pelagica | reverse complement strand
TCCCTATTTTAACAGTCTTAGAGTGTTGAGTGGTAATAAAATGGAAAACACAGCAGGCAATTCAGATCTCTCGTTGGAGCTTCTGTGGGGAATTCTACTGGATGAACATTTGACAAAAAAGCTTTGGAGATTTGGTTTCCTTTTATCTGACTCCTGTGAAAGAGCAGAATACTATTTCACTTCCTGTGGTGATACACTGCCACATACATTATTACTGCAGTCTCTCTCTGCTAGCATATTCCCCACTGCTATCAAGTGCTAACAATATGCAGACAAAGCAGGTTATATTTGTCAAAAAATCTTACCAGCTTGCAACAAGGGACATTTACTGGCACGGAAACTAGAAGGATACCTAAAAAGCTGGGTGTTTCACTACACTACACACGATCTCCTGAACATAAAGGTACATTGTATGAGAAATGGAGCTGCTATAATTTCTTTTCTAAAAAATGCATCTACCTTGTTCCACCTATATATAATCATTAGGCAAAGCAACAATACAATGTGACTGCAGAACTTCTTAAAGGAGCCAGTGTGGCTGCAGACATGATAATGTAAGTGATAACTTAATGATAGTTGTTTAGGGACAATAGCTCTGGAGATGCAGTTTCTGTATGACACACAGGAGGGTTCTAGCAGCAAATTGCTGAGATCTGCCTCTTCTTTAAAGACTTTGGGATGCACCTCAGTTAGATTTCCTGTATTTCTCACTGCCATGTGAGCTAGGAATTTGCTTAAAGAAGACAACCCAAAAGTATCTCTTAGCCCATCACACCAGGAATTAGAGGATTTAAAAAGAAATTACTACTTCCCACATGATTTTTGCCCAATTTTTTGTGGCCCACATGATATTGCTAGAACAATTCCTTACAGAATGCCTTCTAAAATGCCAACACTGCTGCAGGAGGCTCAGGGAACAAGAAAACTATACAGACAACCCTGAAAAATATGTATCACAGGGAAAATCTAATTCCTAAGGAATAGATAAGGGAACAGAGCTGATTCGAAGCAGACAGGAATAACCAGATGAATTAATACACCAGCACATACTTGATCTTGTACTGTGCAGTAGTTTATCCTTGATAGCTCATCCTATCTTTCTGGTACATACTGTACTGTCTTTGCTTGTCTTCTTGTCTTCCATCATATGTCTACCAGACGGAAGCACATTCTGTGCTTTCATTAGGTCAGTAAAAACAAAAAATAAATAAAAAAACAAACTGAAGGCTGTCAGGAAGAAAAAATGTATCAGCTCTCATCATTTCAATCCTGCTGTACTGGGGCTATTGAAAGGAGATACGCTGAACTACTTTTCACTTCATCTTGTTTATTGGTACTCTGGTATGCAAAGAACTTGAGACAAGTTCCTTAAGCCTGGTGAAACGCCAGGCAACATGGGGAGTAAAGGACTGTTGGTCTAGATGATAAATCAGTGACGAGTTTTGCTCTGCTCTCCAAGCATGTATGGCACCTCAATGTTGGTCACCAGATTGAAATTCATAAATAACTGCTGGAAGTTGAAGAGTGCATGAGAATAGTAACTGAAAAATAATTTAAAAGGGCAACTGCAGCTTTCAGCTCTTTTGTCTCCACAGTTCCTAAGTATCCATTTCTCCTTCCCAGGGGAAGCTAAGAATTGTACTGCCTCATCAGCAAGAAAACTGAATTACAAAGCACTAACATTAGCAGCATCGAGCTAAAATCCACAGTGATTTATTTCTCTTTAACTATTTTGTTGTTGTTTATCACATACATTCACAATCTTTGACTATAGCATTTTTTTCCATGGGCTTATTCAGAAGAATTATTTGCATGCCTTTCACATCATCCCATCAGGACTTCACATGTTCAACACAAGTTGATTTGGAGAGAAATTTTTCTAGGAGAGGCATGTATGTAATTAATGTCTGGTTCTTAGAACAATGTCAACCCAGTGACTGTGATTGCTAACACCAAAATATTTATCTTTAGTCGGGGTAAAAGGACCATGATGAAGGTAAATGGAAAGCTCTCCTTGACTCTGAAATGCATCAAATCCACAAAATACAAAATCCACTGATTCTTCAGCAGTAATTAGGGATAATCAGGTGTCTTTTAAATAACTATCTCTACATTAGATTACAGTGAAGAACTGCAGAAAACTATTTTATGTTTACATGCTCCATACCAAATACTCTCCTAAAATTTTAGCAAATACTTTAACATTGATCAGTGCTCCAGAAAGTAAGAGGAAGTTCCATCTATTCTGCTCAGCACTACTTATCACTACTTTTTCAAGCATGTCAGCCTAACAAGCCAGAGTGAATCAGCCTCAGCCTGTAGTGTATGAAAAAGAGGAAGGTAATGACTTCAATTTACCTTACATACTAGACAGCTTTACAGAGGTTTAACTGCTTGTTTTAAATGATGCTTTGGGCCAATTTCATGCATTAACTGAGTCCCAAGAAGTCGATGCTAGAAACAAACTGGGCCTGTTCAAGGCATAAATAGCTAGATAATGAAGAGGTTTATTACAGGCTGTTCACATAATCATCACAGGGGTTCATATAATCTCAACTGAGATTATCATTAGATTTGCTGCTCTCTGCTATCCTTTATTTCTCATCTCTCTCTCATTGCATCTCCCCTGCTCACACATCCCATGGCATACACCCTCTTCTGAGCTAGCCAAAAACTGCTCCTGTTCCTGTTGCTTAACACAATGCACCATCCTGTCTATGGGTACTGAGACTGTAAGAGTGCCCATAATTCTCTTGACACAGTCATATAGACAAGGTGACCTTTATCATCTGCTTCAAGTGGGCAGTATTTCACTTACTCTGTAACAAATCACAACTGTGCAATGGAAATGAGACACTTTTATTAAATTAAGCACTTTACCATCACCATTGACCTTGATACTATGAAAAGTTTTTATATCACATCCACATCATTTATTTCTTCCTCAATCTGTTTTAGAGGCAGGCTGTTAATATAACCTTTGTTCACAGTTTGGAGATTCAGATCAGGCTATTCTCCAAGACTCCTGTGATTTTCATCCATATACTGAGCCCTTGAGGCCTTATTATTTAAAAAAAATGCCTGGATAATTAATGTCTGGATAACACCTGAGAAGGAAGGTTTCAGTGTTGCTACATGTCTTTCTGTTTTTCCCAGCTACATTTGCAGCACTAGGTCCTGTGGAAGAAGCAGGAGGCTGCAGTCTTTCAGAGACCAAATGGCCATGGTTAGCTGGGAATTAGACAGGCTGGACAAATGGCAACTGGAAGACACACATAGGGAACTTCTTGCTTGGGTATGGATGGAGAACAGGGTCTGACTGGGTCCCTCAGTGTGTCTCCCCTGATTGATGCACACCAAAAGCTGTGCACAGCCTTGCAGAGCAGGAGGCCACTTCAAGACTGCATGGCAAGGCAAAATGAGAAGGCCCATCCTGTGAAAATCTCAGTAGGCAAGATGGAAAATAGAAGTCCCATATTTTAACATGATTATTTTAAAAGCTGCTTTGCTCTATATTTCTTTTTTTTTGCTTGAAAGGTCTTAGAGACCAAAGTTAATGCATCCTAAAAGTCATGGTGCTGACATTCTAAGGGGGAATTTCTCTGAAACTCTTTCTTCCCCACATACTTCTTCAATAGTAAAAAATATTTCTGTTCTGTGTGGATCGATTCCTCCCTGTTTTTCTTGCACTGTCTTTGTGTTGTACCCTTTTTTCCCTAGTCTTCCTGAACAGTATTTGTCCCTGCCTGGCCTGTCACGCTCAGCTTATCAGCTTCTGTTACACCTGCTCAGTACACTCCTATTAGCTATATATCTTCTTTTGCTTGACATGCTACATAAATACTTGTTTGACTAAGATTAAAGAACACAGAATTCCTTTTTTACTTGATGTTTCCTACAGCATTTTCCAGCCATACATCAAATCATGCTTGTCAGAGTTTTATGCAGTTCTTTGTATGTAGCCATGTCATAATTCAAACCAGTGCTCTGTGAATCCATTTCCAGAGTGCACAACTTCCAAGACAACATAAATTAGACCAGCTGTTGCTTTTCACTTTCAACACATGTATTTATTTATTTACTTATTTGTTATCTTTCTTGTCTATCTAAGGCATGTGAGGCTCAGGCAACTTTTTGGGTTATGTTTAATTACAGTATTTGAGCTGGGATGCCCCATGGTGAAACAGCCATTATCACTGGGGATTACCATGTGGATAACTTATTATTTACTGAGAGAAGTGACACATAAAAACAGCATTGATCTTTGTGTGTTTTACAGTGATGGAAGCCCAGAAGAAAATGCAAGGAAATTCTTGATTCAACATAACAATGAAGAGATAACTTTCAGATGTCATTACACAGGATTAGAGGTAGAGTGCCTAAACCAGGAGCTTTTCTTTCACATACTTGAACTAACATTTAGTATGTTCAGAGCACTGGATTAACTGTCTGTCATACAGCTACTGGTTCCCTATTCAAAGAAAAGCTAGATTGAGAAATGGAATTATTTTTTTTGGCTCTAGACAAGAACTTTCAAAAGGATGAGATGTGACTAATCTCTTTATTGAGCATTTTGCACTGCCTTTCAAGCGGAAAATATTTGAAAAAAACTTGATTACAAAGCTTATCTGAACCAGGCTCTTGAGATCCTTCTTCAGTCTAATTTTTGTTCATGGCATCACCAAGTGTAAGCATGGATAATCAAAGGTTTCCCACACTGTGTTATCACACAAGCTCTGCTGTGCTCACATGGGAAGACTGAAGATTTGGCTGCATCACACTCTGTGGACTCAAAATGGACTGTGGACTGCAACTTTGGGACCGTTTTCTGAATGATCTCTGAACTTCTTGATGGTAGCAGAACTGACACCTGGTCTGTCTATGCAAATTTAATTACTCCTTCTCCACAAAGACAAGTCTAGATTAAAATTTTGAACCTGAAAAATCCTAATTTAACTTTCAGAGTCTTATGATCTTTTTAGAGACCTCATAATCTGGAAATTAAATCTCTGGAGAAGTTAATCTGTACTACTGGCATCTTCCTTTAATTACAAACCTTTCCTAAGGAACACATGAAGATGTTTTTATGAACTCTTCTTTTTTAGTGTCCTGACTTCGTGGGAACTAATTTTTTCTCAGCACAAGAACGAATGCCTTAATCAGTTATGCTGATGTAGAAATTAAACCTCCACGTAGAGTGACTTATGAACTCTTCTTTTTTAGTGTCCTGACTTTGTGGGAACTAATTTTTTCTCAGCACAAGAATGAATGCCTTAATCAGTTATGCTAATGTAGAAATTAAACCTCCACGTAGAGTGATTTATTCTTGACATAAACTCTTCTTCATTGCAGTCTGGTCACAAAAGAATCTAGTCACAAAAGGAACTTTTGTTCGAGGTCTTTCTACAAGGATCTCCACATATCTTGATGACTGAAACAAATGGATTTAATAATGTTTTGAAAAATAAGCACATGTCCAGAACTTTGTGGGCCCCAAGATCAGGACAAGAATAGACTTGGACACAGATCATCACTGGTAAGTGTTTCGTACAATATCTGATTAGCTGCTTGGACCCAACTGAGTTAAATGTTCCTGGAATTTTACCCTCTCCTTTCATTTGATTTTAATTGTGAGATGACAATGGCTGATCACTGCAATGGTGTGATGGTTTAGATCACACCATGAATGCTTCTGGTTTAGGTCTGTGAGAAGAGAGCTGGTAAAATATCTGCTCAATACATGGTATTTGTGGGGCTAAGTAAAACTTGCAAGTAACTGTGCAAATCTGGTTGGAAAAAACAGGTGAGCTTGGGGTCCAAGTTAAGACTTATGTGCCCCAAAGCTAGTTCATTTTTTCTTACTATACCAGTTAGTCTAACAAAATATTTCACCTTGTTTCATAAACCTCATGCAGCTTCTGTCACCCGGTGTTCACAATTACAAGGAGGTAACAGCTGCTTAGTTTGTAGGACTACACTGGCAACTTCATGTATTACAAATACAATTGGGGAAAGAGATGGGAAAAACTCAGAATAATGCTATAGCTGCTTAACAGTGTATTCCTGAATGGAAAGACTTATAATCCCAGCAATATACACCTTTCAGTACTTTTGCAGAGAAAAATGTGGTCTGTAGGGCTGATGATCACTGTGTTTAAACAAGCTCTCTCTCCAGGAATATTTTCCTTTTAACTGATCCTACTGCTGAAACCCTACTGATCACAATAGCTTGTTGCCATGGATGGGTAATGATGTCACATATTCTGCCCTCTGTCTGTGCCAGAAAATAAATGAGTGATTTTTTTTAATGACTGAGAGTTACTTAGCAATTCCCTGGAAGGCCTGAAGTGAATTACAAGTAAGAAAACAAGATGCCCTGTTCACCCTACCTGCACTGTATCTGTCTGCCAGTGAAGTGACGCAGTGAAACTCCATAGTAAATATCTGCAGATTTAAAAACAAGGGTCTGTTACTGCAGTTTACCTTGTTATCCAACCGATGTCAGTGGGCCAAAGATCAGCAGGAGGTTGGGTAAAGTGTGCCTTAGGGGCTCTTGGAAAAGACATAAATGACTGTTTGTCCTTCGGAAGTTTTCGGAAGAGGGTACATGGCTTGTGTCCTTCCCTCTTTCAGC
>NW_009952891.1:2842836-2892920 GCF_000747805.2 Chaetura pelagica | reverse complement strand
CGGCTGCGGGGGCTGAGGCTTCACCTGTGCGGACACCCTGTCCGCTCCTCTTCGGCACTTCTTTGTCTCTTGCCGAAGGAGACGCGGGGAGAGTGAATTTCCTGCTGCGGTAACCTAGTTTTACGTTAACTTTTAATTCAAACTAATGTAATCAACGTTAACCAGTTAGAAGGAAAGAGATGTCTTTTCATTTGACTCGGGGAATTAAGGGGTGAACGTTCCGGGTTAAAGCCATTAAAATGATAAATACAAGTATAAATATAAATGTAAATTATATTAAACCATAAATAGTTTATATATACAAGCAGTACAAGTAGTATTAATATAAGTGATACCAATGTAAATATTTTGTTTGAAATGTATATATATAAACCATATAAATAAAATTAACTTAATCCTGTACTAACTAACTAGAGGCAAGTGACTAAGGACTCGTCAGGTTCACCAAGTAATTCCACTCCATTTGACCTTGCTTGTTATTTCATAGTTCTGCATTTTAATGAAAGATCCATAAACCCTCTGGGTATATTAGAGGATTTTTCCCCCCATTTATTTTAATTTGTATGCCAGCATATTATTTTTTGTTTTAATTCCACCCTTAAAAACAAGGAGTAATTAAGTTCCTTATAGGCAAGATGTTTCCTCCTTGGATTCAGTGGTCAGGCCTCATGGAAGCAGAAGTTGGCCAATGCTGGGTGATGAAATCCCCCTCCTTTCTTTTCCTACCTAAGAATGACTAGTTTTAAAGCAGTTAATATAATAATAATTAATAAAAATGTTGCAATAAGATGCTAACGTGTAATTTCTTTCTTACTGTGTTTCTCTCTCAGTGAGGAGCGAATGTTACCCTTTGATAAACCCCTTCTGGCATGAGAATGCAAACATCACTGATACACACAGACGGCTTTTGTGTGAGTAACTTTAGTCTTATTTCTGTACTTCCATCCACCCTTCTGTCCCTCCTTGGCTATTTACAAGGTCCCCCCTCTACTCCAGTCTCCTGAGACCCCACCTGTAGCACTGTGGCCAGTTCTAGAGCTCCCAACACAGGAAGGTCATAGAGCTATTGGAGCTAGTCCAGAGGAAGCCATGAAGATGATCCAAGGACTGGAGCAGCTCTGCTATGGAGATGGGCTGGGAAAGTTGGGGCTGTTCAGCGTGGAGAAGAGACGGCTCCAGGGAGACCTTAGAGCACCTTCCAGTGCCTGAAGGGGCTACAGGAAAGCTGGGGAGGGGCTTTTTACAGGCCATTTCCCTGAGCAATCCTTCAGAGAGGCTTAGAGTGTCCTTAGTCTCTTGTAGCACCATCTTGTGATAAAGCTAGAAGTGCAGCAAACATGGCCTTGGAGGTACTGATGCTAGTGTAGCTGTCCTGCAACAGTAACTGGGAAATTAAAGTAGGAATAAGATCCCAATGGGCTACTGAAACAGCTCTACAAAAATCTTGACAGGTTCTAGACTAACAGCATAGATTGACTCTCTGTGCTTTCACAGGTATTTCTAGGTGACATCTATGTTAAGTACTGATATAATACCTTCTATTTTAGCCTTACACTTCTTTCTTCATTTTTTCTGACTGTGGTCACTGAAACATATTCAGGCAGATCAGGGCAAACTTTCCTCTTCATCTACAACACATTTTAAGTAGAACAATTCTGGGATCATAGATTCCAATGTAGTTACTGTAATTTCTTCATGTGGTGCTCTATGGGCCAAACAGGCTAATTGCACAGCTTTTATCAGTTACTTCCAACAGTTACTTTTTTCTTTGTGGGTGCCTTTGCAGGTGTTTCTGTGAGGCACATGCACAGGAAATTAATCTCATTCTCTCTCTTATTCATCCCCAGCAGATTCCTGTTAGGCTTAACGAGTACTTCAAATAGAGCTCCTGGCAAGCTAAAAAAATAAATGGGGCCTTCAAGTTAAAGTTCTGTGCTACCAATGTTATTGCTCAAGCAATCAACCTAGGTCTTGTTAAGCCTGAGAGTATGAGGTATTTTCATATCACAGGAGTCCTCCTGAGCAGTTTCTCTCATGGATTACACACAAGCATTCTCATGCTCATTAAGCCTCCATTCCTTTTCTTATCGCTCCCTCCAGCTGAACATGTGGTGTATATTCTTTCTCTCCCTCAAACCCACACTATGTAAAATATTTTCTACAACAGATTACATGCTTGCACATGGTTATGTGTTTGTTTAAAACATCAGCCACTGTCTAAGAAAATGTCCCACTAGACTATGTACCACTAGCTTTTCTGCAATTTATGTGTCTTTTTACTGGAGATGTACATTTTCTTCTTTCCCATTCTGGATTAAAGTGTCATTTTTCACAATTTAGACAGTTATTAGGTTTTTTTGGTGACCACTAGGATTAAAGATAGTCCTGTTAAAGTCACTTTTAAAACTGAAATCTGTCAACGAAGACACCCCAGACATCTTGTCTCCTGTGCCAGATGTGGGAGACAAGCAGAAAGAACAACATTCTCATAATGGGCTGAATTCAACTCTCACTAAAAGGTTAAAGAAGGGTGTCTCTTTGACCCCCAAACTGGTCCCACTGCACAGAGCTTGACCTGGTGTTATGAAAGATAACATGAGAGGAACTGCTGTTTTTTTTTAATGACTGCCTAGTTTGCCCTTGACAGAAACCAGCTGCATTACACAGTAAAATTGAGCCTCTGACAATCCTGATTTTTTTGTTACGGTCACAAACGTCATGACCAGTGATTGGTTTCTTGTTACAAGTCACTTTTTAGTGCTCCCCTCTATTTCTGAGCCATCCAGAGATGATTAGTTAATGGATGTAGTTTCCACTTACACATGGCTGGAAGAAAATGTTTTGTTATAAAACCGAGACTGGAGTGTACTTAAAATATTCTCCCTGGAGTATTTTTATTTTTTCTTTTTAGACATTGATGTAGCTGAACAGTGAGGCTGCAGGCTGGTGGTTCCTGTAGGGAGCTGATCTCTGCGGTAGGGACAGTTACCTCGGATGTTAAAATGTAACAGCTGCCTTGGTTTCTTCCTCAGCAGAATTTGTTTAATAGCACTGTTAAACTAGACTGTATTTCCTTAGAACAATTTTTTCACAATTTTAAATTTTGGTTTGAAGTTATCAGAGGGAAACATTTGCTTCAGTACTTACTCGAGATACTACCATAAATGTATACTAAGAGAACTTCAGCATTGCTGCAGATGAGATCTAATGAGTTACAACTTCTGATGAATGTTCTAATTTTCAAATTCATTGATATAATAGCAATGGAATGTGAACCACAGTTTATAATTCTCCCTTGCCTTATACTGAAGGTTCTTGTTGGTGCCCACCTGTATCAAGTCTAGAATAATTTTATTTCTACTATCTGCAATTTGCCTTCCATTTTAGCTCAGACACTTGTTGCATGAGAAGAGCACAAAGCCAAAACTTGTCCATGAAGTCCAGAGCTTAGCTAATTATCCTGGGGTACCCTAACCCTATGAGCTCTTCTCCACATCATCTTTTTTGCTACTGAACTAGAGGGAATCCAGGCCTTTATGTCCCTGGGGTTCAAGCCCAGAAGTCTCACATTTAGCCACAGACAGCAGTTCTTTTCTGTTGCTTGTTTCTCTATGTAGTCTTCTTCCTTTCTCAGTACTCTGTTTCTTCCTAGCTTTGCCAAGATTTTCCAGAGCAGCTTCACTGATTTAGCCACTGTCAGCATTCTGTTTCAGCTGCAGGCTTTTGTCTTTCTAACTGGCTATTTAGTTGCTGCTGGGGAAGATAAACATGTCCTTAATTAAGCTCTTCTGAGCTGCTGCCATTTGGAGCATTTCTGATGAGGTGACTGTTAACAGAGTTATTGAGACCATTTGCTGTTATAAGCTGTGCAAACAAATCCAAAGTTAGTTTAAAACAATTAAGCTCCAGCATGTTAACAGGAGATGATTAACAAAACTGCTAGACCTGCAGTTGCTTACTTTTGACATCATTCAGTTTCTCTAGGTTGTTCCACAGATTTCTGTTTCAAACAACTATCAACAACTGTGCTGGGTGGTAATTTAGGAATGTCTGCCAAATTTACAGATCTGGACACACACTGCAGATGTCATGAGACATTTGGTCAGATGTGTAGTAGTAAAACAGCTTTAGCTAGCTGATGTAAAACTTCATTAACTCAGATCAAGCAAATATGAGTATTTTTTGTTACAAAAAATGGAATTGTTTTTAGAATGCTAATCAGTTTGTTTCAGTATTTTCAAGGTTCAACTGTTGGATCTTTCATGTTGGACTGATGGGGAACTTGGGCGTTGGGAAACTGAATTCTGGTTTACAGGAAAGAGCACATACTTCTTGTGCAAAATGCTTAGGTTGATTTTTTTTTTTTTCCCAATACTAGATTAATTTTCTCAAAATTAAGACAGTTATACATGTAATACACAATGCATAAATGTATATTTCAACACAGCATAAAACCCCTTAAATTACTGCAAAATCAATACTTTAACTTATTTCACAGATGATCATTGAAGACAGAAACAGAGTAGAAATATTTTAAGTCATGTCTTTCTATAAACTAATTCTGTCCCTCTAATCAAGGAATAAAATGGCATAATATCTTATGCCAGACAGCATGAATTCAGATTCCTGAGTGGTTTCCATGGCAGCATTTTAGAGTAAGTTTAAGTTTCCCAGGCAGTTGCAGATTTCATAGAGGAAAGATAAATGGGTAGGAGGCATTGAACAAGAACACTGGAGGTGATAAAAGTGCTATTTAATCAAATACAATCCATTAAATATTTGATTTTAAAAACGCTGCAGGTTATTTATGAGAACTGTGATGCCATTGTTTTTTGGAAAAGTAAGGCTCTGTCACAGTGGTGTTTATGGGTTCAGCTGAGATATGTCTAAAACCTATACTTTCACTGAAGAGGGCATAAAAATCAGCTATTTTGATATTAAATGCAACTGTCACAGATCATTAGTGTAATCTCCCAGGTTTGTTTTCCCTTTCCTTCAAAAGGTTACCTTCAGAGCCTTATCTTCTTCGTGGCACTTGTCCTGGCTAAGGTTACAGGCCTAGCTGCAGTAGCTAAAATCACTCTATGAAAAAGGAAGTGAAAGAAATAGCAGCTGTTGGTACTACTGTCCTGAGATACAGTTTGTTAGCAGCAACTTTGACTGGTGAGGAACACCTGCAAAATCAAAAAGCACAGGCCCAGTGATGAGTTGGTTTATTTCTTCCCTCCCAGCAGAGCCAGGTCTGAGGACAGAGTTACACCATTCTTATGTTCTTACTTTTCAAGTGTTAATTGCATGAATTTTGTCCTGCTAAGGCTTCTTGACCTCTTAGATGCAAGACCAAATCTAAAAGGACATCTGGATATCAAACTGATGGGGAGTCAAAATCAGGCCTAATGCCCTCAGAAAGGAAAACGGGGCAGAAGACTTGCCTGTTCCTGCTGCCTCTGTGGCATTGTGTGCCAAATCTCTTCTGTCACATCATGTCATATCACATCTCTGACAACCACTAATAACTATGTAACAGTGCTGAACTGAGTTCCATGGCTATTTCTCCTCCTGGCATTCAGCTGAGATTTGCAAACCGTTTTGACATACTGATTTGCACAGAGTAACCTGGGGACTAATTTGGGTATTAGAGCCTGAGAATTTCTTTGGGTTTCTTAGGCAGCAACAGCAGCTGGGTCCAGTTTTGCCTAAGAAAAGCCCAGGTAGTATCCTCAGATTTAGGAGCAAGGGGAGTTAAGTGCTCCTTGCAGTGCAGAATGCCAAGTTTGTGCTTCCTGAGCATCAGCTGATCCTGATCTGGGCATATATGTGACTAATATGAGAATTGAATACCAGCATAAGTAAGTGGAAATGGAAGAAAAATATAGTCACCTCCTAAAACTTTGTCATTTGCCACATATTTCCTTGTGAGCATGTCCTGTACTACACAAAACAAATTATTATGTCTTGAAACCACATTTCACTTTAGTAAAGAAATGAATAGTGTCTGCCTTGATTCCATGCAGGATCTTCCTAACCTTCCAATGTTCTAGAAATGAGCAGAGACACCTACATGATTGTGTCTTATTTTTATAATGATACTGATGAGGATAAGATGAATCCTTAGCCAGTGGCAGGTGGAATATCTCCAATTCAGTGGGCAGTTACTGTGACTTAAAAAGATTAATCATCAGATCATATGGAAACTGTGGTCTCTTAACTGACTCCTTTTCCTTGGGAACCAGCTAATGGTTTGTTGTTCCTCAGTGAAATTAAATGAGACACTGAAGCCTCGAGCCCTTCAGAAACTGGATTTTAAGTTTTCCTTTCTTAGTAACTCTGCACTTCACTCTGGTGTGAAATGAATTGATACTGAAAGCTGGAACTACTTTTTTTTTTGGTTGTTGTTATTATTCTAGAAAAAGTTGGATTGAACATTGTTGATAGATTGCATGAGAGGGAAAAATGACACAAAGATGGTATATGATGGAAAAAACAGTGTGTATGAAAAAAAATGCATAGCAACCCTCTGTTTACACAGCTATTAAAATGTTATAGGAATCAAGAAAGACTAATGTAAAACATTTAGCATGGGAGGAAGCAACCATAATAGGTTAATATACTTAGTGAAGCTGCTGTAAAAAGCAATGACAGACACAGAATCAGAGCTGGATGGGAAAATTTACCTCTAGGTGATGCAACAAGGGAAAAGACCAACAATTTTCTAGATCAGTTCAGCAGAGGAAATGTGACAGGAAAAAAAGCATTTAACCAAAGCATCTGCTGGATCTCACCTCCCGGACAACAATGCCACTCAATGTGATCTGTATGGTTCAGATAAACAGGGCTGCTTCTTACTAAGGTTGTGAGTGACTACCTAATGTGCAATGCATCACCTGTTGTTCAAAAGAGTTAAACTGCTTAAGTAGATCCACGTAGATATATCCTTTATACTTGTGGTCCCTGAAACACAGGCTGTGATCCTGTGAGGGGCTCTGTATGCTACCCTTTTCTCCATACCATATATTTGTCCTGCTGACTTAAGCTGAAAACCAAAGAGATTGTCCAGCTCCTTGTTTATGCACCACAGAACAAGGCTTTGATCCTGATCAGGGGCTCTGCACTCAGTAACTATCAGAACATCTACTGACACGATAATAAAATATTAAAATATTAACATTCTTCATTATTTTTCAGATATGCATGGAACATTTGTCATCCTGATGCCCCTCAGCCTGATATTGATGATTGTTGGAGGAATGACCGGATTCATCGGTATTCTTGCCAGGGCCTACCTACTGCTCCTGATGACAGGACTGCTTTTTCTTTTTGGAGGTACTATATCAAACCCTGGCTTAACCTTTTTAAATAATAAGAGATTATAGCTGAGAAACATCACTTTGTCTTCCAGGGGAAATAGGCTAAGCAAGACTTTTCTTTCCATTTTACTAGCTTCTGTACAGTCCTTTCATTCTGAAAACATCTGGCTGCTTCTTTGAGTGCCTTTATTAATTAGTATTTTAGTAGTATTTTATTTATTAGTATTTTCAGTCTGCTCCAAGGATGTCTTTGGCCCAGTTATTTGAAGTGATGAATGGTATGACTCCACAACACTTGGTGGGAGGTGACAATGAAGACCAATGCATTCACATTGAACGCTCAAAACGTCCAATACTCAACATTAGAAAACTGCCTAAATTCAGGTCACTAAATGGATATGCAAGAATCTCTGCCTCCATGGCCTTTCTTGCATAGAAGTAGACAGCAACGTGGTGCCAAGCAATGAGAAGTCAGAATGCATTATAATACAGTAGTGAAAACAGATGTACATGCATTAGATATCTGTAAAAGACATCTCTAGATTTTTATTGTGGGAGTCTTGCTGTTACACATTTTGATTCAGTATTTAGCAGTGAGAACACATTAAACTCAATGGACATAAATAATCCTCTCTTTACTTTCCTCTCACCCTTCCCCAAAAAACAGCCTCAACAAGATTTCAAAGATAACCAGAGGCTAACTGGCAATCTGGCCTGGGCAGAAAGGAAGGAGTGGCAAAGAAGCCCTAAGAAGCATCCAATTGATTGCTTTTAATTTCTGCAGTGGGTGCTAACTACCTCAATATGTTTTTCTTTCTCAGCTCTTGTTACACTTACTGGAATCAGTGTCTATATCGCATATTCAGCTGCTGCCTTCGAAGAAGCTGTCTGCCTCCTGAGGAGTAAGGATGTCTTGGTAGAAATTGACATCAGGTTTGGCTGGTCGCTAGCACTAGTCTGGATCTCCTTTGTCTCAGAAGTGCTCACTGGGGCTTTGTTTCTCCTGGCAGCCAGAGTTGTTGGTCTGGGATGGCGTTGTGAACAGGCGTTATGAACAGCAGGTATCTTTGCAATAACAGAACCCTGCAGAGCCTAGACATGTGGATTTCTTGGTGCATCTGGTCACTAGGAGTAATAAAAGTGGCAAGATTGTGACTGAATGTCTTGCCAGCTGCCATAAACTCTTTTCCACACAGCTATAAAATGCAAAGATTCTAAAAAAATCAGGAAAACATTTCAAGTGTTGTCAATAAGGAAACCCTGTGACTTTAGAAACTAGTACATTCCAGTGTTAGTGTTTCCAAAATAATTTCAGCTGGCAGATCATAAGACATGTCCATTAATTTCTTAGAACAAGGCAGATTCTTTGCTTTCTTTTCTCCTTTCTGCTGTCCCAGCAAGTGCCTCTGAGTACCTTGAAGGATTATATGCACTGTCCACTTAGCTTTTTGTTTCTCCCCTGAGACTCCTCAAAAGTATGCCTAGGATTCCAGACATGTTGGCAGCTTCTACCAGCAGAGCTGCTCTGTGATGTCTACTTTGTGCTAGGTAGTGTGATCTTCCTTTGCAGCCATATAGGGATATATGATGTCTACACACCTGAACCTAGGGAGACATAGTGTGAGGCATAAGTACCCTTGTACTTACGTGGTTTTGTTGCACTAAGTAAAATCTAAAATAAAGATTTAGAATAGGAAGAACTTTAGAATGTTTGGAGAACTCCAGTGATAATCCCCAGCACTAGGTCATACCTAGGACATCTAGTGAGGTGAATAGTAATCTTTAACCTAGTGTACACCTTTTGTATTTATGGGATCTTCCTTTTTCCCAAAGAGGCCATCCTCTCTCCTGTACCACTATCACACTATTTCTTTGTGACAAAAAATGGGATGATTTGAGAAAGCATGTTAGCTATGTGTGATGTCTAAGGAGAGACACAGTGTTGTGTTCTCTTGACTTAAATCATTACTTAAAGGGTGAAAACCAAGAAGTTAGTAATTTTCTAAAAACAAGATCTGATTCTGTAAAAAAATGAAAGGATAGAAGGCCTAGATACTATGAATTACTTGATATTAGTTATCCAGCAGATGGTAGTGGTTATGATGGTGAAGTTCTCGAGTGCAGTGCAATGGTGTGTGTACTGCAAAAGAAGGATACAGATGCCTTTCCAGAGGTGTATACTAACTTCTGTAGCCAGCCCCAGTCTATCAGATGCTCAGGCTACATGCTTACATCTTTCAGCTTATTACTAGCTGCTTTTTCAGTTCTTCAATGCAGAGGATGTATCTGATCTATTTCCCAGATTTTCTTTAGCAATTTTGATGATGCTTCCTTTTCATAAAATTTGTGCATGTGCTTTGTGCTAGAAAATGTTTAACTTGTGCTGAAACCTACTAAGTAAAACTGAACATGCAGGATACCTGAATTTCATCTTTGGTGCCAAGTAATCTAGTTTTTCTTTATTGGTTTTTCTGTTCAGTTATAGTGTTTAAGAGAAAATTTACTTCTGGGCCCACTGGAGTTAATGAAGAAATTTTCTCCTGACTGCTATGGCTTTGAATAAAGACTTGAATGTGTTACCAACTCTACTACATTTTTGTTAGATCATGTATTACTGGAGGACTTCACAGTACAGTTCAAGACTGAGACTCAGGAGCTGTGTCAGCAAGGCACACTGTGTCAGTGGGCAAGTCCCTTGTGCTTTCTCGAGTAGAGCAAAGGGCATCATTTACCTACCTCTGTTAAATATCAGAACAATTTTGTCATTGTGTCTTGGGTTAAAGATTGCACATTTACTCTTACTGAGCTCAGCTCTAATCTTAGTCCCACAGCACCAATTACTTTACAAAAAATAGTGGCAGGGAACTTCTGAGAGCTTACAGACCTTGGAGATAGAAGGAAACTGTATTAATATCATGCTGTGAATGGAGAAGTGAGGCAGAAAAACTGTCACATGAAAGGTCAGATGAAACCAGAGTTTCTGAATCCCAGTCTAAGACCTTGGCTGGCAGATGTTGCTTGTTATCAGAATGAAATAAGGCTAGAAATCCTGAACAGATTGAGCAGTAGAAATTCTGTGAATAGCCAGTACAGTTTTGTAATTCTCACTTGCTCTCACATTGGTTTTCACATATTTTCCTTATTGCCTTAGGTTGGGATGGTGTAATTGAGTCATTTTACAAGTTAAAGCATACCAAATCAGCTCTATAAGAAGAGTAAGGAAAAAACCCTTTGTAGCCAAAATTCCATGTGCTTATGTGAATTATGTAAAATGTAATATTTCTATGTTTTGGTGCTGGCGAAGCTATTTATACTACAGTTTGTATGATGTTACTCAGTCGTTACTGTAGGCTGTAACAGTAAGATATCTTCAGTTCTTTTTTGAACATTTATTACAGATGTTATTTTACAGTGGTTTTGAATGTTGTAAAATTAAATAAAATGATATATAAAAGATGGGAATAATTTACCAAGACATGGAAGAACTAAGATACATATTTTTCTTTAACTTTTTCTGCAGATCTGTTCTACAGTTTATATGATGCTTTTGAAGTGCCCATGTCCCATTTGGTAGGTATTTATAATACTTATGCAGTTACAATATAAAATACTCAAGTGATCAAGCCTTGTTAGAAAGCCAATGAATCTGTTATCGAATTAGAGCAATTCTCATTTCCATGGCTTTCCTAAATTTCTCATTCTGGCTTCCTGCAATATCTGGCACAATGGTAATAAGGAGTATTTTCTGCTCCTGAATATTTGTATAACCCCTGAATTTCTCTGAAATTCCTTCTGAATACTAACTAAAAAAATAGTCAAATAAGCCTTGAACATTTTTAATAGTCTTGCTCGAAAGAGTAAACTTCCTGGGAAGGACTTTATGTAATTTGATACAAATGACCTTATCAGCTCTTTCCTCTTACTGAAACTATTGGGTTTTTTTGTACCCAGTTCTTTGCTGTATTTTCCACAAAATATTTCTGAGATAAGGACACTGACTGTTCCCATTACTTTCTGGTAAATTGCAAAGGTAATTGGCTTCATTTAAAGTGAAGAGAAACAGATATACAGAGCAGAGCAAAGCTGTTAGAGTGGGTAAAGTGTACTAGTCTCTAATTCAAAGGCAGAGAAGGATGGGAAGGTCAGAGGAATCCTTGAGGGTGAAAGAACTGCTGATATACAAGACATTTAGAGGAGATGCTGGTGAATATAATGTAGACATGAAACCACAATGAATCAGTCTGGGTCTATGCTGCTTCTGAGCTGGATTCTGCAGAGCAGCTTGGCTGTCTCTGTATACCAGCCTCTGATGACCAAGGGGACATTATTGGTTCAGACACAGCTTCAGTTAAAGTAGCTTCATACATTTGTTGATCACTGATCCAGGGCAAATAAACCTGACTGACTCTGGCAGACATATGTGATTCATAATTCTCTCTATGCAAATTGAAAAGGGTGGCAGATTGGAGACCAAACAGAACATGTTCTGCCCATGCTTGGTTGGTCAGCAGCAGGGGAGAGCCAGAACCTCCTCACAAGCTCTCCGCCTGAGGTGACCACAGCAAGGCATGGTGTTCCTGCCCACTGAAGCTGTTAAGGAAAATGAACTGGCCCATCAGACAGATCCAAAAGACTTAGATTTTCCCAAGCTTGATTGACACCTTGGGATCTCAAGTATCTCAGCCTCCAGTTTTGTCACCTGTTTTGCAAATGAACGAAATGGTTTAACTAAAACTGAAAACCAAAACTGAAAAAATCTGAACCTACTATATAAATACAGATATTCTTTTCTCTTGCTCATTTTGTAAAGTCCTTGCAGTAAAGCAGTTCATAGTTCAAGATAAATAAGTAAAGAACACTTGTTCCTTGGCCTCCTGACTGTAATTTTCATATTAACAGACTAACTTGCCCCGGCTCAGGACCAAACAGCTTAGAATGAGTGCTCTGGCTTTGTACTAGAGAATCAAACTGTCTCCAGAAGTGATATAACCATCCTCAAGAGAGACTCCCTTGTGCCCCAGGTCTCCCAGTTTGTTTGCTAAGTGGGCACAGTATGCCCATCAATTGCAAGTCCACAGGAATTTGGTCAGATGTTCTTGGAGGTCAGACAAAACTGTCTTGAAGGCCAGGTTCAACCCCCAATGTTTTAACCATCCCCAGTTTACATTACAGGTCTTTGACTACTGCATGGCATTCTGGCTAGGTTACATAGAACCAGATCTTTTAACTTTTACTTTTACAACTTTATAGTGCTGTTTTACTGTAATAGCTTTCTCCTGTGTTTTACACATCAGCTTTAACCCTAATTAGGCCCTCAAATGTTTCCCTCCCTTTTTGCTAGTGTTTTCAGCAGCCCTATCACTGTCACATTCAATCTTTAGGTCAGTATTAGCCAGTGGCAGTATGTGCTGCTGGGTAACATCCCCCTTTGGCATTTCTATTGCTAACCATAATGGTTTGAATACTCTAACTTCAGAGACCTTTTCAATTTTATAGCGGTTTGCAGAGAAACAGTGGTCTCTACTGACATCTCATGGCTGCACTAAGAACTTGACTGTATTTGGAAAGAAACTACTAATTTCTATACATCCAATTTTTTGCATGGTTTGAAGAGCAGAGGAGACTGTAATGCTCACTGGGCACTAGCTCCTGGATTTCATGGCACAGACAATCTTGTCTAGAAATTGCTGAATTCCAGTCAGTAACATCTCCCAGCTGCTGGCCATCTTAAATTAAAATGGGAAATTTATTGTTAACTTTCCTGTTTTTTTAAAAAACACAAAGCATTCTTAAAGGACTTTGCTGCTTCTGTTCTTGGGAGATAGATACTATAGCCATTCCATTGATGGTTTCCTTGTGATGTATTAGGTCTTATTTACACTTGTAGCATGAATGTCAAAATGATTAAGCTGAAACTAATCAAATTGAATAGCTGAGGATCCAAATAATAAGAAAAAATGAAATAGCTTTATATCATGGCTTCTTTCCTGAATATGACAGACTGTCTAGTGGGACAGACTTCAGGATTGGTCCAGAGAATGTCTGCAGGAAACATATGCTACATTTTCTGTGACTCTTAATTTCTTTACGCTCTCTCAATTAAAACATTTTTTCCAACAAAGTCAGGAAGCTCTGCTTTCAGTATGAGCTGAGCTACTTCAGTGAGGTTCTCCAAGACATTGTTGAATTTTGAAATTATGTAACAGCTGTTAAGTACAGGAGACTTAACTCTAACCTCTCATATTTATTAGACTCAGTCTTCCTTTCTTGGGAACTGTGGCAGCACTGCCACACTAGACCTCTGCATAGACTACTCAGACACATCTGTGATTTTTCTAGGACAAATTGCTAAGGAAGAGCATCTCCTGTAAAAAAATGTTGTTAGCTGTGGTGCAGCGTAGAGTTGCTAGACTTACATGTTGAATGAACACTATTTCGGAATAATTTCTTCATCCCTGAGCTCTAGTTCCCAGACAGAGGAACAGAGTTGGTTAATCTGCAAGTATGTGGACTCAGCTGCTAGAGGGAAAGGAAGAGAGATGCAGTGCCATGTCCCATTGGAACTGAAGGGGCATTGACAGATTGAAATATCTTGTTACTCATGACCTGGTTTCTCAGCCTATTACCAAGGAAAATCCATCTTTGTGATCTTACAGGAACCTCTCAGATTGCATCACCATTGAGGACAAGGCACTAAAGTTAATACTTGTAAAACAGTCAGAAAGGAAGGGATGTGGGACTGTAAGCAGGCAAGTTACTGCTTATCAGCCAAGCTGTCACAACTGAATGCATTTATACTCTCAAGTTTTGTTTCAATTTCTACTCTTACTCAGCACTCTTGAGAATTAAAATGCATTTATTCAGAACACCACCTCTACAGCCCAGTCCCATGTGCTTGATTGTTTAAGCTATTTGGTTTAATATTTCATATTTCAGAGCTGATAAGCAGAGAAGTATAAGAAAGTAGCATCTTAGTCCTTGTGATACTCTGCTTATAACATTAATTTCAAAACTAGCTGAAAGACTCCTTCCTTGGTTGGGGTTGGAGGGATGGCAGGCAGTTCCCTGAAGAGCTTTTGACTCATTGTTGTACCGTTTTGATTTTTGCCAAGGACAAGGCAAACACGTGTCATGGAAGGCTGGGATTCTCTCTGTGTAGTGCTCCCCAGGTGGTGAGGGGGATTTGTCTGCCAATAGCTGAACAGCGTTTGCTAACGGCTTATGCTTCTGGACAACACATCTGGCTGCTGAAGGAGAGAACATATTTCTCCAACCAACCTGGCCTTCTTAAATATTTATAAGCTAATGCTGTCTGTAATGCCTGCAGCATTCAGAGAGGCTGAACTGAACTGCATTGTGGAGGAGTCTCTGTTTCCACAGCCTTTTGGAGCTGGCTGCATCAGCACTGTGAAAACCCTTTGGCATCATAAACCTTTTATTGACACAGCTCCCACTTGACTAGTATTATACAGTGAAACATTTGATTATGAAAAAAACCAAAACACATAAGAAGAATTTTATAATTGTCAAGCAAAATCCATTGATGGAACAAACTTTGTAGGACTTCCAATACCAAGTCTTTTGAGTTTCCTGCCTTTCTGTTTCTAAACAGTAGATTACAGGTGTGGCAACAGCTGTAACCAGCAGACTCAGAAGCTGATTTTTCTGTCTGTGGCAAGCTTCGCATATGGCAGGACCTTGATTTGGCCCAGGGAGCTTCTGTTAAAATGGAAAAGTTGTACATAAGTAACTGAGAAGATCAGGCATGTTTTGTTCAGCAAAGGGACAGATAAGAGACCTGTTTAATACAGCATGCATACAAGTGTAAATATTTCTTTCTCAAAACTCAGGAATAATCTAATATTTAATGAAAGCAGACGAAGAAATGCCTGCAGGGTGCTTTCTCACCCAACAGGGTGATTTCTCAGAAATCAAGACATTCACAAGTCTATCTATTAGATTCAGGCCTACACAGGGTCGCCTCATACTCAGATATTCATTGTTTAAGATTCTGTTATAATTTGTTCAAACACCCAAGTTACAGGACTTAGTACTGTGAGTTTCATTTTTCTGAGCAGGTGAAAATTAAAAAAAACCCCAATTGTACTTGAATCATTCAGTCCCCCTGGTTTTAAGCATCAACAAGACCCAGTGTTGTCAGTCCTGAGGTACTCAGCACACAGAAGCAATGTGGTTTGAACCAGCTGTAACTGCACTGCAGGCATCACTGAAGTCATGGGTGAAAACAAGTAGAAGGAAGATCATCACCAGTGACAATGTCTTAAAGAGAACTGTTCTGCCTGACTTTTGTGGCTTGCCACAGGTGAACCTGTGAGAGGAAGTTGGTGTCAACTACCCAGCTGAACAACAACTTCTTTGCTGAATGGGCTGATTAATAAAAAGGCACAGTACAGTGTCTTCATTGTCCCACTTCAGTGAACGCTTGCTTAGCATGCAGAGACCCATGACTGGAACTCCATGCAGGCAGCTCTGCTGTGTTGGCTTCCTCTTGAATGTAAGATTTGTTGTTCCCCATTGGGGGTCTCTGTCTCTCTGGGTGGGTAGCCAGGAGGCTGTGACATCAACAACGTAAATAAGAAAAAAGCCCACTTCCCATAGAGATACCAAATATAAAAACATGCTTCTGCTCCTAAGCCCCTCCTGGGCACAGAGCTGCACTTCGGAGTCTATCTTGGGCACACTTTCCTGCTCTCCTGTTCACCAGAAAGTCTTTTACTCTTCCTTGGCAGTGATAGCAGCGCATCGGGACCCTCTGTCACCATAACAACTGGGATATCTGCCTTATAATTCAAACTGCCCTCTCTAACTTCAAGGGCCTCTTCCTACACACCAGCTAGAGCTCATCAATCCTTCCCTGAGCAATTCTGTATTCTTTGTTGGAGCAGTAACTCCCACACCCACTCTTTCTATAGCTGCTTCTCTGCCATTTTATTTCCAAAAGCCTGATGAACCATATACTCATCCATTTGGGAAGAGGATTGAATTTGATACAGGTAAGCCTTAGTCTGTTCAAAGACCAGATAACCTTGTGATTAACCCCATTGTCTTGGGTTTGCCTGTGGGAACAGTTGCCCCAAGGAGTTCAGAAAATAATCCCCCAGAGGGCAAACAGCTCACATAGCAAATCCCCTTGTAATTCCTAGTGCCTTTGGAATATAGACAGCATGGCAAGCATTAAAACACTAAAGGCTCTTGGAAAGCAGCATGTCCCTCCATGATGACAAGTGCATCACTAACTTTGTGACTTTGATCTAAATGATACCTGTTTCTGTATTTTACCATCTGTACTGGCACTGATCCTGCTCAGTGGCCTCAAGTTAGATAAATTACTAAACTTCCCCAATAGAGATTGATCTCCTCATTTAGAGATTGAATAATTTTTATCAGATTTTCTTTCATTATATGCAGAGATTTCAGCTTGCACTGTCAGTTGCAACCCATACAAACACTACAAGTCAACACAAATATTTTCTCCTAATTTGGCTAAAATGTTACTACCCTCTAAACAGCACTGTTGCATAAGAAATAAGGATACAGTATAAATTAGTGTTTGAAATGGGTTTTGCAATACACATAACCATAACTTGGCATATCACCAAACTGATTTATAAACTGTTACCATGACATGGGCACCCAACTAATGGCAGCAGTTTGTAGGAATGCAATTTGACTGTACAGAAGCAGTCCCTGTGATAACAGTATTCCCGGGTCTCTACTGCTGTGCTTTGCATGAGCAGCCACTGCATGTCACTGTTGTTCCACACAGAAGACTCAGAAGAGACTCATTTATGTGAGCAGGTAGCAGGACTTGGAGAGTCTCTTTGCCTTTTCAGTCACAGGAAGAAAATGTGCCACAGACTGAGGGACTGACCTTACTGAAGTCAAGGGGGATGTTTTCCCCAGGACTGAAGGGAGGTCATACCTGTTGCTCTTTTGCTTTTTCATTTGCCTGTGGAAAAAGGCTTTATCCATCTTGTCTTTTTAAAGGAGTAAAACCAGAATGGTCATTAGCCAGGGACACAAAGATCCTGAGGGAATTGCCTGCTCTTCACAGGTCCTGTGTGAAATGTGACTAATCACTAAACCTCTTGATGCTCAAGTTCTGCAGCAATGACACCATATCCTGCCTCTCAGCACTACTGTGAGCACTGAAATTAAAGATACAAGATGCTCAGATAGAACTGTAAGAGCAACATCATGTACACTTAGATTTGGAGCTTTTCTTCCTTTCAACCTAAAGGGAAAATTTGGAATGTTATTAGAAGCATGACGCACCTGAGAAAACTTTGTCAACAACTACAAGTTGTCAAGTCACAAAAGCTGACTAGCACTAAGCTCCTCCTTGCCACTAAAAATACAGAAGTATCCCCACTTCCTCGCATGACTGTTTTCCAGGTTTTCAGCAATTGCCTCATTGTCTGAATGCAATGGGCAGGCTTAATTCCTTTTCCAATAAAGTTTCATACAAAACAATTCAAGAGGAATGAAACTGCCACTAAACACAAATTCCAGTAGAAGGTAAGAAGGAAGAGGCTGAAGGATAAAACAAAAAATTAAACAAAAATATGAGAAGATGTGGAGAGGAATTAACAATAAAAATAGATATTTAAACTTAACAGAAAATTATTTATTAAGTAGGGACCTTGTGGCAACTTCTGTAGCATTCAGTGCATCATGGGCTTTCATACTGTGCTGCACTTAGCAGATCCTACAGTTGCAGCCCAACTTGGATGCCATTGGCATGTTAATTCATCACACAGCTGGCAGTCCATGGATCTGGGATCATGAGGAAAGGACACTGTAGCTGCAGGTGACACTGAGGTTCCATGTAGAACTCACTCAGCTAGGTTTACTCCTCTAGCTCCAGTTTCAGCAACAAAACTGAGGGACAAATTCCAGTATGGATTAGCTGTGTTCCTGTCAGGCTTGTGTGGTGCATGATGGTTCCCATGCTACTGTGTTTTCCCTGGTTTTACTGCCTTGATTTGTGATGATTGCAGTTATTTCTCAGATCCTTTATCACATCTTCAGTCTGCAGAAGAAATACAACCTTAGAAAAGCTTTCTTTCCTTCCTGCTAGAGGGAGCAGGAATCAGATGCCAACTTTGTAAGGCTGAGCCCTGGCATTTCCTACACTGGGAATGCTTGCACACAGAAATATCTGCACCCCTCTGGCTGCATGAAGAAGCCAAGCCTCTTCATGATCAACCTGAGTGCTGCTGTAGATCGATCCTGTGTCACAGAAAGGAAGAAAATTCCCAAAAAGGAATTATCCTGCAGCCTCCAGCCGTGATCTTAATCCTTTGAGAGGTCTAATATCAGGCCAGAACTCTTCATGCAGCACAAGAACAAGGAGTTTTGTTTCTGAGGTTATGAAACCAATGTTTATTTCATAAGCCCAGATCCACAAACATGAGAGGAGTAGAGATCGTACTGCCAGAGGGAAGGAAACCCTTTCCTGAAGCAAATGACTGGGCTGTAACACTGCATCCTACTGAGACAGGGATGATTTATAAGAGAAAACACACACGGCATGGCGATCAGAACAGTTGCCTGAAGATTGCTGAGCTGAATGAAAAAGTGAAGAGACACGTAAAGTGAATCAAAGTCTGGAATCGAAAGCAGAGAACTGAAAATATCTGTCCTTCTTCAGACTTTGTGAGAAAACAGCATTACTTTTGCCTGCAACTTTTGTTCTCCATTTTGTGCGTCACTCCTGTGATGCTAAAGGATGTGTAACTTCAGATGTCTTGGTCTTTACCTCACATGCATTGGTCAAGAAGATCCCTGCTGCTGTACTGCTCTAAGTACACTTGACCTGCAGCTGTTTTCTCTCCTACAAATACCATGAAAGAGCCTGACAGAAGTGATAGGCCAGGTTCTCCTTCCAGTCAGAAGCCTTGGCAGAGAAAGTGGGGCCTTGGGGAGTCAGGACTGCTGTGTAATAATGTCCTGGTGCCTGCTGGCTCTTGAGCCTAATTGACTGCAAGTTCATTCCCCAAACAGGGCTAAGGAGCTGTGCTTTGACTTGCCCAGTGGCTGAGCTGAGAATTATCATTTAAACCAGTCATACTTGATTTTTACTGGACAAAACTTTGAGCAGAAGCTTTGCTAATGTGGTCTGAACAGATTCAAATTCTTTGTGTGACTAACATACTGCTGAGTGTTTGGAGCCAGAGAAGCCAAATCTGGCTCTAACCTGACACCTTAACTTGTTATTGTCTGTATAATTGCAAGATTTGCTTTTGGTTTGTTTGCTACATGAGCCCAAATGGAAGATTGAGGATCTATTTGCAGACCCAGTTATCTAAAGCTTTTCAGCATACATGCTTTTAGGTCCAGCTTTGTATTATTTAGAGCTTTTACTTGTTGTTTTGGGTTTAATGTGTTTGCTCTCTTGATGGCTCCGACAATATACATTTTGTGCTGAAAAAGTTGAGTGTCAATATATAAAAAAAAGATAGGGCCAAAAATACCCATCGAGAGTTTGGAGATGGAAGGCAAATTGCAGGTTTGTCAATAGTGTGTTTTTGAGCATTTTAAATAGTGAATCACTTGATGCTAGCTATTGTAAATATTGGTTTAAAGGTGCTATAAAATTGATGGTGCACAGTTAAACCTTCCTCCAAATCCTGATCTATTTATGCTGCCTCACTTAGTGTCAGATCCAAAGACTGCTGAAGGTAATAGGAGTCTTTACCAAGTTGTTAACAAGCACAGTGTGGTTTCAGCAAATGCACATAATCTTGCAGTAATAGCACAGTACATTTTCTTACAGCTTTTGTTAAATTAGCCAGACTATACTCTAGAACATGCCCTTATTTTTATTTATTTATTTATTTATTTATTTATGTTACACCAGAGAAAAATGGCATAGAGTGACATTCAAGGAAGAGTTATCACTCTAGCTTAGCTGCACAGCTTTTTGTGGCATCAGGTTAGACAATGGAAACAGCATTCAACTCCCACCACAAATCCTAGTGTGGGATAATGGTGGCTGGGGTCTGAATCCTGAGCAGACCTGAACTGAACATTATTTTGAGTAGCAATTGGGTGAGGTTTGCTGTTTCTGAATAAAACATTTGAGCTATGATCCCAAAACAGTGAACCTTATAAATATTTACTAAAAAGATAGGGCCAAAAATACCCATCGAGAGTTTGGAGATGGAAGGCAAATTGCAGGTTTGTCAATAGTGTGTTTTTGAGCATTTTAAATAGTGAATCACTTGATGCTAGCTATTGTAAATATTGGTTTAAAGGTGCTATAAAATTGATGGTGCACAGTTAAACCTTCCTCCAAATCCTGATCTATTTATGCTGCCTCACTTAGTGTCAGATCCAAAGACTGCTGAAGGTAATAGGAGTCTTTACCAAGTTGTTAACAAGCACAGTGTGGTTTCAGCAAATGCACATAATCTTGCAGTAATAGCACAGTACATTTTCTTACAGCTTTTGTTAAATTAGCCAGACTATACTCTAGAACATGCCCTTATTTTTATTTATTTAATTATTTATTTATTTATTTATGTTACACCAGAGAAAAATGGCATAGAGTGACATTCAAGGAAGAGTTATCACTCTAGCTTAGCTGCACAGCTTTTTGTGGCATCAGGTTAGACAATGGAAACAGCATTCAACTCCCACCACAAATCCTAGTGTGGGATAATGGTGGCTGGGGTCTGAATCCTGAGCAGACCTGAACTGAACATTATTTTGAGTAGCAATTGGGTGAGGTTTGCTGTTTCTGAATAAAACATTTGAGCTATGATCCCAAAACAGTGAACCTTATAAATATTTACTTTTACTTCTACCCAGGCCAACCCCCACTCTGTGAAATTCAAAGGGATTCTTTATCACATTGGCCCCAGTCTCTGCAAAATCTTCATCTTCTCAGAGGCATGTAACTGTCCCAATATCTGTTCAATAGAATAAGTCCTAATTTAGTGGCAATGAATTATGACTGAGGGCTAGATTTCACAAAAGGCTTAAAATCATCAGAACAGTCATATTTCCTAAGGTTTTTATGTATTGGATGAATATGGAAAAATCTGGCCTGTACTGTCCTAACACTAGCTTCTGTTTTTTATTTTCTTCATGTAGGTACCTAAATGGAAGAAAAGTTTTTATGTATGGTGAACCCCTTAATATCTGGCTGAAAAATTTCTGAAGAACAAATGGGGATTCAGGCTTCACAAAGGTAAATCAGAGTTTTACTGTTGTTGACCTGAATGGAACTGGCACATGCAGGTTTGGAGAGCTTGGAAAGAAAATCCAATTCTCAATCTTGCAAAGACAAGTACTTAACTCAGCCCAAACCTCTTGACACCATGATCCTTGCCTGAAGTATTAGTATACCTGAACTCCACATGGAGAAAGGAATTAATGAGGAAGAAAATGTAGCATGAAAGTTATTCATGCTCATTTGCTTTTGGTGTAGCTGTCTAGTGTAGTACATCTGCATTTTTGCCCTTGTCTCCCCATTTTTTCCCCATCCCTTTCCCAGGGAATAAAGTGAAAGCAATTCTGCTGTGGGCAAGTTTGGAACTTGTCTGGTCCCTCACCTGTGGTTTCCATCACCAGCAAAACTGTGATTAAGGGTGACAGGGCCCTTAGGAGACTGGAAGGTGAGATGGCAGCTGGAGAAGAAAATAACAGGCCTCTAGAATGATCTGTTCCCATAGAACAGGTGTCAGCAACTGCAGATGAGGCGATGCCTGAAAGTTTCAGTGCTCCAGGCAGCACTGAGAGGGGAAGGAGTGTTTGCAAAAGGGCATGTTCACTCAGTTATAGAGTGCATGTGTTGTGCTAAATGTCCTTAAATCCCTCTGGTAATGCAGCCGTCTGTAACAATAAACAGCAGATAGCTATTGTCTCCTCTGGGACTACAGCTATCATGCTTCCAAATAGGAGTCATCCTGCTCTGGGCTGAGGTGTAAGAGGCCATACGTTTACTATGAGTTCTGGGGAAAAACACTGGAACACACATAATTTAACCTGAAATCTTAGATTGCCTCCGTTTACACAGTTTTGCATAAAAGCAATAATAACATGTTAAAAATCCCAAGCCACCCACTCCTTCCAATTATTCTAGGTTTAAAAACACCTGATAGGTAAGAAATGTTTGTGTTTTAGTACTGAAAAATGTTATTATTTGTCTGTCTTTCCATTCCACCTCCTGCCCCCTTTTTTTTCTGGGGACATTCTCATTTAAAATTTACCCCCAAGTAGAGGTACAATGGAAAATCCCTCAGTGTGCAATTTTTGTGACTGGTAGGAGTATAAGCAAGTAGACAGATCAGCTGAGAAGTGAGGAATCTAGCAGATTATGCATATGCATAATCTTTTCAGAGTGAGTAGCAGCTCGCCCCCTTTGTTTTAAAATGTTCACGTATATTTCTGGAAAAGAGGATAACAGCACATCTAATAATAGCAAAGGGTTTTATAACTCAAGACACTCAGTGTCTTGAAAGTATTTTACAACCATGAACAAAACTATTTTACATGACTCATCTGTAGGGTAGCTATCATTATTTCTCTTGTTCAGATGGGGGAGAGACTAAGAAACTCAAATAATTAGCACAGGAGAAAAGTTTGGTGGCTAGTAAAACAAACAAACAAGACTACAAAATTATGTTATTACTTCAGCTCACTGCCTGAAATTGTTGGAATACTAACACCCAAAAAAATCCAGGACCATATTTTGCACCAATAAACACAGAACCAGAATACCCCAAAGAAAGATAAAAGTAGTTAAGAATCTGTAAAGAACACTTGAGTTTTTCTGAGATGGTCACAAATCTCAGACCAGGCTCAATCATAATAAAACATTTAGAAACCCTCCAAAAGCTCACATTCTTCCACACTGCAATACCCATGCCCAGTTATTTGACAGTTTCTTTTACATATAAATCAGTATTTCTCTTCTAGATCTGGACATAATCCTACTTGCTTGCCATTTTCCAAATAGGTGCTTAAACCCTCCAAAGGCTGCAGTAATGTACAATTTGAATGGGAGCATACTGATTTATATGGTTTTGAAGCAGTCTACTAGAAAGGCAAAACCCATTAGATTAGTTCCTAATAAGGAAAGTATTACTGATCACTGAGCTATGTATACTACGAAAGGTCCATGAGAAGCCTGTCACAGAGTTAAACACTGAATTTTATAATTATTTTGGTGAAGGAAAAAACTAGTCTTCCTAGAAGCTGTTCAAACCTTTTAAGGACTCAGGAGACCTCAGCTTAATCTAGCCTGTCCAGGTCCCTCTGGATGTTATCCCGTCCCTCTGGCATTTCGACTGCACCACCCAACTTGGTGTCACCAGCTGAGGGTGCTGAGGGTGCTCTCAATGCCACTGTCAATATTGTTAATGAAGGTATTAAACAACACTGGGCCCAGCACTGGCCCCTGAGGGACACCACTTGTCACTGTTTTCTATCTGGACTTAGAGTCGTTGACCATGTCCACTGTCATGTTCATCTCAGCCAGCCAAAACTTTTTAACCCATAACTTCTTCCTCTCCACAGAACCTTAAAAATTATATTCTTTGCACTAACTGCCTCCAGGACTGGATTTCTCCAATGACAGCTTCACCTTTTATGAAAGTTCTTTTGTTTTTAGCTGTATGGAAGGAAGCTCCAAACATTTTTTTCTTCAGCCTCCCTTCTAATAGCCTGTGATCAGCGAGCAGATCCAGCTTGTGCCAAAAGCCAGTCACAGAACCTTCCATTCCAGAGTGCTGCCAAGAGTGCCTCTTCTCTCTGTCCCCTTTCTGTGTTTGTCAAGGCATTTGGAGCCAATGCTTTTGGCTGCTGATTTGCACCACTGTGATTCCTAGTCTTCCTTCCACTGTATCACTCTGCTGGATCTCTAACTGCTCTGCACTTACCCAGCAGGATTGCCTCTTCACTGCAGGCTCAGTTCTCTATAACCTGGTGAGAATGACTTATTGCATTCTCATGGTTTCATCTAGGGTCTGTTTCTAATTTCGGCTTGTCCTTTAGCTCTTCATGTTCTTCCAAGAAACCTTGCTCTACTATTGGAAAATATCTAGTGTATATGATGCTTGATGCTCACCTTGACTTTCTCTTTCACCCTGAAGAAATGTAGGTGCTGCAGTAGCATCAGACAAGCTTACCTCTCCATGCTATTTAGCAGTGAATGATGCTTTTGTTAATCAGGTGCTCTGAAATGCCAACAATAATCTCTTCCTTTTCAGAACTACTGAATAGTCACCTCTGTTTATTCATTAGGCTCAGCACTGTTCTGTACCTTTCCAACATCTGCTTAAGTTTCTCCAGCCCAACACTGGAGAAGGGAGAAATGCCTTCTGCCGAGATCTTATTGAGCTGGAATTGAACTGGTCATTGCCTTATTAGCATAGCTGAAAATATGGCAGTGGAATGACAGCCAGCCTTCTTCAGTAGTGCTTGTATGCTGGAAATCTTACAGGTTCTTCATAGGACACTATAGGTCCACAGAAAATGCTTTTGAGGAGGACTGTACTTTGCTGTAAGATTCAAAGAGCAGCAGGAGGCAGAGAGGGGCCACAGACTACAACCAGTGATTTTTTTTTCTGGCCACACAGACTGTCAACTCTGTCTGATTCTTCTCAAGCCCCTGAAAACACCTCATTTACAAGGGGCGTGCTGAGAGGCTTCACAGGGGTATTAGCACAGTCAGTTCCATTACAAGAATATGACATCTGTCTTTCCCACCCATGTCCTCATTGTCTTTTTGCTGATCACTCTTAAACTCTGCAGAATCACTTTCTATTTTCAGCTTTTTTCATTATTTTTGCACATACCTTCCACCTCCTGTCCTATTCACATCTGAGTTGCTTTCCTTCACAGTTTCTCTGGCATCTTCCTCCACTCCCTTTCACTGTTACATCTCAGTGTTTATCTAATTGTTCTTGGGTTTTTTTCTTATAAAATTCTCATAAGGCTTCCAAAACTAACAACACTGAGATGAGATGTGGCCAGAAGTTCATTAGTCATTTACATAAGGAACAGTAAACCCCACTGCTTCTTCTTTCTTTGGCCAGATGCTTTGGCTGCTGCTGGTCAGAGTCAGTGGCAGGGACATAATAGGTCTAGATCCTCCCATGTTTTGCCTCAAAGAGCTTTTCCAAAAGTTTCATGTTGATTTCTCCTTATGCATAAGCAGTTATACAGTTGACTTGCCTAATGTCTATATTAATTTTGGTACATTTTTAATTAGCAGATAGCTAATTAACATAGTATAAGGTTATCTTTTTAAATGTTAATTGGATATGTAAACATTCTTCATGAGTTAATATTCAGAGGAAAATATGTAATACGCCTTTGTTGCTTGTGTCATTCTGAATTAATTACATGACAGCCAGATTTATTCCTTCCCAACTTGAGAACCCTCAATAAGTACTCTTTTAAGAATCAATTGATACTTAATTAATATGTACTGGCTGTCCTATTTAATTTAAATTACTTCTTTCAACAAGTTACAGCGTTGCTGAAAGACACAGCATTCCCCCTGTGCCACAGAGCATTTTCTGCTGAGAGCACATGAGGGTGCTGTGAGAAAAGGCTTGGTGCTGCTGGCCTGTGTTTCATGACTGGGCACACAGCCTCCTCCTTTCTTCTTATCAAAACCAAAAGCTACCCACACTGAAATCTTTATGAAAGTTGCATGTACTGTGCTGTATCTCATTCTGTGGGGCTTCATATTGCTCCGGGCTCTGTGACAGCTCCCCACCTGGATGGTGTTTATTACATTAGATGATGAGGTCAGTAACCTTCTCCCCCGATCAGGTAGGGAGCAAGGTCCACATTCCTTCACTCCCTTTTTATATTGTCTTCATAACATCCACTGATGAGATACACGTAGATTTAGCTCATTGTTTCAGTGCATTGATATTCCCAGCTACAGAACAGCATGATTGAGTCCCTGAGGGGCTGAATTCTGGGATAGATGCATGGCAACGACGTTCACATATAATTTATTATGTGTATGAAATCCTTAACATCAGCAAAATGGTTGCAGAGTTTGCCTTTCCTTTCATCACACAGTAAGGCTGTTAATGAATAAGAAACGTCTCTGCACGCTGCAGTTTAACACCTTCTGTGCCCAAGCAGTGGCAAAAGGGATCTGAAGGGGTCTTCTGTCTGTCCAGACACAGCATCCCTCTTCTGTGCCTTTGCTGCAAATTACTGTGGTTTTTATTTTTGGATGATTATACCTCCAGCCACCCCCAGGCACTTTATAAATAACAATTAAGTATCGCCACGCTCGGGTGATGTATTACAGATGGTTAACTGAAAGACAGAGGTGAAACCTCTTGCCCAAAGCCACAATGTCATATAATAGCAGCTCCCAAGAGCTCTGAATCTGTTTCTTCCTCTGAACATGGAGTCACACTTCCTTTCTCAGGTAACTGCACTAATTGACCTCTTTCTGGACAGGTGATCTGTCATCATAAGAAAAAAAACCCCTTGGATTCAGACTGGACCCTGTAAGTGACTCTTTGAGCTCAATACGAAAGCTCCCTTTTACCCTTGCATGGTATCAGAATGACAAATGGTGAAGATTAAAAGGTCTCATTTTCATAGATACTTAGTCCCTGGGCCTGCTAGTAACTGCAGGAGGAGTTTTAAATGCTCAGCCTTTCTAAAACCACATCTGAAGGCTTGCCCAAGGTCACACAGGCAGACTTTTGCAGTGCTGTGGCTGCTGTGGCAGCAGTAAAGTTGTCCAATTGTCTTGTCTCTGAGTTTGCTGGTGTTACTAAATTTTCCTCTAAGGAGGCTTGCTCCATTTGTTGCAGGTGAAAAAGCTGCTTTTTCAGAGTGAAGCAGCTGAAAGAATCTGAATACATTGTACTGCTGTAATCATTAAATACCAGTTTTCTACTGGATATAAGCAGAACACCTATTTTTAGTTAAAAAGCTGCTGTTAGGTTACACAATATCTTTATGGCTGAAGTAATGCAGCAAGATGGCACAAACCAAATGGCACTTGACTGTTTGCAAATTGAGCATCAACATAAACAGCAGGTGGTCACTCAGTTCTAGACTTTCATGCTGATTGTTATAATAATAGCTATAGTAATAATAACTAAATAAATAACATTGGGCAGTCTATGTGTTTTTTTCATGGGGGTTTGAATACTGAAGATCCAGTTTTACAATTCATGCTCAGACAATTATTACCTGCAGTTTTACTTTTATAACTTTCTCCTTTTTCCTACTGTTGAAAATGAGGATTAGTATCCCTGTAGTCAGGACCTTCAGATCAGGTAGAAACTTTCCTGGAGCTCCAGGGTGCCTTTTTATTGTACATGACTGCTGCATCAAGCTTTGTGTAGAGTGAAATTTTTAGCCTTGTAAACCCTAAAAGTAGGAACACATGACCTACTTTAAAACATCTAGGAATCATAACTAAACATTTCTAAAATAGGCCTGTATGGCAGCAGTGTTCTTACTGCATTTCTCCCAGCTTCACTAAACACTAACTGATCTAGTTAGCTTCCCTGTGGCCATCTCTCTGGGCAGGGCAAAGAACTGAAGAGTCTTTCACTTTGGAGCATTTTATGACACTGTGTCTGTGTAGGTACATGTGAAGAATTCAGATTATCATGTAGCAGCCAGGAATTTTAAACTGGAAACCAGAAGTTAGGCTAAGAAAACCTCTTCTGGTGCCCAGAAATGCTGGAAACCTGCAGATATCCATCACTATTAGCATGTCTTATCCTTCTTCTTATAATAATAACTGTTATTGTTATAATTATTATTATATACAGCCAAACTTCTATTTCCTTGCCCCACTCAAGAGCACTAGGGACTTGTGGAAGAAGATGCTAATGTTGATTGACACAAGGAAGGCCCAGCCTGTCCCTGAATCAGGCTGAATGCAGTTCTTGTGACTCTCCCTTTTAGGCACTTAAAATGCCTGCTCTTACATTCACTGTGAGGTGAGTTTGCCTCTGCAGCCATTTCTTCTAACAGGACCCTGAACAGACCAGTTAAAGACCAACAGACACGGGTCCCTGTGTGACAGTTCCCACCTCTTGCCAGGCTCCCACCCTTGCTGATGCTAATAAGCTCTGGTACAGTCCAGCAACAAGAGGATCCAACAGTGTCACAGCTTAAACTGCTTGGTTCAGTCCACCCATGTGCTAAGGATGACACTGGTGCAGCATTAAAGGTCTGAGATAAACGGCAACTCAGAAGCAGGAGGATTAAAAAAAGCTGATAAAGGGAAATTCTAAAAGGAACTTGTGTGTCTGGAGGAAGAAGGTGAAAGTTATGAAAACTAAGCCAACAGAGGCTTTATCTCAATGAGATTTAGTTTTATGTATACAGTAGCATTTATCTTGTGCATAAAAAGCCCTCCTAGGGATGCTACAAAGCATACCCTAGAGAATTGCAGCACCTAATTATCACTATTAGAAAACAATGAAAGACAAGGTTAGCGCTGAACACATAAAAACAGATACAATGTTTATTTTTTTAAATAATTTTCAGTGCATTCCCATGAAATTTCAGATCTCTAGCAGCAAACAATATACAAATGCAGCCTTGCAAGTATAACACAGCAATTAATTTCTACTAGAAACAGGCTAGCCTTCATCCAAATATTCTTGTTGCCCAGAACTGTAATTGGAGGAGATCTGTGACTACAAATTCATGTCAAATATTTTTTTGGTGGAAAAAAAGAAAAAAGACTATACTGAAACATTCCAATGTTGTTTGAACTGTTTGAGACTAGATTTCTTTCCCTGATCAACTGAAAATCAGAAGCAACACAGAACAGGTTTCCTAGTCAGAGGCCCCGTAGCACGAGCCATCTCAGTTCTAGAGACACTGGACAGGACTCATCCTCCTGTGATGCAACCCCTGCTTTTCCACACACCTGGTTGGCATGATAAGGACTTGCCACCAATGAAAACTGCTGCTATAAAGCATGAAAAAGATGAAGCAACCACTCTTGTAATGTCACATGATTCCAGATTATCAGCAGGCCAGCCTGAAAAAGAAGCAGGCATTGTACTTTTACAGGTGTAACATACAGGGAGATTGCTGAAACTGCTGTCAAAGAACAGTAATTCCCAGAAGTGACAACCCCAAAGATCATACAAATACTTAAAGTGAAGCATTAAACAAGGTCTTGTCAGCTGAGTGGCATGTCTGCTAAACCTTCTAAAGCAACACAATCAACTTCTGTCAGAAATTTCAGATTCATATTTGTGTCAACATTTGTGCTCTCCAGTGTCAGCTGAGATATCCTCTTCTATGCTTGTCTCCTGAAATGATTAGTAGACCTTGGGAGAGTGAAAGCTATTTTTGTGAGCAGCTGGTTCTGATATTGTAAAACGAATCCACTCTGCATTCCTCTGAAATCTGCTGACAGTGGGATTTTAAGAAAAATGGCTGGCATTTCATGGAGAAGAAGAAAAAGCAGGGACTCTACACCAAAGGTTGTGTTTTTCAAAGGCACTTCAATCTCTGTGGCAGGCATAGACCCACAGTGCCCACAAAACCTGCTTATTCTAGTCTAGCACTTCGCTGCAGGGGGTGGGAGCTGTGTTGCTTGCCTGGCCTTGTTGTACACCATCCTTGCCTCCAGAAGAGGAGGGAGTGGGGTGAGCACAGGGACTGTGCTAGAGGTGTGTGAATGTGGGAGCAGACTGGGCAAGGCTGACTTGGCAGACCTATTCAACAAGGTCTTCAGAGCACACCACCAGCTTGGAGATGCTGCCAGGAGCAAAGCAGGCAGGGGGCTAGTGAGACTGAGCTGTGCACAGGCAGGACTGAACGCTGGAACAGAACAGATGCCACCCCTGTTTGAGAAGGGAGGCCCGTGGCCATGTGAGTTGTGAGTGCAACACAAGCCTGGGCTCCCTAGCTGGTGCTAATGAGGGAAGAGCCATGCTCCTTGTGCCTGCTTTGCTGGCTCTGACAACACAGAATCTCTTTAAGTGGAATTAAAAGCCCTTCCTACCCTTAATATGCGTGAGAACAAAATTATTTTCTTCAGCAAGATACTCTCGTTTTGTGAAACTTCAAAGAAAGCTCAAACTCCCTGTTTCTTCATGAATAACCCAGTTTGAGTATTATGATATTAATAAATGCATAAGAATTATTTTTAAGTAAGCAAAGACTGGATGATAGTCATCCAAATTAATGAAGGGTATGAACTTAAAATTGATTATGTAAACGGCACTAAATCCCTGCACAGATTTAATGATTTAGACTCAAATTTAATTTAGATTTAACTCAACCACTAACTTGAATTAAAGCCACTTTAATTCTGAAAGAGAGTGCCCAGAATGGGCCTTAGTTAAGGTTAACAAATCTGCTCTGTGCAAAGATTTTCTTAAACTGCGTTATTTTTCCTTAATGCCATTAAGGCAGTAGTCAGGAGATTGGATACACTGGGCTCTGAAAGAGTCTGCTTGGAAGTAGAGAGTGACTCACCAAAAAACTTTATCAGCCCCCAGCTGCAAGTACAGGAGAAAACTCATGTGTTTTAGGTTAATTAAATCTTGTAGCGAGATCTTAGTTTTGCAGCTTTTGAAAGGACTTCCCTTCCCTGCTGGGCAGGACAGGGGGCTGGGGCCTTGAATCTCCCCCTTGCACCAGCCTGCTCTCCCCTCAGCACAGAGCTGAAAAGGAGGGGAAGGTCCCAGGTTCCTGAAGTCCATCAAGAAAAGAAAGCAAAACCAAGAAACCAAAGGAAAACTTGACTGTTGCAAAGGAGACAGAAGCTCCAGATTTTTCCTCTGCTGGAGAACATTTGTTCATCTTAAATCTCTGTGTTTGTCACACGTGTACCATACACAGCTGGAGCTCCCTGGCCAGGGAAGGCCACGGGGGGATTCTGCTGAGTTCAGGTGCACCCTGGGGTGAAGAGCAGACGGTGTAGCTGAGCCCTGTGCTCCAGCATGCTCTAGACCTGGTGCTCTGCACTGCCCCTCTGCTCTTGCAGTTATCCAGCTGGATAATTCCAGTTTATTTCATGTTGGACATGTAGGACCGTACCAGCCCGTGCCTGGGCTCTGGCAGGGGCTGTGTGGACCCCGGTGAGGAGAGGCTGGGAGTGCCCCTGCCAGACACAGGTGGTTCCAGCTGGTTCCAGATTGTTTGCTAATAGCCCCACCTTGGGGCTCAGCTGGGCCCATCAGTGAGGCTGATGAGGCTTCTGGGACAACAAGTTTCAGAGAGAACAAAGCCCTGCCTAGGGAGTGAGTGAAACAGTGTGAAGTGCTGGAGCATGAGGCACTGGAAAAGAGCTTCTGCAGCCCTTGAGGCGACTGTGGTGGAACAGAGTGAGGAGGAAGGAGCAGCAGAGAGGTGCTGTTATGGGCCCACCACAGTCCCCATTCCCCTGGGCTGCTCAGGGCAGGTGGATGGAAGTCAGAGGAGTCCTGGATGAAAGAGTGAGGTTGAGGTCAGTGCATAAGGGGTTATGGGGTCTGTGTGTGTTAGCTTTTGCCTTTGTTTCATACTCATCTCTTGTTTTTAATTATATCTTATATATTTTGTATATTATTATAATTTTTAATTGGAAATTAGTTTAATTTTCCCCAAGTGAAGTCTGTTTTGCCTCTGGTGATAATTTGTAAGCAATCTCCCTTCTTTGTCTTGACTTGTGAGCTTTTCCATCTTATTTTATTATTGGGGGCCTATAAGAAAGCTAGGGAGGGATTTTTACAAGGGTATGTAGCAAGAGGATAAGGGGTAATGGCTTAAAACTTGAAGATGGGAGGTTTAGATTAGACATTAGGAGGGTTGGTCACCTCTAGCTGTCCTATATTTCTGCTAGGGACTACTCAGGCCAGGTGGGTGCCATCTGCTGCTGTTCCAGCACTATGAAACTTATAACCCACAAAGTCTACTCAAAACTGTATTGGCACCAAGAGTTACAAGTTAACTCCTCCTGGGCAACTGTGGATGTAACAGCTTTGCGTCTTCCATGGAGAGAATTTTGCTAGAATAAGGACACAAGTTTCTGGGGCTGGAGCACAGGCAGGCTCAGGTGCCTTTGCAAGCTGCCTACCCTGAGCAGGCTGGGTTTCTCTTTAAGAGAGCACACAGTGTAGTCTGGCTTAATGGTACGTGTTAAGCAAGAACATCTGCTTATGAAGAGATAGATATGCTGAAACATTTACTGATGTTTTGCTTCCTCCCCTTGTGTCACCTGAAATCTATCATCATGCTACGGTGTCCCAGCACAGTCCTGCTTGCAAATCCAGGAAAGCAGGGTAGTAGTGCAGAGCTTTTAGAAAATGATTAGTGATCTGTCAGGCTAATGTCTAAACATGGGCACTGACTCAGATATGTTACCTATAAATCTGTTCATCAGCAGCTGAGGAACATATGTGCCTTCTCTTCCTTAAACATAAAAACATTAATTACATTATATTGTACCACAGTAATGGGCACCACAGTGACAGAGGCTTGCCAAAAGTTTAATTTTCACCGTAAATCTGGAGGGTCTAAAATGGCGATTCAAGCTGCTTTAATATATGAAGATAAAGCTGAAGTCGGGTGTGTAGGAGCAGGAGTTGATGGGGGTGGGGAGGGAGGCTTGGAGGAATTAACTAGACTGGCTGAAACACTTGAGACTAAGTATAACTACAATCTTCCCCTGGACAAGGGACAGGAAAGAACAAATTGCAATTCAGTAACAGCTCCTCTTCTGACTTTCTGAAACTAGTTGTGGGATAAAAAGGTTTCTTATCTTCTGCTTTGGGATCTTGGCTTCCTGCTATTTAGTTCTGCTGTCCCTCCTTTTCTCTTCCCCTGTGTAATCATCTAATCACAGAGGGAATACTGAACAAGCAGCCCTCGGTGTCCTTTCTTTGACTGGATTTTCATTTTGAATAGAGCTGATCAGGAGGAAAGATGAGGCACAGCATGTAGCTTGCACTGTTCTTTGTACCTGGATAAAAGCAATGAGCAGGAGCATCCGGATTATTTATCAACCGAAACAGGGGAAATATGGAAATCTCTGTGTACCATTAAATCTGAAAGGCGCCAGGAATAGCTTCCCTTGTTGCATTAGGTGCTGTACAATTGTTCAAAGGGTTTATCAGATGAAGCAGCTCTGCTGATTTGGGGAAGAGAGAGCAGGAGGCAGCAGCTGCCAGGACTCGGTGCCTCTGCTCGTCCCATGGTCCTGCAGCCCAGGGCTCTGCAGGCAGGGCAGAGATGGGCCCTTGGGCAGCCAGAGGCCTCTGCTGCTGCTGCCCCAGCCTGCCTCCTGATGCCACGGGCAAAAGGGCCATCACTTCCCTCTCTGAAGTCACGCAGGTTCCCTTCGAACTCTCCGCAGCCCCTCAGGCTTCGCCAGCGGGGTCTCGGTGCCACCTGGCAGCGCTGAAGTTACACATCCACAGCGTTGCATCAACCTGCCTAAGACAGAGGGCTGGTTGCGATGCGAGGTGTTTGCAGGCCTGCGTCTCCCGGGAGCGCGTGTGGGAGCGACACCGGAGGCGGCCTCCCTCTGCTGCTGCTGGCGGTCCTGCATCGTGTTTTCTTGATGGAGAAGAGCTTCTTGCACTAAGACAGGTCTCCTTCCCAAGCCTCCCTGGGTAGGACTGGCTTGGCTGCTCCAAGGTTTTCATGCAGACTGCCATGGGGGCCCTGGGCTCAGGCAGAAAGTAATTACCAGCCGGGGAGTGTGGGTTCTGTGTTTGCATATTCATTCATACCTGTGAATATATTTACATATTGATGTGCGTTTGCACGCAATTCACCATTATTTGTTATTTCAGTAAACCTAGTTAGGCTTTTTTTTCCCAACCTGAAAGTTTCTCTCCCCGGTTCCCCCGCTACCTGCTCCTGGGAGGGCAGTGGGTGATAACGGAGCAGCTGCCACCGGGTGATTGGCTGCAGCCGGCGCTGTCTGACACTGCGTTTGTTTCCGCAAGAGTGATAAAAATGCTGCTGCTTGTCTGCGTAAGAAAGTAAGCATAATTAAAGCCCAACAAACTGTTCAGAGTAATACTTCTTGTGGGTCCAAATCCAGAAGGACGTTTTCCCTTTGGAAAGGCAGCTGTTGTTCAGAAGCTGTGTAGCCACTATTAGCCCACAGTTCCACTTTACTATATCTTTGCTGGTCAGTTATCTTGGATAAAATGCCCTGAAGTGGTTTGCCTTTTTGGCAGTGTGTGAGAGTTTTGCTCTATTTCAAATAGAGCATCACATGTTTTTAAAACCACATAAACCTAAAGGTGGCTTATGGTCTAATAGGCTGTTTTCCCAGCTCTTGCTCAGTGTCTCTTAACAGGTGTGCATGTTTTTCTCATCTTCTGTAATTAGTAGCTCAACCTTTTCCATGCTGCCTGTCCCTTCTGTTATAATGAAGCTTTCAGAAACTCAATGTTGGAATGACAGCTACAGTGGCTCTGACTGAGCACTGCTTTAATCCATCCAGGTCCAGCTTCAACTGGCAATGTTTCCATAGGTATTGAAAGGGCAAAAAGGTGGAGTACCATGTTCAGATAGTCCAGGTATTGACTTCAGAGGTCCCAGATAATTAGTCACAGTATGTGATGTGTAGTTGTTTAGAAATTCCATGAAGTCCATGATATTTTTGTTTGTTTCTTTTCTCAAACAGGAAACATGACATGGAGATTTACCTCTTGACTAAAGGAATTAAACTGACTTACAGATGTATTAGTCTAGAGAAGAGTGTATAGCAGCAGAAGATAGCAACCCATTTGACAAAGCTTGGGCTGGGGTGTAGGGCAGAGTTTGCAGCTGTGCATTTCTGCCCTGTCAGATCAGTATGGGATGCATCTATCATAGAGCAGAACACTGAATATTCACTGTGCACTGGACAGCAATATTTCATTTCATGCACCATTAAGAACCTGCATTGATTCCAACTCATCACATAACCTCATCCTGCACTCACTTTAAAGCAAAAGGGAAAAAAGTCTCTTGTTACCAAGTCACTGGATAACTTTAAAACTTGAGTACCTGAAGAAATAATCTTTTTTAGTGTCATCTCTCTTGGGGACCAAGATGCCAACTGCTGTACCCTATAACTTGGAAAACAGCAAGGACCCCAGCAAGGGTCTTGCCTTGTAACATAGTTAAGTTTGTTTAGCACACATCCACTTTGTGGTCATGTGTTTGCCTTGAGGTCTTATCACTGTGTCAGTGTTGGAGTCTGATTTAAAGTTCAGTTCAAATACAACATAAAGAGAGGAAAAATACTAGAAGATAATAATGTGGTATGGTAGCTAGTGTTGGTGTCTTCAGCCAACTGAGCTCTCTGTGAAGCGTGTGCTCCTGGGCAGCCTTCCTTGGTGCTCTCTGGTGTGACCATGTAACAGTGCTGTGGACAGTAGTCAGAGAACTGTATTGGCTTAAAAATAACATCTTTATACCTATTGCAGTTTGAGCTAAATCCACAAAATGTCTTCAGTCTAATGTTGGTGTCTACACCTATATCTGAATTTGAGGTCTGGATCTAGTTTAAGAACAAGAAAAGCAGTCAGTGATACAAAGGCAGAGTTGTCCAATGCTAACACTTCCATGCTTGAGGGGGCAGTGTCCTTCTGCTAAAAGCGTAGAGATGTTAGAGAATGCTTCCTCTTTTTTCCAGGCTCTAGCAGGACAGTTGGACCATGCATGATGGCTTTTCCTCAGGTCTTGTTTGGACTGTGATTGGGTTGTTTGCCCTATTGTGAGCTCAGTTTAGGGTCAAAATGTGCCAAGCAGAGTGATTTGGGGAGACTCAAACAGCTCTTACTGTGTCTTTTCAATGACCATTGCTCATTTCTAACCATGGTTATTAACATGTTATTAACATTTCTAACTGAATTTTCCAAGAATCATGTGTGTGTCTCAAAGGGAACCTGCAAATGTTTATGAGTTAAAGAAAGGAGCTCTGAAGACTGAAAGTGCTGTACACATTTGCTAAATGTGTACACATTAACTTATGGTATTTAAAAGGAATGTTACTGCTTGTTTATACTGACAGTCCCTCCTCCTCAATTTGAGAAGAGGAAAGAGGTAAAAAGAGGAAAGTTTAACTGGCATAATTACCAGCTGCTCTTACTGGCATCCATCTTCCCTGCAAGAAGCACTCTTTGAAGGCTTACTAGCTGTCTTCAAGGAGAGACTGCCTCCTTGTCACTAATCTGTACATCAACCTGTCCCAGCATGTGGGGCAGTGCACTGCAAAAATAGTATCATGTTAATATATTATTTATATGTTGGAATGAGACACAATAGCCTTCATAAGGTATGTGGCAAAGACTGTTGAGGTGCTTACTCTCCATGAATGGGCTGGGTTTATTGTACATGAGCAGAATAAGAGCCTTGCATTCATTTCTGTCCGTAATTTCACAACAGAACTTGCCTTTTCCTTCTATTTTAGTCTCTCACTGCCGTGGTTTGATTATTTTTTTTTTTTTCTTCCTGTATTTTCAGGTCCCACAGCATCTGGTGGCAAATCAAACATGGTAAAATATTGGGTTTGAGCTTAATAATATTTTCCAAGTCATTTGTTTACCAAATGCTCTTGGTGGAAGTGTTTTGTTTTGTATGTAAACAGGTGGTGCATACTCAGTCTGAATGTATGGGTAATCAAGTCATAGTAATAGGCAAGTCTCAGGGTGTTGTGCTGAAGCTGGACAAGTCTCTATATCCAGAGACTGCATATTTTAACTATCTGAGCTTCCTGGCTGCTCCATCTCCCAGACGTGGGTGTGGATTTTGCTATCAAATTACTTAACTGTTATGGTTTGCTTTTCTGTGCCTGCTAGTTAATATTGCAGGGCAGTGAAAGCCTCTATTAGGGATAATAGTGAATGGGCTTATCCAGTTCAAAACTTGAGCTAAAAATTCAGGATTCAGCTAGAAAGTTTCCTCCTCATCTCTCTCCAGACCCAAGCCAGACCTCAGCACTATGTGTTCTCTCATTGGCAAGCTGAGCCTATCTTTAGAGCTTGCCAGATGTGTCATGCTCTTCAGGGGGTTTACTTTATGTTCCCCCTCTTTTTAGTGACTACGGATCTCAAGGGAACAGAAATAACAATAAAAATGTGTATTTGCTGTTTTGTAGATAGCCTTTGGATGAGTTCACAGCCCAGTTTAAGATTAGTCACCTAAGTTCTATAGGACAAAGAAAATGAATTGAGAAATATTATAAGCCAAGTAGCCTTATTTTTTTCCATTGGTAAACAATTTTTTTTTCAAAGATAGTTTTCATACGATTTCATATTCTTAGTGCCTGAAAAAATCTGGAGTTACCTATTGTAACCTTTGTGACACCAAAACATAAGATACCTTTGCAATACTACACTGTTTATGAAGAAAAAACTCTGGAAAAGTTCTGTGTCTCTTCTTCAATAGGAAAAAAAAATCATTATAATGATATCAGAGGAGACTGTTTAAAATCATGACCCTTCTAACCTAATCATGAACCTTCTAACTTCAGAGCACTGGGTAAATTCAAACTGTAAACTTAGATGTGAAAGTTGTTTTTTTTCAATCCACCAAACAACAGGAGCAGATGCAGATTATTTTTTGGATAAGACATCCCGCTTTTGGAATGATTTCACATGCTAACTTTGCTTGGGAACTGTTCCTGTTGGTGACCATGTGTTCAGCACATCTGCTTTGGCTTGTTGTTTTCTCTGAGACTGACAATATTGTGGCGAGACGTCAGAGGGAATTGAGGTGAAGGAAAAGGAAAATTAACACGGAAGAGCTGCATTGCAAGTCCAAATGAACCCTGAGAGACTCTCCATCTCTTGATCCTCCATGTGTATATTGGGATTTGTGTAGTGGGATTTGAAGAGGTGCAAGGAACTGACAGGCTTGAAGTAATACCTGGTCGTAATCAAAAACTGAGTTCGAGGAGACATGCTGGGAGGGCATTTCAGACTTCTAGCCCACAGGAGAGGATGCCTTCAAAAAGTTGGGAAAAACCTGCCAATGACTCATCAAGGCTACTTTCACTGTTCACTGCATAATGCACTCATTCATCAATCTGCAAGGACTTCAATCAATATTGTCAAACTGAAGTTATGTATTATATACACATGCCCACACAAGTGCACTCAGTTATGCATAACGTATGTGATGGGCATCACAAAATAAATTACAGAGCTGGCTTCCAAACTGAATTTACTAAAAAAATTGTAATCTCTACTTGTCCTTCTTTTGCACAGAGATTCCTAAATAAAATTCATCATTTTTTTACCTGCTTCAAACAATCATCAAAAAAAAAGGGAATTTTTTCTTTCTTCAGCCTATGGATTCTTCACCAAAATCACACTTCTGAAGATGTCAAAGAGACAGCATTTAGTCCCACCACAGAGCAAGTCTGAAGCCAAGCGAGCAGAAGCTCAGGTCTCTAACAATGTGGTGCTTTGAGTAAGCTAGAGACATTTTTGCAAGATGCAAGGCTAACTCTAAACCAGAAATTATTTTACTGGGCAATTAACAGTAGATAAGTCATGGTTGGCATATAATGCTATATGATCCTTATTTATGGAAGCATGGGTGCAAGTACAGACTGTGTGGTGTGGCTTGGGAGATGCAGGCACTCTGGGTTCTGCTCCTCTTTCAGTCTGTTCTGATGTCTACGAAGAAGGAAGTGGTAAGAATAAATATTGATTCTCTTAACACTTCCTTCCTTTGGACTATAGATAAAGCTGGTTGGAGAGAAAAAGGTAAAATAAGGGTTTTCCATGGCCATTAGCCAATTCAATAAAATTTAGTGGATGGAAATCTGATTTTCTAAGATAGAGGCCAGAGTTATAGATCTCTGTCTTGATTCCCGACATCTCAGCAACTCTGCTTCATGGCAGCCTGCCTGGTGAGAACACGGAGACCTTGTTTTCACCATTTGTGGTGGCTCAGCCACCTAGATGTCTGGGCTCTGGGGACACTAATGCTCCTTAATAGCCCTGACCATCCTCATGGGGGGCCTCTGCCCTCCCCCTCTGCCCATGGCTCATCCTCTCCCCTGGTCTGGGACTCTTGGACACAGTTATGAGTCCTCACTGCTGTGCACTGATGCTGTAAACCTGTACCTATTTCTGCCAGGCACAGCCTAGTTGTACTTCCTTGCCTTGTCATTCTCCTTGTGGAGCAGCCCAGCTCTTGCTGGTCTTAACACTGTAGTTTGTAGTCAGATACAGCCAGTTAGGCTGCAAAATGTTTGAGGCTTGGAGTGTTAGTAACATCTTGGTGTATTGCTGCTGTGCATGAACATTTCTGTGAACTAAACAAACATCAGACAAACACAGTCCTAGATACCAGTGTGTCTTCCCTTGTAATTCTCAAGTGTCTATGAAAAATTGTAAGAGCTGGTTGGCTTAATGACACAATCCTGTTGAATTCTGCCCACACACCAACTCCCCGATTGTTAAATGGGCAGGGAGGTCCTTGCAGACTTGTCACAGCTCCACTTGGTAGGTTCTGCCACACGGGTAGTTGCTGTACAGTCATATCCATGTGGCATTGCTTTCTAGAGGTACACAACAGAAGAGTGGGCTGATGGCTGGCTTTTAAGGCAGACTACTGATTCAGACAAGGATTGAGTAAAGAATTTGCCTGCTAGGCTGAAATCTCACTCATATGAAGAATTTTATATGGGGATCTTGAAGAACCTTATAAGATAGATGTATAAAAAGATATGAGAGTTGAAGAGATTTTTTTTTTAATATGTACAAAATGGAGCAGCAAATCATGTAATAAAGATTTGATTTGGTGTGGCATGTGCCCTCCAGTGCTCAGTCTAGAAAAACCATTATGTAAGGCTTTTATGGGCTTGGGGATGTGTGCACTTAGCATCCTTCAGGAAATGTCCTCATTTGTTCATGGGCTTGGACTGAATAAGGCAGGCTAAGCTCAGTGGCCTTGTGCTTTGTATGGAAGGAACTACCCTGATGTCAGTGTTTGCAATTTCCTGACTTGCCAGTCCAGACACCTCAACCAATAAAAGACAATACCTGGCATCACCAAAGGAATGGCAGAGTATTACAAACTATGTGAAATCAGAATTGGGCAGGGTTGCCAAGCTACTCTGGTGTGGTCACCACAGAATGAACACTGTTTTAACTATTTAATTATTTTAATTGTTCATATTAAATGTAGGGGGAGAGAGTATCCCTCTCTACTGCAAGCCTGGCCTAACTCTGTTTCATTTATTAGGTATCTTTGTAAGGACAGTGTCTCTCTCCTTCTCCCCTCCAGCTCTTCTCCCTTTTCAGAGCTTGTTCTGCATCTCAGTTTGTTTGATTTTCCTGGTGCTTCTGATCTCCTCAGCTTGAAAGCTTCTGGGTCCTTATACCTTGCTTCTGTAAGGCACTACTTATGCCTTCTTGTAACACTTGTGAGGTTCCTGTTGAGTCTGCACATCCCTTTCTACTAGATAAAAGCTGTGAATTTGGTGCTAGGAGAAGGAACCAGATATCACACCAGATATGCTGGGGTCCCTTCAGCCCTGGAGCAGTGGTATTTGTGGGTCCAAGTTGTAATCTCAGCATGATTCTGGCTCAGTAACTGATACATTAACCAAAAAAATTGAACAGTTTGATCTATTCTCTTCCTATTGCCAGAAGTTGTTGGTTTCTGTGTCGCAGTTCATCTCCATGTTGTCTGAGGGAATCTGGTGGCTGAATTCTCAGCTGAGGAGGTGTTACTAGGATGAGCTCAGATCCTCCTTCCAAGCCTGGAAAGGTGGTGACTTTCTTTACCTCCCTGAAGTTAAATGCAGGTCACCCAACACTTCATGAGTACCAAATACTGAGACAGCATTTTTCAGATTACAGCCTACCTAGGCAAGTTGCTAGCCTTGTAACAAAAAGAGAGAGCATGACCACCCACAGATTTTGGGGGTCTTACTTTCTGGAGAATTTAGTTACTGGAAAAGCTTATCCTTGTCTGCTCATTCTACTTTTGAGAGATGGAGTCAGCAATTTTCCTGCTAAATGGATTGAGTACTTTATAAGATCAAAGAATTTGTGCCAGGGTTGACCTTATTGTGACTGGAGTTCCCTCCTTGGAGAAGGTTGAAAACTGTATCAGTAGGCACAGATGGGAGAGGTTTATTGCAGGTATGGGAACCCACATGATGAACTGCAGTGCTAGGTGAGGTATTTTATTTAGCATTTAGCTTTGCCTCACATGTCTGCAGCCTATTAATTCACTCCCAAGAGATCTATTGCAATTTTCCAGACACCTGAAAATTTTCAAGCAGATGTCACTTTAAAAAAAACAGAAGACAAAAAAAGAATTGGAGACATATCTGCTGGTTCTTACTGGTGTCTGAAAGCAGCAATTTCTACACTGAAATTGCTCATTCTTAAGAGAGGGACAGGCTCCAATATCTGCCTAGTAGCAATAGTTTTTTACATTTAAAAACAGAAGTAAGGAAAAGGAATGTCTGTTATGTTGGAGGAGAAGGAAAGGTTGGAAACAAGCACTTCGTTTTAATCCTGGAAAGGGCTGGAATAGTCAGCTTCAAACTGCAATGTGAGTAGATAATGAAAAACCTTTACAGAAGTCTTTCTCTAAGCCTCACTCAGGCAGATAATGAAATTATTTGGAAGACAAATAGGGAAAATACAGTTAGGAAAATGCCAGTGCCAAAAACACTGCTAAATGACAGTTTATAAGTAGGGACCTCATCAGCAGATGGCAAACACCTGAAGAATTTTAAGGCTTTGACATCATAGTATGGTTATAACCTCCCCCTTGCCCAACTCTATATAATAATGCTTGAAACTGAATCCAGCTCCTTTGCATTCTGACAGATTTCCACCACTCACCCAGTTTTCTGCACTATTTAAACACAATTACAGAGGTAACAGCATGAAGATGAGTATCCATGGTTTTCATTACCTGCACATATAGATGACAGATGAATACACTCATTTTTCCAGTTACTCCACTTCTAGCTGTTCCTGTGGGAAGGTTCAGGATGGTGGTTGCTTGTTGTGGTGAGAGCTGTTGGGAAGCTGGGGGTGGTGCTGTCTAGCACATTGCCTTGTCCTCCTGCACAGCATTGGGTCAGATGTGGGAGGACTGAAGAAGAGCACAGGAAAGCTGACAGCTCTAGTTCACTGATGTTCAGACTGTGTGCCATAAAGCCTTCTCAGAAGGGTGTTTCTTCTTCCCTTTTGCCACAAGAGAAGAAGAGCATAAGCAGTACTGCTTTTCTGCCTCTTCCACTAAACAGTTAAGAAAACAAAAACAGATGTAAAAGCTGAATCTTTCTTTCCCTAGATGCTAAGGTGCTGACTTGCTCAGTCAGGTCACTCAATGAGCATCAGAAAATCAGGCAGTGTACTGTGTTACCCATCTGGCAAGAAAGTTACCCAGAAGCTTTAAATTAATTATTTTTAGAAGGAATGCAAATTGTCTTTGCTTAGAGCAGCTCCGTTGCAGGCCAGAGTCTGTGCTCCATGGAGCAATGTTGCTCCAGTGGAATCAATGCAACTTTTTTTGTTGGCTTGTAGCAGCTGAGGATGTGGCCTATGCTAATTTTTGCTTAAACTTTGTACAAGAAAAAGTTTTAGCATGTGATGAATGTTAGGTTTCTCAGTAGTTCCGGGTAATAATGAGATTCTGATGCTCTTCAGTGTTGAGTCTTCATCAGCAAACTTGCAGCAGTTCCAGTTAAACGAGTTTTGTATTTAATGTTTTTTTCCTTGGAGCTGGAGAAAATGGTTTGCAATAGTCAGAAATACAAAAGACTGACATAATAGGATTAATACATAAAATCAACCCCTGTATCTATAAATCTGTGAGAAGACATTGAGTTGAGAGGAAATGCTCATTGTACAGAGCACTGCATGTGCATAGCAAGCTCTCATAACATGACCCTGTTTATGATAGGAGCTTCCCAAGATACAGTGTTTTCAAGGTTCTCTTCCCTTGCACTGTCATTCTTAACCTTTCCCTTCCTCAGAGGCAGGCCAATTACTGGAATAGCTTGGAAATTTCTGTCACAACTTGAGCAGTTTCTCAAAACAAATATCAGGTTAAAAAACAAGAGATGGAGAAAAGAAAGAAAAGCTACAGGGATATAACTGGAGGAGTAAAGGGGAGGGAATGTCTGTTGTCTGTTTCCAAAGCAATTGTGGATATGGGTTGCATGGAAGCCTTCTCATCAGCAGAGAGTCTGACAGGTCTATCAGGGAGAGTTCATCTGCTCCTGTAATAGTAGTTATATGAACAACTAGAGATCGATACAGTTTCTAGAGGAGATGTTACTATTTATTTGGAAATAAGAGAAGAACATTGGTGAAGGTTTCCTTTCTGTTTCTGCAGTGACCACCATCAGAAGAACTGTGTCCATGTTTCCTCTAGCTGGGGTTCACACATACTGGTTCAAAACTGCGTGGCTAAAGGATGTGTGTCACAGAGCGCCACTTGCTTTGCCCTGAACTTTTCAAGGTTCAGAGTGGTCAGACAGTGGGCATCAAAGTGATGAGTTAACACCTGAAGGAGATCGCTTGTGAAATAAAAATCAGCTCTGAATTTGCATTGGCCTCTGGCCAGCAGTGGGGTGTTTGGATGGGGGCCCACCCATGCCTGCCTGCAAGTGATTCTTGCAGCCTCTTCTACTTCCAAGCTTTCTGTTAATAGCTTTGTGTGCAGAAGGCAGTGTTACAAGCCCAGGAAACACGCAGTGCTCAAGGTCAGCAGCTCATTTTTATGTAGAAAGCAGAAATATCCTGATAGGTGGTGGGAAAAGGGTTTTGATTTATCCCTGAATTTCCTCGAGAGGAGAGGAGGTCCATCTCATTCATTGCATGTAAAAGACTTGGGTCTGTCATCCCCTGTGACAGGGAGGGTACAATGAGCTGGTGCTGTCTGCCATCTCAGACCCCTTACAGAAAAGTCATTTCTACAGGGACCCATCATAAAAAAGCAACACACTTAGGATGTGGGCACTCAAGGCCTAGGTTCTGGTTAAGTAATGATTAGGGAGACAAATAGTACTGCATGGTGCATCATCAAAGGCAGACAGGAACACTTCTACTCTGTTAGCAAACATACCTGCAATATCTTTCAATATCTTTACCTTAAATGAGCTATAAAGTTGTCTGCCTCTCCTTCACTGTTTACTTTGTGTTACCACTTTCTGCACATGCTGCAGTATTTTGCTCCTTAAGAGGTGTGTGTGATGAACTCATGAATAACAAATGAGGATTTATGTTTGTGGATTGTGAAATAATATTAATGTAACTATTACTTTTAATCTTTGCTTTTGAATGATGTATTGAGCTGCAGGTAATCCCAGAGGGATATTACTAGGGTTTGAGTATTGGAAATGGCTCCTTCTTTTGTCTTCCCTGCCAAGGGAAAGTGGAAATTGAATGTTGAAAAGTGAAGAAAGTAGGACAAACACGGGCTTTTGGATTTAATGTCTTATTTTATAGTCTAAGAGCCCCACCATTTGTGTAATATAGTGGGGGAGTGTGGAGGTAAAGGTGGAGAGAGGGGAGAAGAAAGATGAGAAATTCTGAAAATCTGAACACAAGCTACCTTTTTGAGAGCAGTGATGAAAGTGTCTCCATGCTGAAGCTTGATCTCTAGTAATGAAGACTGAAATTAGCTGTGTGCAAGAAACTTTAATTCATTTAAAGATAGAAATAATCCTCACTGTTTGGAAATGAACAAATCCATTTTATTTTCTTTGCAATTTCTGAGCACCAGAACTAGACGCTGGACTGAATTTTGTAGCTGAACATTTGAAATAATAGTAGAAAAAAGCAAACTGCTTGCAATTCTATTGGAACAAAATTAAATAGATTGTCTCTTCAAATTTACCCTGTTTTGTATGACTGTGATAGCATGTTGTTTCTTTAAGAGGATAAATCTCTGAAAACAGTCTCCAGGACTGTAAATATGAGAGGAAAAATAGGATGTCTGGGATGAATTTGTGCAAATAACCCCCCGTGCCATATTTGGCAGGGGAAGCTTGAGAAGCTTGAAGTATGTAGGAATTTAAATGTAGTCCCAGCTGTAGAGCAGACCAGAACCGAAGAAAGCTGTAGTGCAAGGCTGGCTGGGAAGGAGCAGTGTCCATTTTTCAGGAGCCATGTGACTGCAGTTCTGCAGCTCTTGTGTACTCATCACTCCGAGGCCAGTAAAAATGACAGGTGGATGAGGAGTGAAGATTAGGTCCCTTTGTCCTTTCTAATGTTACTCTGGGAAACAGTTTAAATTTCAGTGGGAATTCTTATTCTTAAAGCTAGGACAGTCCTGTCCTTGAAAGCTGGTAGACCTAATTATGAGAGGCTTATGGGGATGGTGAATAGATCATCTTTGCTTCTTGTGTTAATCTTGCTATATAATGCATGGCAAATACCATCTTGTTTCTTTTAAAAACTGTCAGTGAGGGGAAATTCCAGGAAGAGGAAATGCAATCTTTCAAAGGATTAAGAGAGAACTAACTAACATGAACCAGATCATTAGCTTTGTATTTTCTGTTCCACCTTCTGATGCCCATATTTCACTCATGAGGATGAGTTGGAATGATTCCAAAAACTAAGTGGAAATTAATTTCTCAGAGGCTGATCTGGAAGTTAAGATGCATTTCAAAATCACTTGCTTTACAGATCCCATCCATTTGCCCTGAAGAAAGAAAAAATAATGCTTTATGTAGCAACACGAATACAAGTTAAAATGAATATGGGTGAGCTACTACAGGAGGCTCAGGAGAGAACCAACCAACAACCCAGCACTGCTATGAAATGCTACATCAGCCATTGTTAGATTGTATTTAACATGTTTAAAACAGATCCTTAAACAGAGTAATTTTTAAGGAAGCTGGGAGGACAATGCAAGAATTGTACATACTGTGATTTCAGAGAATATTTTAAATGATCAAAATTAGGTTTTTGAAGAGACCCCTTATATTATGGAAACCTACATTATGGAAAATTCAGGAAAAAGGTTTGATTTTGCTTTCAACATTGTGCTCTCTAGTATAGACTAGATGAGAACCTATTGTCAAAGTTGAAGTATCATTGATAAAATATTAAATGTCTTCTCTTCCTCTAAAGCATGATTTTAATGATATATAAATTGTTGCGTTTCTAAAATATCAAACTTACAGGAGATTTAATTACTGAAAGAATTTTTTGTGTCAGAAAACTGCTTTGCAGAAGGTTCTGGAGAGCTGTTTGCAACTACCTTTAACAGAAGTAATTTCAATTGCAAAAAAAAGGAGAGAGGAAGTTAATCAGATGTTCTTCATTGTTAGATTCTTTTCTGAACATACCCAAGCTCCAGATAAACACAGCAGAATTAGGGAAACATTGGGCTGTAGTGAGATCAGATTCTAGGCTTAGCCTGAAATAATGTCCCTAATTTTAAGGCTGAGGAGTAAACGGTAAAATACTGATGCTTTGAGTTATGAGTACATTTAAAGTCTTTGCTGAACTGTGATATGAGACTAATGATGATAAATATTGTGAAAGTGATTAAAGCATGATTGCATAGAAATGCATTTTCATCACTAATATTAGGTAATTAAGGTTCTTGCATTGTTCCTTGCTATGCTTACAGTTAGTTTAGAGGAATCACAGTGAAACTGATACCTTCCTTTTAGAAATGTTAAAAAACCCTCCTCTGCTACTCTTTTTTGTGTGCCGTGGTTATATTTAGCATCTCCAGACATCTTGCTTAAAGTCATAGGGCAACAGAGCCATCTGGTTTCATATCTAACCTGCAGATCATTTTGGAAGGGATTTCTCCTGCCATAGGGTGGGAAAGAAAGGATCAAGTACTGTAAATATGGTACAGATCTTTTAATCCTAACACTTTGTACCTTGATTTACATTGCAAGCCTTTGGGGTAAATAAAATGCTGACTCTGCAAATGGAAGTGTCAAAATCAGTGTGGATTTTAATAGCTCTGGATGTTAGCACTGACATGTCAGGGTGACAGACCTGTGACATGAGTTAGCACATGCCAATCTCACTGAGAAAAATGCCCACTAAAATAAGAGCTAAAGACTGAATGGGAGTGACTTGTTCCTTCCTGCTTTGTGGAGGCACCAAAAAGCAAGGAGGCAAGTTGGCCAAACTCAATGTAGAAATTCTTTGTCTAACTGCAGAATTGAGGTTTCCAAAGCTGCTGTGTAAACCTCTTTCTTAAGGTTTTCATTGGCTTAAAACAGAAAATACAGTACCTGTGAAAAACTTCCCTTTGTTCCATTCTTAAAATGTGCCTTTTCATCCAGTTGAACCTATTTGCACTGGCTTAAATTGCTAATGGTTCATTTGGTTCAGTGTTACTCTGGACAAAGGATGGCAGTTGTCTAGATCACAAATATATGTTACAGTCTTCAATACCTTCCGTGATTGTGCTTGAAGTTCAAATTCCTGGTGTTTAATATGGCCCATTCCATTAAGAATTGATCCAAATAAAGTCAATGGCAAAAGTCCTAGTGACTTGAGTGGTGAAGCTTCACAGCCTTAGATATGGTTGATCTCACTTCAGAGGAAGATTTTGTTTTCTTTTAATTCACTAGATGGTAGCAGTGTACAAATTGTGTTGTGGTTTGCTTTTTTAAAATTCTAATCAGACTCACATTTAGAAATTTCCTTCATTTCCAAGCCCATCCTTTCTGAGTCTTGCACTGGTGTCTTGAATGGAAAGAGAAAAGGTTTTAGACATACTCCTGAAGGGATGCCAGATTTTGTGCCTATTCTGAATGCTTTCTTGAGATGACAGAAGCCAGACTGTTGGAAGAGCTCCTGGTGGTCAGAGAATGGCATCAACACCTAAGGCTGATCTTAAACACTTCCATCCAGGTGGTATCTACAAAAGGATGAAAGAAACATTAAATCCCCGTTAGTTCTGTATCTCTTCCACCAGTTTTTACTGCATTCTCTGCAACATGTCAGGCAGCATGTTTAAATTAATGTTTTTTATGACAGTAGTTGGTCCTGGGAAAGTCACTGTTCAGCAAGGGACAATCTAGTTGACAATAGGCAAGAGGATGTGGGCTTCCAAAATACTGGTCTAGGGTAGGGTTGTTGCCAAGTGTAATCCATTTTGATCAACAGTGCATGTGCAGATAGATAAACAAGAAACAGACATTTTAAACAGATGTTGCTGTTTCATACAATCTTGTCCTAATACACTGCACATGATAAGGTTAACCTCTTGATCTCCATGTTCATCCAGGAGCATGAACCATTTCTTGGAAGGGAAGAAGGGAAGATGTTAACAAACTGGTTGCAGTCTTTTCCAGCTTTTCGGACAGGTTGGTATAACCTGTGACATTTCATTTTTATCACTAGCATGTCCTGGAATGTCAGTCCTGAGTCAGTCCTAAGAGAGCTGAAGGCTGCTTCCTGTAGAAGTGGATCTCAGCATCTTTCTAAAACGTCTGTATCCCTCTGGTTTCTCATCTGCTACTCCCCACCTCTTCTCTCACAGGATCTTACAATGTATAGGGTTTATCACAGTTATCATGGTGCTAGGTTTAGCCAAAAATTAATTCCAGAGAAGATGCTGTGCTGTTAGGGCTTACCTGTAGTTTGGTATTACATCAACCACAGAGGTGGCTCCTCTTCCTGCCTGTGTCTGGTAACAATCACAGTCCAGATAGCTGACTGTCTTCGTTGGTGCAGCAGCTTGAAACTAGCTTGTTATTTTTAAAAATTATACAGCAGTCATACAGCATGTCATTCCTAATAGTTCTACTACAATGCATCAGAGAAGAATGATGGAAATTTGAAGTGGTCTATCAGAGATACTTTTTTAGCCTGAAAATACATGATGGTAAAAAAGATGAAGATATTTATGTACTGATAGGTAGTGGCCAGAAGTAGCAGAGAGATGATTAATGCAACCTTCCAGTGAGTACCTAGAACAAACTGCAGTTATCCAGTATCCATCTGTGATCCTAGTAGGATGCAGATAGGAGCCTTATCACTAACTAAAACTCCTAACTGAATCAGGCAGGCTGATCCAAGATCACTTTGCAGAAGTTGCTCTATATAAAGCTTGCAGCAAACATTATTTTCTGGTGGTACAACAAAATAAATCCAGGGGACATTTGCAGGAGAGTCTTCAGAATTCCTTCAGGCCATGACTGTGGAAGAGAGACTGTAATAAAAGTACAGTCTTGTTTTGTGCAGAGTACAGTGAGATGGATGGAATTAACATTGATGGGAGAAAGCACACTCAGTTGTCATGAAGATGTTTAAGTATCTGATATTGTTTTGCCAATTTGAGTGGTTGAATGGCAGGAATGTGATGGGATTTATACTTTATTTTTGGCAGCAATTGAGATACTGAAATTTAAAATGCACATACAGATGCAAAAAACAATTTTCAAAATACCATTGTAAATGGGTGACATACCTTAACAGCTCATGCATCTTATAAATCTTTGTATAATGTATAATACCCTGGGTAATATGAAACAATTTTCTAATCAGAGCCACAAAAATAACCCTAAATGATAGAGGTGATGATAAGACAGTGAAGGTCAGATTTCCATTTTCTTTTGGTTCTTGTTATTTCATAATTGCTAACAAAACTTTCACAATGAGGGTCCCAATCTGAAATTTCAGCAAGGAGATGATTTACACCTGTAAAGTAACAGGCTGTGCTGAAAATAGCAACCCAAATACACCAGTTCGTGTTGCAAGTATATGAATGAGAGGAAAGCAGGGTGTGTGATGATGATTCTGTGTCGTACGAATTCTACAACTATCAATTAGGAATTAATAAAACATATAACATGGCTCTCTTGCAGCTGCATTCCTG